>NC_139906.1:4252256-4268145 GCF_905171665.1 Trachurus trachurus
ATTTGGAGAAATTTTAATTTTTGGTAAAAAAAAAAAAAAAAATTTGGTCAAAAAAAACGACAGGCGCGTACCTGTCGTCTTTTTAAAATCGCCTGTTTGGTTTTTGGTCATTTTCTCCAAAACCACCGGCCCGATTTCAACCAAACCTTCTGCGTTGGACTCCCCTCGGACCCCCAGATGATATATCCGAGTTTGGAGAAATTTGGAGAAATTTTAATTTTTGGTAAAAAAAAAAAAAAAATTGGTCAAAAAAAGACGACAGGCGCGTACCTGTCGTCTTTTTAAAATCGCCTGTTTGGTTTTTGGTCATTTTCTCCAAAACCACCGGCCCGATTTCAACCAAACCTTCTGCGTTGGACTCCCTCGGACCCCCAGATGATATCCGAGTTTGGAGAGAAATTTTAATTTTTGGTAAAAAAAAAAAAAAAAATTTGGTCAAAAAAAGACGACAGGCGCGTACCTGTCGTCTTTTTAAAATCGCCTGTTTGGTTTTTGGTCATTTTCTCCAAAACCACCGGCCCGATTTCAACCAAACCTTCTGCGTTGGACTCCCCTCGGACCCCCAGATGATATATCCGAGTTTGGAGAAATTTAATTTTTGGTAAAAAAAAAAAAAAAAATTTGGTCAAAAAAAGACGACAGGCGCGTACCTGTCGTCTTTTTAAAATCGCCTGTTTGGTTTTTGGTCATTTTCTCCAAAACCACCGGCCCGATTTCAACCAAACCTTCTGCGTTGGACTCCCCTCGGACCCCCAGATGATATATCCGAGTTTGGAGAAATTTGGAAAATTTTAATTTTTGGTAAAAAAAAAAAAAAAAATTTGGTCAAAAAAAGACGACAGGCGCGTACCTGTCGTCTTTTTAAAATCGCCTGTTTGGTTTTTGGTCATTTTCTCCAAAACCACCGGCCCGATTTCAACCAAACCTTCTGCGTTGGACTCCCCTCGGACCCCCAGATGATATATCCGAGTTTGGAGAAATTTTAATTTTTGGTAAAAAAAAAAAAAAATTTGGTCAAAAAAAGACGACAGGCGCGTACCTGTCGTCTTTTTAAAATCGCCTGTTTGGTTTTTGGTCATTTTCTCCAAAACCACCGGCCCGATTTCAACCAAACCTTCTGCGTTGGACTCCCCTCGGACCCCCAGATGATATATCCGAGTTTGGAGAAATTTTAATTTTTGGTAAAAAAAAAAAAAAAAATTTGGTCAAAAAAAAGACGACAGGCGCGTACCTGTCGTCTTTTTAAAATCGCCTGTTTGGTTTTTGGTCATTTTCTCCAAAACCACCGGCCCGATTTCAACCAAACCTTCTGCGTTGGACTCCCCTCGGACCCCCAGATGATATATCCGAGTTTGGAGAAATTTTAATTTTTGGTCAAAAAAAAAAAAAATTTTGGTCAAAAAAAGACGACAGGCGCGTACCTGTCGTCTTTTTAAAATCGCCTGTTTGGTTTTTGGTCATTTTCTCCAAAACCACCGGCCCGATTTCAACCAAACTTCTGCGTTGACTCCCCTCGGACCCCCAGATGATATATCCGGTTTGGATGAAATTGAGAAATTTAATTTTGGTCAAAAAAAAAAAAAAAATTGGTCAAAAAAAGACGACAGGCGCGTACCTGTCGTCTTTATAAATCGCCTGTTTGGTTTTTGGTCATTTTCTCCAAAACCACCGGCCCGATTTCAACCAAACCTTCTGCGTTGGACTCCCCTCGGACCCCCAGATGATATATCCGAGTTTGGAGAAATTTAATTTTTTGGTCAAAAAAAAAAAAAAATTGTGTCAAAAAAGACAGGCGCGTACCTGTCGTCTTTTTAAAATCGCCTGTTTGGTTTTTGGTCATTTTCTTCCAAAACCACCGGCCCGATTTCACCAAACCTTCTGCGTTGGACTCCCCTCGGACCCCAGATGATATATCCGAGTTTGGAGAAATTTACAATTTTTGGTATAAAAAAAAAAAAAATTGGTCAAAAAAAATACGACAGGCGCGTACCTGTCGTCTTTTTAAAATCGCCTGTTTGGTTTTTTGGTCATTTTCTCCAAAACCACCGGCCCGATTTCAACCAAACAACTGCGTTGGACTTCCCCTCAGGACCCCCAGATGATATATCCGAGTTTGGAGAAATTTTAATTTTTGGTCAAAAAAAAAAAAAAAATTGGTCAAAAAAAACGACAGGCGCGTACCTGTCGTCTTTTTAAAATCCCTGTTTGGTTTTTTGGTCATTTTCTCCAAAACACCGGCCCGATTTCAACCAAACCTTCTGCGTTGGACTCCCCTCGGACCCCCAGATGATATATCCGAGTTTGGAGAAAATTTTAATTTTTGGTCAAAAAAAAAAAAAAAATTGGTCAAAAAAAGACGACAGGCGCGTACCTGTCGTCTTTTAAAATCGCCTGTTTGGTTTTTGGTCATTTTCTCCAAAACCACCGGCCCGATTTCAACCAACCTTCTGCGTTGGACTCCCCTCGGACCCCCAGATGATATATCCGAGTTTGGAAAGAAAATTAAATTTTTGGTCTAAAAAAAAAAAAAAATTTGGTCAAAAAAAGACGACAGGCGCGTACCTGTCGTCTTTTTAAAATCGCCTGTTTGGTTTTTGGTCATTTTCTCCAAAACCACCGGCCCGATTTCAACCAAACCTTCTGCGTTGGACTCCCCTCGGACCCCCAGATGATATATCCGAGTTTGGAGAAATTTTGAGAAATTTAATTTTTGGTCAAAAAAAAAAAAAAATTGGTCAAAAAAGACGACAGGCGCGTACCTGTCGTCTTTTTAAAATCGCCTGTTTGGTTTTTGGTCATTTTCCTCCAAAACCACCGGCCCGATTTCAACCAAACCTTCTGCGTTGGACTCCCCTCGGACCCCAGATGATATATCCGAGTTTGGAGAAATTTGGAGAAATTTTAATTTTTGGTCAAAAAAAAAAAAAAATTGGTCAAAAAAAGACGACAGGCGCGTACCTGTCGTCTTTTTAAAATCGCCTGTTTGGTTTTGGTCATTTTCTCCAAAACCACCGGCCCGATTTCAACCAAACCTTCTGCGTTGGACTCCCCTCGGACCCCCAGATGATATATCCGAGTTTGGAGAAATTTAATTTTTGGTCAAAAAAAAAAAAAAAAAATTGGTCAAAAAAAGACGGACAGGCGCGTACCTGTCGTCTTTTTAAAATCGCCTGTTTGGTTTTTGGTCATTTTCTCCAAAACCACCGGCCCGATTTCAACCAAACCTTCTGCGTTGGACTCCCCTCGGACCCCCAGATGATATATCCGAGTTTGGAAAAAAATAAATTTTTGGTAAAAAAAAAAAAAAAAATTTGGTCAAAAAAAGACGACAGGCGCGTACCTGTCGTCTTTTTAAAATCGCCTGTTTGGTTTTTGGTCATTTTCTCCAAACCACCGGCCCGATTTCAACCAAACCTTCTGCGTTGGACTCCCTCGGACCCCCAGATGATATATCGAGTTTGGAGAAATTTAATTTTTGGTATAAAAAAAAAAAAAATATTTGGTCAAAAAAAGACGACAGGCGCGTACCTGTCGTCTTTTTAAATCGCCTGTTTGGTTTTTGGTCATTTTCTCCAAAACCACCGGCCCGATTTCAACCAAACCTCTGCGTTGGACTCCCTCGGACCCCCAGATGATATATCCGAGTTTGGAGAAATTTTTATTTTTGGTTAAAAAAAAAAAAAAAAAATTGGTCAAAAAAAGACGACAGGCGGTACCTGTCGTCTTTTAAAATCGCCTGTTTGGTTTTGGTCATTTTCTCCAAACCACCGGCCCGATTTCAACCAAACCTTCTGCGTTGGACTCCCCTCGGACCCCCAGATGATATATCCGAGTTTGGAGAAATTTTAAATTTTTGGTCAAAAAAAAAAAAAAATTGGTCAAAAAAAGACGACAGGCGCGTACCTGTCGTCTTTTTAAAATCGCCTGTTTGGTTTTTGGTCATTTTCTCCAAAACACCGGCCCGATTTCAACCAAACCTTCTGCGTTGGACTCCCCCTCGGACCCCAGATGATATATCCGAGTTTGGAGAAATTTTAATTTTTGGTAAAAAAAAAAAAAAAATTTGGTCAAAAAAAGACGACAGGCGCGTACCTGTCGTCTTTTTAAAATCGCCTGTTTGGTTTTTGGTCATTTTCTCAAAACCACCGGCCCGATTTCAACCAAACCTTCTGCGTTGGACTCCCCTCGGACCCCCAGATTATATATCCGAGTTTGGAGAAAATAGGAGAAATTTTAATTTTTGGTCAAAAAAAAAAAAAAATTTGGTCAAAAAAATACGGGACCTAGGCGCGTACCTGTCGTCTTTTTAAATCGCCTGTTTGGTTTTTGTCATTTTCTCCAAAACCACCGGCCCCGATTTCAACCAACCTTCTGCGTTGACTCCCCTCGGACCCCCAGATGATATATCGAGTTTGGAGAAAGAAATTTAAATTTTTGGTCAAAAAAAAAAAAAAAATTGGTCAAAAAAAGACGACAGGCGCGTACCTGTCGTCTTTTTAAAATCGCCTGTTTGGTTTTTGTCATTTTCTCCAAAACCACCGGCCCGATTTCAACCAAACCTTCTGCGTTGGACTCCCCTCGGACCCCCAGATGATATATCCGAGTTTGGAGAAATTTTAAATTTTGGGTCAAAAAAAAAAAAAAAATTTGGTCAAAAAAGACGACAGGCGCGTACCTGTCGTCTTTTTAAAATCGCCTGTTGGTTTTTGCGTCATTTTCTCCAAAACCACCGAGCCCGATTTCAACCAAACCTTCTGCGTTGGACTCCCCTCGGACCCCCAGATGATATATCCGAGTTTGGAGATGAGAAATTTTAATTTTTGGTAAAAAAAAAAAAAAAATTTGGTCAAAAAAAGACGACAGGCGCGTACCTGTCGTCTTTTTAAAATCGCCTGTTTGGTTTTTGGTCATTTTCTCCAAAACCACCGGCCCGATTTCAACCAAACCTTCTGCGTTGGACTCCCCTCGGACCCCCAGATATGAGTTTGGAGTTTGGAGAAATTTTAATTTTTGGTAAAAAAAAAAAAAAAAATTTGGTCAAAAAAAAACGACAGGCGCGTACCTGTCGTCTTTTTAAAATCGCCTGTTTGGTTTTTGGTCATTTTCTCCAAAACCAC
Organism: Trachurus trachurus; assembly: GCF_905171665.1. Lineage (NCBI taxonomy): Eukaryota > Metazoa > Chordata > Actinopteri > Carangiformes > Carangidae > Trachurus > Trachurus trachurus. Next base: position 4,257,374 of record NC_139906.1, read on the forward strand.
CGGCCCGATTTCAACCAAACCTTCTGCGTTGGACTCCCCTCGGACCCCCAGATGATATATCCGAGTTTGGAGAAATTTTAATTTTTGGTCAAAAAAAAAAAAAAAATTTGGTCAAAAAAAGACGACAGGCGCGTACCTGTCGTCTTTTTAAAATCGCCTGTTTGGTTTTTGGTCATTTTCTCCAAAACCACCGGCCCGATTTCAACCAAACCTTCTGCGTTGGGACTCCCCTCGGACCCCCAGATGATATATCCGAGTTTGGAAGAAAATAAATTTTGGTCAAAAACAAAAAAAAAAATTTGGTCAAAAAAAGACGACAGGCGCGTACCTGTCGTCTTTTTAAAATCGCCTGTTTGGTTTTTGGTCATTTTCTCCAAAACCACCGGCCCGATTTCAACCAAACCTTCTGCGTTGGACTCCCCCTCGGACCCCCAGATGATATATCCGAGTTTGAGAAATTTGGAGAAATTTAATTTTTGGTCAAAAAAAAAAAAAATTGGTCAAAAAAAGACGACAGGCGCGTACCTGTCGTCTTTTTAAAATCGCCTGTTTGGTTTTTGGTCATTTTCTCCAAAACCACCGGCCCGATTTCAACCAAACCTTCTGCGTTGGACTCCCCCTCGGACCCCCAGATGATATATCCGAGTTTGGAGAAAGAAATTTTACTATTTGGTAAAAAAAAAAAAAAAATATTGGTCAAAAAAAAGACGACAGGCGCGTACCTGTCGTCTTTTTAAAATCGCCTGTTTGGTTTTTGGTCATTTTCTCCAAAACCACCGGCCCCCGATTTCAACAAACCTTCTGCGTTGGACTCCCCTCGGACCCCCAGATGATATATTCGAGTTTGGAGAAATTTTAATATTATGGTCAAAAAAAAAAAAAAAATTTGGTCAAAAAAAAAAACAGGCGCGTACCTGTCGTCTTTTTTAAAATCGCCTTGTTTGGTTTTTGGTCATTTTCTCCAAAACCACCGGCCCGATTTCAACCAAACCTTCTGCGTTGGACTCCCCTCGGACCCCCAGATGATATATCCGAGTTTGGAGAAATTTTAATTTTTGGTAAAAAAAAAAAAAAATTGGTCAAAAAAAGACGACAGGCGCGTACCTGTCGTCTTTTTAAAATCGCCTGTTTGGTTTTTGGTCATTTTCTCCAAAACCACCGGCCCGATTTCAACCAAACCTTCTGCGTTGGACTCCCCTCGGACCCCCAGATGATATATCCGAGTTTGGGGAAATTTTAATTTTTGGTCAAAAAAAAAAAAAAATTGGTCAAAAAAAGACGACAGGCGCGTACCTGTCGTCTTTTTAAAATCGCCTGTTTGGTTTTTGGTCATTTTCTCCAAAACCACCGGCCCGATTTCAACCAAACCTTCTGCGTTGGACTCCCCTCGGACCCCCAGATGATATATCCGGAGTTTGGAGAAATTTTAATTTTTGGTAAAAAAAAAAAAAAATTTGGTCAAAAAAAGACGACAGGCGCGTACCTGTCGTCTTTTTAAAATCGCCTGTTTGGTTTTTGGTCATTTTCTCCAAAACCACCGGCCCGATTTCAACCAAACCTTCTGCGTTGGACTCCCCTCGGACCCCCAGATGATATATCCGAGTTTGGAGAAAATTTTAATTTTTGGTAAAAAAAAAAAAAAAATTGGTCAAAAAAAGAGACAGGCGCGTACCTGTCGTCTTTTTAAAATCGCCTGTTTGGTTTTTGGTCATTTTCTCCAAAACCACCGGCCCGATTTCAACCAAACCTTCTGCGTTGGACTCCCCTCAGGCCCCCAGATGATATATCCGAGTTTTGGAGAATTTTAATTTTTGTCAAAAAAAAAAAAAAATTGGTCAAAAAAAGACAGGCGCGTACCTGTCAGTCTTTTAAAATCGCCCTGTTTCGGTTTTTGGTCATTTTCTCCAAACCACCGGCCCGAATTTCAACCAACCCTTCTGCGTTGGACTCCCCTCGACCCCCAGATGATATATCCGAGTTTGGAGAAAGAATTTTTAATTTTTGGTCAAAAAAAAAAAAAATTGGTCAAAAAAAAGCGACAGGTGCTTACCTGTCGTCTTTTTAAATCGCCTGTTTGGTTTTTTGGTCATTTTCTCGAACCACCGGCCCGATTTCAACCCAACCTTCTTCGTTGGACTCCCCTCAGGACCCCCAGATGATATATCCGAAGTTTGGAGAGAAATTTTAATTTTTGGTCAAAAAAAAAAAAAATTGGTCAAAAAAAGACAGGCGCGTACCTGTCGTCTTTTTAAAATCGCCTGTTTGGTTTTTGGTCATTTTCTCCAAAACCACGGCCCGATTTCAAACCAAACCTTCTGCGTTGGACTCCCTCGGACCCCCAGATGAATATCCGAGTTTGGAGAAATTTTAATTTTTGGTATAAAAAAAAAAAAATATTTGGTCAAAAAAAGACGACAGGCGCGTACTGTCGTCTTTTTAAAATCGCCTGTTTGGTTTTGGTCATTTTCTCCAAAACCACCGGCCGATTTCAACCAAACCTTCTGCGTTGGACTCCCCTCGGACCCCCAGATGATATATCCGAGTTTGTGAGAATTTTAATTTTTGGTAAAAAAAAAAAAAATTTGGTCATAAAAAAGACGACAGGCAGCGTACCTGTCGTCTTTTTAAAATCGCCTGTTTGGTTTTTGGTCATTTTCTCCCAAAACCACCGGCCCGATTACAACCAAAACCTTCTGCGTTGGACTCCCCTCGGACCCCCAGATGATATATCCGAGTTTGGAAAAAATATAATTTTTGGTCAAAAAAAAAAAAAAATTTGGTCAAAAAAGACGACAGGCGCGTACCTGTCGTCTTTTAAAAATCGCATGTTTGGTTTTTGGTCATTTTCTCCAAAACCACCGGCCCGATTTCAACCAAACCTTCTGCGTTGGACTCCCCTCGGACCCCCAGATGATATATCCGAGTTTGGAGAAATTTTAATTTTTGGTCAAAAAAAAAAAAAAAATTTGGTCAAAAAAAGACGACAGGCGCGTACCTGTCGTCTTTTTAAAATCGCCTGTTTGGTTTTTGGTCATTTTCTCCAAAACCACCGGCCCGATTTCAACCAAACCTTCTGCGTTGGACTCCCCTCGGACCCCCATTATATATCCGAGTTTGAGAATTTGGAGAAATTTTAATTTTTGGTAAAAAAAAAAAAAAAAATTTGGTCAAAAAAAGACGACAGGCGCGTACCTGTCGTCTTTTTAAAATCGCCTGTTTGGTTTTTGGTCATTTTCTCCAAAACCACCGGCCCGATTTCAACCAAACCTTCTGCGTTGGACTCCCCTCGGACCCCCAGATGATATATCCGAGTTTGGAGAAATTTGAGAAATTTTAATTTTTGGTAAAAAAAAAAAAAAAATTTGGTTAAAAGAAGACGACAGGCGCGTACCTGTCGTCTTTTTAAAATCGCCTGTTTGGTTTTTGGTCATTTTCTCCAAAACCACCGGCCCGATTTCAACCAAACCTTCTGCGTTGGACTCCCCTCGGACCCCCAGATGATATATCCGAGTTTGGAGAAATTTTAATTTTTGGTCAAAAAAAAAAAAAAAATTTGGTCAAAAAAAGACGACAGGCGCGTACCTGTCGTCTTTTTAAAATCGCCTGTTTGGTTTTTGGTCATTTTCTCCAAAACCACCGGCCCGATTTCAACCAAACCTTCTGCGTTGGACTCCCCTCGGACCCCCAGATGATATATCCGAGTTTGGAGAAATTTTAATTTTTGGTCAAAAAAAAAAAAAAATTTGGTCAAAAAAAGACGACAGGCGCGTACCTGTCGTCTTTTTAAAATCGCCTGTTTGGTTTTTGGTCATTTTCTCCAAAACCACCGGCCCGATTTCAACCAAACCTTCTGCGTTGGACTCCCCTCGGACCCCCAGATGATATATCCGAGATTGGAGAAATTTTAATTTTTGGTAAAAAAAAAAAAAAAATTTGGTCAAAAAAGACGACAGGCGCGTACCTGTCGTCTTTTTAAAATCGCCTGTTTGGTTTTTGGTCATTTTCTCCAAAACCACCGGCCCGATTTCAACCAAACCTTCTGCGTTGGACTCCCCTCGGACCCCCAGATGATATATCCGAGTTTGGGAGAAATTTTAATTTTTGGTAAAAAAAAAAAAAATTTGGTCAAAAAAAGACGACAGGCGCGTACCTGTCGTCTTTTTAAAATCGCCTGTTTGGTTTTTGGTCATTTTCTCCAAAACCACCGGCCCGATTTCAACCAAACCTTCTGCGTTGGACTCCCCTCGGACCCCCAGATGATATATCCGAGTTTGGAGAAATTTTAATTTTTGGTAAAAAAAAAAAAAAAATTGGTCAAAAAAAGACGACAGGCGCGTACCTGTCGTCTTTTTAAAATCGCCTGTTTGGTTTTTGGTCATTTTCTCCAAAACCACCGGCCCGATTTCAACCAAACCTTCTGCGTTGGACTCCCCTCGGACCCCCAGATGATATATCCGAGTTTGGAGAAAAAATTTTAATTTTGGTAAAAAAAAAAAAAAATTTGGTCAAAAAAAGACGACAGGCGCGTACCTGTCGTCTTTTTAAAATCGCCTGTTTGGTTTTTGGTCATTTTCTCCAAAACCACCGGCCCGATTTCAACCAAACCTTCTGCGTTGGACTCCCCTCGGACCCCCAGATGATATATCCGAGTTTGGAGAAATTTGGAGAAATTTTAATTTTTGGTAAAAAAAAAAAAAAAAATTTGGTCAAAAAAAGACGACAGGCGCGTACCTGTCGTCTTTTTAAAATCGCCTGTTTGGTTTTTGGTCATTTTCTCCAAAACCACCGGCCCGATTTCAACCAAACCTTCTGCGTTGGACTCCCCTCGGACCCCCAGATGATATATCCGAGTTTGGAGAAATTTTAATTTTTGGTAAAAAAAAAAAAAAATTGGTCAAAAAAAGACGACAGGCGCGTACCTGTCGTCTTTTTAAAATCGCCTGTTTGGTTTTTGGTCATTTTCTCCAAAACCACCGGCCCGATTTCAACCAAACCTTCTGCGTTGGACTCCCCTCGGACCCCCAGATGATATATCCGAGTTTGGAGAAATTTTAATTTTTGGTAAAAAAAAAAAAAAATTTGGTCAAAAAAAGACGACAGGCGCGTACCTGTCGTCTTTTTAAAATCGCCTGTTTGGTTTTTGGTCATTTTCTCCAAAACCACCGGCCCGATTTCAACCAAACCTTCTGCGTTGGACTCCCCTCGGACCCCCAGATGATATATCCGAGTTTGGAGAAATTTTAATTTTTGGTAAAAAAAAAAAAAAAAATTTGGTCAAAAAAAGACGACAGGCGCGTACCTGTCGTCTTTTTAAAATCGCCTGTTTGGTTTTTGGTCATTTTCTCCAAAACCACCGGCCCGATTTCAACCAAACCTTCTGCGTTGGACTCCCCTCGGACCCCCAGATGATATATCCGAGTTTGGAGAAATTTAGAAATTTTAATTTTTGGTCAAAAAAAAAAAAAAATTTGGTCAAAAAAAGACGACAGGCGCGTACCTGTCGTCTTTTTAAAATCGCCTGTTTGGTTTTTGGTCATTTTCTCCAAAACCACCGGCCCGATTTCAACCAAACCTTCTGCGTTGGACTCCCCTCGGACCCCCAGATGATATATCCGAGTTTGGAGAAATTTTAATTTTTGGTAAAAAAAAAAAAAAATTTGGTCAAAAAAAGACGACAGGCGCGTACCTGTCGTCTTTTTAAAATCGCCTGTTTGGTTTTTGGTCATTTTCTCCAAAACCACCGGCCCGATTTCAACCAAACCTTCTGCGTTGGACTCCCCTCGGACCCCCAGATGATATATCCGAGTTTGGAGAAATTTTAATTTTTGGTAAAAAAAAAAAAAAATTTGGTCAAAAAAAGACGACAGGCGCGTACCTGTCGTCTTTTTAAAATCGCCTGTTTGGTTTTTGGTCATTTTCTCCAAAACCACCGGCCCGATTTCAACCAAACCTTCTGCGTTGGACTCCCCTCGGACCCCCAGATGATATATCCGAGTTTGGAAAAATTTTAATTTTTGGTAAAAAAAAAAAAAAAATTTGGTCAAAAAAAGACGACAGGCGCGTACCTGTCGTCTTTTTAAAATCGCCTGTTTGGTTTTTGGTCATTTTCTCCAAAACCACCGGCCCGATTTCAACCAAACCTTCTGCGTTGGACTCCCCTCGGACCCCCAGATGATATATCCGAGTTTGGAGAAATTTTAATTTTTGGTCAAAAAAAAAAAAAAATTTGGTCAAAAAAAGACGACAGGCGCGTACCTGTCGTCTTTTTAAAATCGCCTGTTTGGTTTTTGGTCATTTTCTCCAAAACCACCGGCCCGATTTCAACCAAACCTTCTGCGTTGGACTCCCCTCGGACCCCCAGATGATATATCCGAGTTTGGAGAAATTTTAATTTTTGGTAAAAAAAAAAAAAAATTGGTCAAAAAAAAAGACGACAGGCGCGTACCTGTCGTCTTTTTAAAATCGCCTGTTTGGTTTTTGGTCATTTTCTCCAAAACCACCGGCCCGATTTCAACCAAACCTTCTGCGTTGGACTCCCCTCGGACCCCCAGATGATATATCCGAGTTTGGAAATTTTTTTATTTTTGGTAAAAAAAAAAAAAAATTTGGTCAAAAAAAGACGACAGGCGCGTACCTGTCGTCTTTTTAAAATCGCCTGTTTGGTTTTTGGTCATTTTCTCCAAAACCACCGGCCCGATTTCAACCAAACCTTCTGCGTTGGACTCCCCTCGGACCCCCAGATGATATATGCGAGTTTGGAGAGAAATTTTAATTTTTGGTCAAAAAAAAAAAAAAAAATTTGGTCAAAAAAAGACGACAGGCGCGTACCTGTCGTCTTTTTAAAATCGCCTGTTTGGTTTTTGGTCATTTTCTCCAAAACCACCGGCCCGATTTCAACCAAACCTTCTGCGTTGGACTCCCCTCGGACCCCCAGATGATATATCCGAGTTTGGAGAAATTTTAATTTTTGGTAAAAAAAAAAAAAAAATTTGGTCAAAAAAAGACGACAGGCGCGTACCTGTCGTCTTTTTAAAATCGCCTGTTTGGTTTTTGGTCATTTTCTCCAAAACCACCGGCCCGATTTCAACCAAACCTTCTGCGTTGGACTCCCCTCGGACCCCCAGATGATATATCCGAGTTTGGAGAAATTTTAATTTTTGGTAAAAAAAAAAAAAAATTTGGTCAAAAAAAGACGACAGGCGCGTACCTGTCGTCTTTTTAAAATCGCCTGTTTGGTTTTTGGTCATTTTCTCCAAAACCACCGGCCCGATTTCAACCAAACCTTCTGCGTTGGACTCCCCTCGGACCCCCAGATGATATATCCGAGTTTGGAGAAATTTGGAGAAATTTTAATTTTTGGTAAAAAAAAAAAAAAATTGGTCAAAAAAAGACGACAGGCGCGTACCTGTCGTCTTTTTAAAATCGCCTGTTTGGTTTTTGGTCATTTTCTCCAAAACCACCGGCCCGATTTCAACCAAACCTTCTGCGTTGGACTCCCTCGGACCCCCAGATGATATATCCGAGTTTGGAGAAATTTTAATTTTTGGTCAAAAAAAAAAAAAAATTTGGTCAAAAAAAGACGACAGGCGCGTACCTGTCGTCTTTTTAAAATCGCCTGTTTGGTTTTTGGTCATTTTCTCCAAAACCACCGGCCCGATTTCAACCAAACCTTCTGCGTTGGACTCCCCTCGGACCCCCAGATGATATATCCGAGTTTGGAGAAATTTTAATTTTTGGTAAAAAAAAAAAAAAATTTGGTCAAAAAAAGACGACAGGCGCGTACCTGTCGTCTTTTTAAAATCGCCTGTTTGGTTTTTGGTCATTTTCTCCAAAACCACCGGCCCGATTTCAACCAAACCTTCTGCGTTGGACTCCCCTCGGACCCCCAGATGATATATCCGAGTTTGGAGAAATTTGGAGAAATTTTAATTTTTGGTAAAAAAAAAAAAAAAATTGGTCAAAAAAAGACGACAGGCGCGTACCTGTCGTCTTTTTAAAATCGCCTGTTTGGTTTTTGGTCATTTTCTCCAAAACCACCGGCCCGATTTCAACCAAACCTTCTGCGTTGGACTCCCCTCGGACCCTAGATGATATATCCGAGTTTGGAGAAATTTTAATTTTTGGTAAAAAAAAAAAAAAAATTTGGTCAAAAAAAGACGACAGGCGCGTACCTGTCGTCTTTTTAAAATCGCCTGTTTGGTTTTTGGTCATTTTCTCCAAAACCACCGGCCCGATTTCAACCAAACCTTCTGCGTTGGACTCCCCTCGGACCCCCAGATGATATATCCGAGTTTGGAGAAATTTTAATTTTTGGTAAAAAAAAAAAAAAAATTGGTCAAAAAAAAGACAGGCGCGTACCTGTCGTCTTTTTAAAATCGCCTGTTTGGTTTTTGGTCATTTTCTCCAAAACCACCGGCCCGATTTCAACCAAACCTTCTGCGTTGGACTCCCCTCGGACCCCCAGATGATATATCCGAGTTTGAAGAAATTTTAATTTTTGGTAAAAAAAAAAAAAAAATTTGGTCAAAAAAAGACGACAGGCGCGTACCTGTCGTCTTTTTAAAATCGCCTGTTTGGTTTTTGGTCATTTTCTCCAAAACCACCGGCCCGATTTCAACCAAACCTTCTGCGTTGGACTCCCCTCGGACCCCCATGATATATCCGAGTTTGGAGAAATTTGAAAAATTTTAATTTTTGGTAAAAAAAAAAAAAAAATTGGTCAAAAAAAGACGACAGGCGCGTACCTGTCGTCTTTTTAAAATCGCCTGTTTGGTTTTTGGTCATTTTCTCCAAAACCACCGGCCCGATTTCAACCAAACCTTCTGCGTTGGACTCCCCTCGGACCCCCAGATGATATATCCGAGTTTGGAGAAATTTTAATTTTTGGTCAAAAAAAAAAAAAAAATTTGGTCAAAAAAAGACGACAGGCGCGTACCTGTCGTCTTTTTAAAATCGCCTGTTTGGTTTTTGGTCATTTTCTCCAAAACCACCGGCCCGATTTCAACCAAACCTTCTGCGTTGGACTCCCCTCGGACCCCCAGATGATATATCCGAGTTTGGAGAAATTTTAATTTTTGGTCAAAAAAAAAAAAAAAATTTGGTCAAAAAAAGACGACAGGCGCGTACCTGTCGTCTTTTTAAAATCGCCTGTTTGGTTTTTGGTCATTTTCTCCAAAACCACCGGCCCGATTTCAACCAAACCTTCTGCGTTGGACTCCCCTCGGACCCCCAGATATATCCGAGTTTGGAGAAATTTTAATTTTTGTTTAAAAAAAAAAAAAAAATTTGGTCAAAAAAAGACGACAGGCGCGTACCTGTCGTCTTTTTAAAATCGCCTGTTTGGTTTTTGGTCATTTTCTCCAAAACCACCGGCCCGATTTCAACCAAACCTTCTGCGTTGGACTCCCCTCGGACCCCCAGATGATATATCCGAGTTTGGAGGAGAAATTTTAATTTTTGGTCAAAAAAAAAAAAAAAATTGGTCAAAAAAAGACGACAGGCGCGTACCTGTCGTCTTTTTAAAATCGCCTGTTTGGTTTTTGGTCATTTTCTCCAAAACCACCGGCCCGATTTCAACCAAACCTTCTGCGTTGGACTCCCCTCGGACCCCCAGATGATATATCCGAGTTTGGAGAAATTTTAATTTTTGGTATAAAAAAAAAAAAAATTTGGTCAAAAAAAGACGACAGGCGCGTACCTGTCGTCTTTTTAAAATCGCCTGTTTGGTTTTTGGTCATTTTCTCCAAAACCACCGGCCCGATTTCAACCAAACCTTCTGCGTTGGACTCCCCTCGGACCCCCAGATGATATATCCGAGTTTGGAGAAATTTTAATTTTTGGTCAAAAAAAAAAAAAAATTTGGTCAAAAAAAGACGACAGGCGCGTACCTGTCGTCTTTTTAAAATCGCCTGTTTGGTTTTTGGTCATTTTCTCCAAAACCACCGGCCCGATTTCAACCAAACCTTCTGCGTTGGACTCCCCTCGGACCCCCAGATGATATATCCGAGTTTGGAGAAATTTGGAGAAATTTTAATTTTTGGTCAAAAAAAAAAAAAAATTTGGTCAAAAAAAGACGACAGGCGCGTACCTGTCGTCTTTTTAAAATCGCCTGTTTGGTTTTTGGTCATTTTCTCCAAAACCACCGGCCCGATTTCAACCAAACCTTCTGCGTTGGACTCCCCTCGGACCCCCAGATGATATATCCGAGTTTGGAGAAATTTTAATTTTTGGTCAAAAAAAAAAAAAAATTGGTCAAAAAAAGACGACAGGCGCGTACCTGTCGTCTTTTTAAAATCGCCTGTTTGGTTTTTGGTCATTTTCTCCAAAACCACCGGCCCGATTTCAACCAAACCTTCTGCGTTGGACTCCCCTCGGACCCCCAGATGATATATCCGAGTTTGGAGAAATTTTAATTTTTGGTAAAAAAAAAAAAAAATTTGGTCAAAAAAAGACGACAGGCGCGTACCTGTCGTCTTTTTAAAATCGCCTGTTTGGTTTTTGGTCATTTTCTCCAAAACCACCGGCCCGATTTCAACCAAACCTTCTGTTGGACTCCCCTCGGACCCCCAGATGATATATCCGAGTTTGGAGAAATTTGGAGAAATTTTAATTTTTGGTAAAAAAAAAAAAAAAATTTGGTCAAAAAAAGACGACAGGCGCGTACCTGTCGTCTTTTTAAAATCGCCTGTTTGGTTTTTGGTCATTTTCTCCAAAACCACCGGCCCGATTTCAACCAAACCTTCTGCGTTGGACTCCCCTCGGACCCCCAGATG
>NC_139906.1:4268168-4625668 GCF_905171665.1 Trachurus trachurus
AGTCTTCACATCGGTTCTCAGCACAGAGACTGAGACGAGTTGGACAGTTTCACATATGATGACCTAAAACTCAAAATCTTGTCTTATTTCTTGTCAAAATGTCTCATTTCTAGTCAAAACTGATCTCTTTCCACTTAAAATAAGACTCACCACCTAAAAATGTACTTGTTTTTAGATAATTTTCAGTTGAAACAAGTAGAAAAATCTGCCAGTGAAAGTATTTTGTGCTTGTAATAAGGAAGAAAAACTTACTCCACTATCAGATATTTCTTATTTCAAGTGAAAATATGCTTGAAATAAGTAAAAACTGTCTAAAAACAAGCTACTTTTTATGTGATGAGTCTTATTTTAAGTATAATGAGATTAGTTTTGACTAGAAATTACATTTTGACTAGAAATAAGACAAATATTCTTGGTAAGATATTAGAGTTTTTGCAGTGTGTGACGACGTTGTGCTGCAACAGGTTTCTGTTGAGTCTGTGAACCAGCGTCGACCTGAAGCTTCCCTCCTAAACACATTACAAACCTCTTTGTATCTGATCGTTAAGTTTAATTGATTTGAATGACGACACTGACGGTACTCTGTGTGTTGCAACTTTTATTTTTATTTTTTAATAAGCACCACACAGGCTTTGATATACGGACGACGTTCAGACGGCGCAGCGTCTCGGAGATGACAGCTGACTCTCTACCTCAACCCAGTAAAAGCCTTTTTAAGTCTCCTCTGAGATTAATAACATCGGACAACAGACTTAATGACACGGCCTAATGAGTATTTGGGGTTCAGGCTAAAGTAGATCCAATGACTGACTCCGACTCCATGTACTAAGAAGTTGTTTGCAGCAGCTCTGGTGGGCTTGGGGTTGCAGAAACAGGGCTGATTAGCAGCGACTCCGGGTCGGGTAATGGCCGCTGAGGTAATATCGGCTCGACTGGTGCCATCATTTGCGAGGAAGAAGTCGGGGAGAGGCAGAGGAGGAGAGAGGAAGAGGGACATCCAGAGACAGACAGTCAGAGACAGAGGGTGATTAGGGTGAGACGTGGTGCCACAGAGAGCCTGATCTATAGAAATGGCCTCTTAGCGTGTGATGTATGAGGCACACGCACGCACAAAAACACACTCACCGAGCTGGTGATGGTTTGCTCTGTGCTGCCAGTGAGGCTGCGGGAGAAAAAACAAACGGGTAAGTAGTGTTATATATCTTTCTGCCAGCGTTATCAGGAAACATTGATATTATATCGGAGTTACGGTTCCCCCTGCATGCATTCATTCATTCTGAGTCCACTTACACACACTGCAATTTACTATCGTAGTCAGATTTTTTTTTTTCTACTTCTTTTTCTTCTGCTGCTGCTGCTGGGAGCTTATTGCTTTTAGAGGATCAATTCTCTCTCCCCGAGAACACGTGAAAAAGTTTTTTGTTTTCCCCCTCGCAGGCTGGATTCTGTTAACTAAACTACAGACTCAAATCATCCCCCGCCGGAGTAAATATTGTATATCCAGGAGTTTTCTGGGCTCGGTTCTCCTGAGAGGCTCCGTGCGCCGTTGCTAACAGCAAAAACAGCAGCCAGAGTGGGGAGTAAACGCCTCTGTGTGTGTGGAATTCACACCTGCTTTGGTTTTTGTTTGTTGATTCATTTATTTATGAAATTGCATGAGACTGTAGCAGGAGAACACCTGGGACCAAGGCCTGCAGAGAGGGTGATGGTGTGGCCTTCACAGGCTGCAGGACACATGAGCTCCAGTGTGTTGTACTGTACATGCAGGGCTCTCACATTAAATACATTTACAAACAGTCCAGTTAGCTTTAATGCAGTGGTGGTTTTAAAGAGGAACTAAGCAGGATTTCTCCCGTGGCTCTGCTACATTTTTACCTTAAACCTACCACACACATGAAGATAATCTGGCTGATTTTGCCCCGATTTTCCCCCTTCCGACCACGGACAGAAATCGCCTGATTATCTTAGGCTTTTAAGATTATCTTATGAGATTCTCCTGTAGTGTGTGGTGTCTTACAAGTGAAGTTCTCCCGACAATCGGCTCGTAAAAACGGTTGGCGCCGACGATCGTAAATATTAAACATGTTCAATGTTTACCATTGTTGGCCCCGACAATCGGGACCGTTTGGATCAAAAGTCGGCTTGTGTGTGGAGGAAGCCGACAATCTCGAGTCATCGGCTCCACGGAATGTGACGTGAAATTGAATGTAACCAATAAAGAAGCGAGCTGACTGCAGAACGTGTAGCATAACAAACCAGTGTGGCTAACGGCTCCATGGCTACCATCGTCAGATCACGTTTGATCACGCGAGATTTCTGGCGTGGGGGACGAGATTCTAGTCTGTCATCAGACAAATCTTTATGTGTGTGGTGTGCTATATTTGGAATATCGGAGCACACCACACACAATACTATCAAAACTGTTCAATCAAAGATTTTTTATCTTCATGTGTGGGGTCTCTCACAGATAAAAAATCGGTTAAGATTCATAAAATCTTTATGTGTGTACCAGGCTTTAATTAAAAAGCTCTGGAGTAATTGTGATAGTTAACTACATGACTTGGGACTTGTTACGAGTGAAAACGGAGGCTAATCTTTTGTTTATGACGGTTAAGACTACACAAACACACGTCGTAACATCATATATGTTATGTAACATTATCCACCGCTCCATTTATTGATTTTTCGCCGGCTTCGTTGTAAACAAATGCACATGGAGGAGAGGAGTGTAACCAAAACATGCAGAAAAGCGAGCGGATTTGCACAGTTCCTCTTTAAAATGACAGTCTGTCGGGGTCAGTGACACCTTGCAATGCTAAGGAGGCTCAATGCTCTTTGCTTCTGTGCTGCTAACCCTCCTCTCCTCCATGTGCATTTGTTTTGAAGGCGGTCGGTAGCAAATCAAGGCAGAGAGCCTCCGTTCTCCCTGGAACTAGTTACAAGTCACTGATTTAACCAGCACTATGACTCTGGAGCTGTTTAATTAAGGTAAAAATGTAGCAGAGTTCCTCTTTAAAAAATAAATGTGAAGCCAAAACTCTCCTGCAAGAGTATAAAAACCTGACGACTGGACGCTGTGCAGCTTTTTATTTTTATTTTTTTTATATTTTTGGCTCAGGATCACAGAGCCCATTAACGTCTGGTATCAGAGTGACAAAAAGGCCTCGTAAAGCAGGAGGTACCGGTGATTCCTCACTAATGAATTATCCCCAATTTGGCAAAAAGAACAACAGAAATGTCACAGACAGCTGCCAAAACAGCTGCAAAGCCACAGCCATCGACGCAGCATCAAAGCCACTGACACTAATGGATTTAATTAGCTGTTTAAAAAGGGAAGCGTTGAGCCTGGGCGCAGTGTTTACATGAATCTCTATGTACAGTATATGACGATGCAGGCTGCACATCCATTTATCTGTGTGACTATATGTATGGAAACATTTTGCATAATGCATGAATGCTACCAGGTCTTAGCATTGGCGTTCGCTTCGCCCTCGTCCTGCTGACGGAGGATAAATGCAGCGTTTCAGAGCAATGTCGGCTCTTCCTGCGTGGACGCAGTGAAGCGTGTCACGAGGCAGCGAGATGCAGGAAATATGGATGAGGATGGAGAAAATGACATAAAAGCAGAGGGTCCGTATCTTTATGAAAATGGACCATTATGTGTTGAATTACATGTTTATGGAAAAAAAAAAGAAGAAACTGAGTGGATGTTGCAGAAGAGGAGCTTTGTGTTTGGCGTTACATCTCGACCTCTCAGGAACAGTAAACAACAGAATAATTACATTTACATCCTGTTTTTCCACATTTAACATTGTGCAACTGCAAGTTTTTTTGTAGCAGCATGAAGAGACGTCCCGTCATCTCTGAGGTATGAGCTCTGGGAGCAAACTGCAGCCGTTTCCTGTGTCCTTTGTGAGGACAGAGAAAGGCCGAGCTGCAAAAAAAATACAAATGGGGTTTTGTACTGGAGGGGCTGGTGAACGCGTCTCGTTGACGGTCACAGCAGCTAATTGAGTGCTGACGTTTTTGTTTCTCCTGCTGCTAACTCACGAGCAATTTTTCTTTTTCTTTTTTTTTTGCGTTTTGGTCGTGGACGTGTGTTGAATGTGTTGCTGCGTTCAACAGCCTGCAGCAATCAGAGGTTCACCACCAGCTGAGAGGAGCTGCACAAAATCAACATCAGAGCTCACACTGTGAATGTGTGTGTGTGTATATGTGTGTGTGTGCAGGTGAAGAGTGGGAACCAGAGGGATGAAAGCAGGGTGATTATAGGTCTAAAAATAAAACCTCAATCCCATGTGATTAATAATTTTATTAGATTTTTTCTTTGGCTTCCCCCAAATAGTCGACCAAGCATTAATCGACCAAAATTTCATTGGTTGATTGGTCGCAGGAAAAACAAACAAACATTTGGAGCCGTGTCTTGTCAAAATTATGTCTAATTGATCTTAGATTTAATTGATTAAGTCAGACTTAGACTAGACTTTGACTTAGATTAAATCTATTGTCCATGTTGATTTCGCAATGACTCTGAAAATAAGATTAATTGGTCAGCCTTAGTATTCATTTACCCACGTTAAAGGGATAGTAGTATTTTTTTTAAGTGGGGTTGTATGATCTACAAATAGCCCCTAAGTACTTTAATTGCAGTATCAGACTCTCTACACACCTCCCGTTAGCAACGTCAGCCCATAGCCCTGCCCAGAGATTTACAACATACATTGTTGTGAATGGACCCAAAGAAACGGCCTATTGTCGTGGCCTAAAAGAGGTTTTACCTGAAAAAAAAAAACACAGTTCCATTGTTCACTATAATACAATTTTTTCCAACCCCTCAAAGTGCAGGAAAAACACAGTTTTTATTTGGAGCTATATACTATAATAGGGGCTATTTGTAGATCATACAACCCCACTTTAAAAAAATGCTACTATCCCTTTAAAGTAAGAATTAATTCAAATGAATCACAAAAATCTATTTATTGCCCATGTACTTATTGTAAACAAAAGGAAGAGCAGCCAGAACAAACCATCAGAGAGAGAGAGAGAGAGACAGAGGTCAGGCAGAGGTGAGTTTCGGTTGTGAAACCTCTGCTGGTCTGATGAAGAATTCCTGTCCTGCCTCAGTCGGGACCCGACGTTTGTTTATTCTCTCCGAGACAGTTTGTGACTTTAAACAAGCCGCCGGCCGTCCCTGCCTGTTGTGGAGAGTGGAGTGAAATGACCTTTCCGGTCGGTCCAGAGTGAGTAAGCTGTGGTGCCGCCGAGGCTGTGATAACTTCACAAACTCCTAAATTTGCCTTTAAAGACAGTTCCCAGCTGCAGACAGAGATAAGATAGAACAACCGCCGGGTCCGAAAAGGCCAAAAGGTGAAGAGTACGATTGTTTTCAATGGACTAATGTGCAGGTTATTGTTATTCAGTGACACAGCAGACTGTCTTGATGAGTATTATCTGAGCGCTAAAGGTCCAGAAAGGCTCCAGTCTGTCTGTGGCTTGTCTAAAACTACTCGTGTCTGGGTTTCAGAGTTTGAGAAAGAGTGAAATTTCATCAGTTTTGCAATAACAAACTAGTTTCTATTGCAGAAAAGATGCAGCGTGGACTCAAAAAGTGTTAATATATCATATTATATCATATCATATTACGTAATTAAATAAACTAATTTATCTCTGAAGCCACACACTGACCTCCTACACAACATTACCACAGCAGCGTTGGGGGCTCGTAAATGAAATAATGAAATAACTAATCAGATTATGTATTTGTGTTAGGTGTAATCTTTTAATCCCTAATCCAGATAAAAGACGTACAATCTGATACTGAACCCTCTTCTCTCTGTTGTTGTATTATCATCAGATAAAACTGGATAAAGAACAAAAGCATTGTGAGTATGTGTGTGTGTGTTTGTGTGTGTGTTAGAGGTTCACACAGGGGATAAAAGCAGCGACTTGAACACAGGCAACAGAGGAGCTTGACAGTTTAAAACCTAAAAATAAGACACGTCTAATAGTGTTAGTTACATGTTTTAATGATGTTTGTAATTGAATAAGAAATCAGCAGCACAGATGGAGAAAGAATAATCAGGTGAGAACAGAAAGAAAACATGTTCAACCTGTTAATAAAACAGTGAAGAAGAAAAATACATTAAATATTCATGTAAAAAAAAAAAATTCATGTTGTTCTACAAAATCAGAATTGAATTTAACTTAGAAATGACAAGTGCAGTGATAATAAACCAAACTTATTAAAAAGCAGTGTTAATTAACCGGACTTAAAGCAGAAGTAAGTGATATTTTTGTGTTAATATAAGTCTTAAATAGTTATATCTTCCGACAGCAATCACTTACATAGAGTGTTTGGACTGAAACACGGGTCTGTCAGTCACTCTGCTCTGCTCTGAGCCGAGGAGAAAACATTTATCGTATCCTACAGTTTTTATCCAATGAGGAGAGAGAACGGCATGCAGGGCTGTGTGTGCAGCCAAGGAACGCCGTGAATGTGGTGACGTAGCGACGAGGACTGTTATGGTGCGTTCAAGGAAACTCGTATTTTTCCGACCGTGAAGTCGTACCAGTTCGATCTGGTACGACTTCACCGGTCAGAAGTTACGAGTGGCTGTTATAGTGACTTTCACCGGTAAAACAGGTCGGAAAAACACGAGTGGGTTGCCTGGAACGCTACAAAGTCGTAAGTTGTGACTTGAAGCTGTAATTTACGATTTCAAAAGCCTGCCTGGAACGCAGCATTAGCGAAAACGAGCGGACCACTTACTTCTGCTTTAGTAAAAGCAGTGTTAATAAACCAGACTCAATATAACCAGTGTTAATAAACCAGACTCAATAAAACCAGTATTGATAAACCAGACTTATTAAAACCGGTTAATAAACCAGACTTAAGAAAAGCAGTGATAATAAACCAGACTCAATAAAACCATTGTTAATAAGCCAGACATATTAAACCCAGTGTTAATAAACCAGAAATAATAAAACCAGTGTTAATAAACCAGACTATTTAAAACTATTAATAAAGCAGACTTAATAAACCAGTTAACCAGACTTAACAAACCAGTTATATGACGAAGCAGGGAGTTTTTGTTTCAGAAAATGCAAAATGTGAAACCTGAGTTGTTTTGGGTTGATGATGAGGTAAAGTTGGAATGGTTCCTCAGAAAATAAGTCTACTATAGCTACTTTTCAAAAAGTGCCTGGTCAAAAAGAAAAAGTGAATTATTTATGTGAATTCCATGTGGTTTTTGTTTTTGTATGGTTTTGTCTGTGCTCCGATGATTTTGTTTGTTGTCTAAATATGAAATGTGTCTTGTAAGCCCTTATAGGCTGGGCGCCTTAATTGGTGCATGACACTTAAATAAATATCAATTCATTCAATTCATTCACCAGTGTTAATAAACCAGACTTAACAAACCAGTGTTAATTAACCAGACTTAATAAAACATACTTAACATACCAGCACTGATAAACCAGTCTTTACCATCCCTGACCAGCCAGTCTGGTTATTCATCAGTTCTTCTATCTTGCTCTATAAATGGAAGCAGCTCTGTCTAAACTGTCTTTGTCTAGACATGAAATCAAACACTTTGTGAGGCTTCTGTCACGTACGACATATCAGACAGAGATGACTCACCCGCTCGCTCGCTCTGGCCAATCAGACTCGTCCGGTTTCATAATTTCAAGGGGTTTAATTTGAGTTGTTATTATTAGCGTTTGTTCTTTAATTTAGAGACTGAATTGACTCGTGTGTCACAGAGATGGACGCTTCTCTCCTGCTCGTATAGAGAGTTGTTGGTCCTGGAGAGTTTCTGTTATTTTGTTCCAGAGATGTGTGAGTTAGTTTGTGTTGCATTGTTGCTTTGTGTTGGTATACTTTTTGTACAGACAGAGACAAGCTTGGGAGTATCCACAAAAGTACTGTATCATGTCGTGCTGTGTCATGTTGTATCATATCGTATCGTGTTGTTATGTAACATATATCGGCATTTTCATCCACATGGTATCCTATAGTGTACGCAAACCTTTTTATGAATGATGCCATGTTTACGGAGAAGGCCTAGTGTGTTTATTATTATTGCCATGTACAGTAATAAGGGGCTGCTGCAGGTAAGCTCCTACTAAGGGTTCAATAGTCAGTTTCCCTGTCGTCAGCATATTCTCTGTGCTGTGTTTCCTCCTCGGCTGTTATAATAATAATAATAATAAAAAAACTCTTTTTGCAGTGGTTAAATTTACAGATAATCTCATCGGCTCCCTGTGTGCTGCAACTTATTTGAATAAAGAGCGAAGAACGAGCCTTGTTGCCCTTGAGCTTTTCAAATGAATCCGATTACTTGAATTCAGTGACAGGTTGATACTCAAGGCTGCAGCTCTCAGACTGATCTGTGTTAATGTACTCACCATCGCCTGCATGCGCTTTGTTCCCTCGGCTTCTCACATTGTGTCAGTCAATGCATCCTTTCTTTTTCTTTCTCCCACCGCGCCGTCGGTTTGTCTGGGAGAAAATGAATGAATCATTTGCAAAGAGCTGCTGCCTTTTTCCTCACACTGCAAAAACTCAAAATCTTTCCAATAATATTTGTCTTATTTCTTGTCAAAATGTCTCATTTCTAGTCAAAACTAATCTCTTTCCACTTAAAATAAGACTCATCACCTAAAACTTTACTTGTTTTTAGATCATTTTCACTTGTTTCAAACACATTTTCACTTGAAATTAGTAGAAAAATCTGCCAGTGAAAGCAACTTTTTTGTGCTTGTAATAAGGAAGAAAAACGTGCTCCACTATCAGATTATTTTAAGAGAAAATATGCTTGAAAGAAGGAAAAAGTGTCTAAAAACAAGCTGCTTTTTAATGTGATGTGTCTTATTTTAGGTATAATGATATTTGTTTTGATTAGAAATGACATTTTGACTAAAAATAAGACAAATATTCTTGGTAGGATATTTGATTTTTTGCAGTGCATCCTCTTCCTCTTCCTCTTGTTATTATTTAATTATTCTTTTTTCCTCCCTCCTTCCCACCTCTGTCCAAGCTTTTAAACCTCTTTCTTTCTTTCTTTCTTTCTTTCTTTCTTTCTTTCTTTCTTTCTTTCTTTCTTTCTTTCTTTCTTTCTCCTACGCCTACGCACCGTCTCTCATCTGCCATTATTTTCAACTTTTTTTTATTGACTGAAAGGGTGGCCAGTTAAAAACCCCACATTATGGGGCCGGTGAACGCAACACTGAGCTACGACACCAGGCAGCGATGACTTTTATTTTTTTTATTTTTCCCAGCTTGCATCACTTGATTAATTAGGCCGCATGGAGGAGAAGCCTCTGGTCAGCACGGCTGCTGCAGCAGTGCATGCTGGGGGAGTCGTAGCGCAAAAGGCAGGGGGCCAGGCCGTGGTTAAAATTTATGGACTCGCGCTCGTGCTTAATTATTCAACAGAAAATGTCGTGGTAAATGTCACATAACACTATTTAATGCACGTGTAACATTTGCTGTTAGAAGGGCGGAGAAGACGTACGAGAGGCCGGTGGAACACAGAAAGGTCGCAGTTCAATCCCCCGTAAAGTTAACAGCGTCTCGTTCTTTTTCAAAAACCATTAACTAATTAATTCAGATGATGTAAGAGTGAGGATTTTCATCACTGTCCACCTCCATTCATCATTAAACCGCTCTGATGTAATGATGTTTTAACACCGAGCTGGGTCCGTTTTCTGTGGCTCTTTCTCTGATAAACTGTAAAATACATAAAAGACAGGAAGCACAATAATAAGCTGCTTTACTGGAGAGAGTTTTTACATGAGGGAGAGATCAGGGGGAGTAGAGTAATACAAGATATGATCTGATGTCCTGGTTTGTTGGACAAAAACACAGTAAAAATATAATTAAAATTTGATCTGACACAAAACGATGAGAGTTAATGGATAACTGGGATCATCTGTGTGGTTAATGGTTATACTGTATTTTCACACTTAATTCATAAAAGCTGAATCCATTACTTATTAAGTGTTATATCAAGAAGGCATGTGGAAATAAAGTGGAAATTAACAATTAAAAATCTATTTAGATGAACATTTACGCTGCACTTGTAGGACTAGAGATGTTTTATTATAGATGATCATTAATCCAGACTTAAACATTAATAATCTTCAGACTAATTAGTATCAATATTGGAGGAATGTTAATGATGATGTAATGCTTAAAGTACAGTAGTGTGTAGTTGTAGTGGAGCTGCAGCACATTTTCTAAAAAGATACAGTACGAAGTGTCTGTTCAGGGGATAAATGGGCGTTAAGGTAAATATTGTTATAAAGTTTCAGATTTTCTTGTCTTTTCATGTTTCCTCCTGGACCAAACATAATTATCCTCTTCCTCCTCCTCCTCCTCCTCCTCCTCCTCCTCCTCCTCCTCCTCCTCCTCCTCCTCCTCCTCCTCTTTCCTCCATGGACTTAACACAACCAATATACAGTGTTTTCATCATCTCAATGCACAAAAGCTTTATTGTTCTTAACGCCTCCACGTCTCTCTATTACAGCGCTCAGGGAGGGGTCAGGTGGAGACGAGGGGGGTTTGACCACACAACACGAACAACACACCTCTTTTTTTCTTCTTCTTCCTCCTCTTCCTCTGCCTCTTCTTTTTCTTTTTCTTCTGCTTCTTCTTTTAACGAGCTCTGCACACACACACCACAGCTCCACTGGACACACGCCTTCACACACACCGCTCTCTGCACTCACAGGTATTGTATTTACTCAGAGAAGCTGGAGAGACAAAAAAGAAAAGAAAAGAGAGAGGGAGAGAAAGAGAGGAGGGAGAGAGAGTGTGAGACGAGACCCCTGGTTAATTGTCCATTGCCCTGGGAGTCCGGCTCAACCCACGGCTCATTAGCTCAGAGTTTCGACCTCGACTGACACCGGCTCAGACGACTGCTGCGTTTTATCCCCTATCTGCTGATTTATATTTCTTTTTTTTTTAAAACAAAGTCATTTATGTAATTAAATATTAACAGTTGTTGTTTTATCACCCAATGATTAGACCAGACGGCTGAAATACCAGTAAAAGATAGAAGAAAAAAGAATGCAAGTGCAATGAAAATTAGTTTGAGTGGGTCATTAAACAGTGAGTGATGCAACAAAGAGTTCAGTAGAAACACACAGGATGCTCAGAATTTTTTGAATTTATTGGAAGTTGTTGCTTATTATTATGACATCTCCAAACTTCATCAGATGAGTTTCCTGGATCTTTGTCGTCAGTGTTTCAAAATAAAACCAAACTCAGTGTAAAGCAGAAAAAGACAGGACTGAGACTGTTGCAACACATTCATGACATCTACTGCTGACACTTTATTTATGATGATACTCGATGAAAAGATTGTGGAGCTTCTTCAGAGCCACAGATAGAAAAGTAGTGTGAGGAAATAAAAGAGGTTTTGAAATCAGAAGAGCATCTTCATCCACCAAACTGTGACGATTCAAATCCTGGAGGAAGGAAGTTGATCAGATTATAAAGTAGAAACCTTGTCAATGCATCCATTAGCATAACTGCTAATTAGAAGCTAAAAACCAACTTTTTTGACATTAAAGGGATAGTTCACCCAAAATTGAAATTTCACTCATCAAGTTTCAGAGTCCTCCGTGGCTTCTCTGAGTTACAGGGGGTCTCGGCGTAGCAGTGCATGTCCATATAACGGTTGCAAATAGATACCGACTGTCTTCGTAACAAAAAGACACACCAAAAAACATCCAAATACCTCCATGCTGCTCGTATGTAATGTCCGCCTTGTATCGAAGAGGAGCTTATGCTACAAAACAAGCTTGAAATATAGACTTATTTAATTTTTTTCGGAACAATTTCGCATTTCGGGGCTTCAATACAAGACGGACATTACATACGAGCAGCATGGAGGTATTTGGATGTTTTTTGGTGTGTCTTTTTGTTACGAAGACAGTTGGTATCCATTTGCAACCGTTATATGGAAATTTCAATTTTGGGTGAACTATCCCTTTAATCACATCAATCTCAAATACGTTTGAAGAGAAACTTTCAGAGCTTTGAGATAGATAGATAGATAGATAGATAGATAGATAGATAGATAGATAGATAGATAGATAGATAGATAGATAGATAGATAGATAGATCCACCTGTGTCTGCAAAGTCATTGTTATGCTGAGCTGAAATCACTGGCGGGGGGGGGGGGGGGGGGGGGGGGGGGGGGGGGCAGCAGACATTTATCAAAGTGAAAATGTGAGTGCGTTCACACTTCAGACCGAGCCGAGCTTTTACACGAGAGCGGGGAGGAAGAGTAAAAGTTTGTGAGGTGAAGCTGCACGGAGCGAGATGATTGGTGGTCGACTCGAGCCCCGCTGCTGCGTTTAACTGTGAACAGTGATGCGTTTGGCCAATCTTTTTTTTTTTCTGGTCCATCGTTATTTAGTCATTTCCTTTTTGTGTCCGGAGTGATGCTGGAGTAAATATTGTAGGAACGTATTGATTTCTAGTCACAGCAATGGGTGGTGAAGACTTTAAATCGTTTGGAAATGACGCTGCAGTTTTTTTAGGGGGGGATAAACACACTGAGAAGGAAACTGGAATAAAAAATACTGAAGTCATATCGGACTATAGCTTTTTTTTTTTTTTTTTATCACACAGTGTTTCTGCCGAAGGGAAGCCACAAATCTCTCTCTAAATGTCGGCTTCATCAATACAACAACCTGGGAGGCTCAATTATTGTGAATACAAGGTCAGAAGTCCTCGTACGTCAATGAGGAGAACTCACTGCTCTGCTCTTTTCACTGATAACGTCCAAAGGTCAGTCGTCCTTTGAACCAAAAAAAACAAAAAACACCCAATGTGATCATATTCTTACAGTCTTTGAAGAAACCTCCTGCAGATTTCTTTTTTTCCTAGATTTTTTTTTCCTATTCATGCACGATCAATATTGTTTTTTGACCCATCTGGCTTCTCGGCTCTATTTCAACATCGTCTTCTATCTATCTCTCTTAACAATGCGCCACATTTCACTAGAGCAGCCACAAAGAAAGAGGACGCTGCCGCCGTCGTCGTCTTCGTCCTTGGATGTTTGATGTCTCACCTTCTGCAAAAGAGTCTCTAGTCAAACATTAGAAAGACTGGAGAGCTGCTCTTTCATGTGTCTGGCCGTTGTTGTATTAGTTGTGGTGTGTGTGAACACTGAAAACCTTAACAACCGATAACAAAAGAACAGCGAGTCCTTGTTGTTTTCATGTCTCAGTGGTTTTCTCCTATTGACTTGTTAAGAAGAATTAAAAACAGTGTGAGTGTGAAGGAGAAGAAGGAGGAGGAGGAGGAGGAGGAGGAGGAGGAGGTCTCAGGTCTCAGCACTCGAGGTTTTGGCAGATTAATATAATAAAAAAAAACATTGTCAGAGAGGAGGAGGTGACACGGAGAGTGAGAACTGAAGACGGCAGCGAAACGGTGAGAAGACACAGGAAGTGGACGAAATAACAGGAACGGCTCATGGAGCTCAGAGGTTTGGGTTGTGGAGCCGCTACAGGAAGTCAACGCTGTTTTTTAAATGAGGCCGAAGCCGCCAGACGCCACCGTCACGACTGCAAACACAACAGAAAGACGTCCTGCAGCAGCTCTCAGAGGTTATCCAATGTTTATGTGTGTAGGTAAAAACTGAAATCCAGGGAGGGACATGTCACGGATATCACAGAGAGACAATCAAACCAAAATTAAGAAAAAAAAAATCAAGTTACTTCTCTGCAGCAAATGTTTTCCAGAGCAAAATAAGTTGGCGTAATCTGCAGAAATGACAAATTTTACTCATCTCTTTAATACAAATTAAAGTAAAACATTTTTAGACCAATTACAGAGCCCTGTGGTACCCCACACATAATCTTATATTCACACACATTGTTTTCCAAATAGCTTTTTAACCAAAAATGATAATTAACTTTGTCAACAGGCCTTCTGTAGATCAATGAAAATACCAATATTTTTCTTTTATCCTCAATCATTTCCATTTCTGCCTGAGTAGTAATTGTATTTTTTCTAAATCCATTTTTAATGATCACTCAATAGTTTATTTTTTATCAACGAATACATCCAATTGTTTGCCAACAGTGTCTTTAATATTTTTTATGAAAATTGAATAAGTAGGGATACAGGTCTATAATTGTCCATATAATATTTATCTCCACTTTAAATATTGGTGTTACCTTTGCTGTTTTCATAGCATTTGGGAAAACACTGTGTTGAAATGTTTAAATTGTTTTACTGGAAGAGAAAATACATCAATTTAGGTGTAAAAAAAAACAATAAGATAAGAACTTTCTGACATGATATTGAACAATTAAACACGTGGATACAGGATATAAGATGGAAAATACTTTTTTTTGTTACTTCATGGGCTCTTTGACAAATATAAGAAGTCATTAAACCCTTTGTTCAAACAGACTGTGCAGGTTCAGGTCTCAACTGAATCACTGGAAACCATCAGGAGCATTAAAGCCACCGTGAAATATCATCACATACACATAGATGAATATTCCCTGCATCAGTCTTCAGTAGTCTCAGTGGTTTATTATATTCTTTCTGTTTTACAGTTTTCACCGTAAACCATAGATCAAGTCATACAGTATTTTAAAATTTTAATTCTGCTCCTTATCATTTCAATATTTAATTTACCCTTTTCTTGGTTAGAAGGTGTGCAAAGTATGACAAAAAAAAATCATCTTTTAATTTTCATTGTGTGTAAAAATGATCCTCCAGCAGCAGGTGAAGAGCAATAAAAGTGAGACGAGCTTTATATCTTCTGCTGCCATTCATTTTTTTACCAGTGCTGGACTTGGCAGCCCATAATATTCAAGTTAAATACAGTCTTGTAGGTCGTGTATAATGGAGCGTGACTCTGAATGGAGACAGAAGACAGATAATGAATGTGGATGAGAGAGAGAGTGAAGACGAGGATGAAGGTGGAAGCAGCAGCAGCAGCAGCACTTGAGGTTGATCGTTCTGCTTTCATTCACACACAAACACTCGTGCACTTGTCAGGTTATAACGCTGGTGTTAAATACCCTCAGTGAAAGGGGGGAGGGGGAGATGAGAGACGCAAAACACAGAAAAAGAAGAATTGTCAAGCTGAGAAAGTTGGAGTGACAGATGAGAGAGGAAGAAAGAAAAGCAAAGAGACGAGTCGACCACGTGTCGGAGCAGCGAGAGCGATGGTTGTTAACTACAGGCTGAGAGGAGTGACGAGTGCCGTATCCAGGCCATCATAAAGAACCATTAAGACTGGCTAATAAAGAAACTCCCCTCAGCCCCGAAAATGAAGTCATCACAGCAGTTAGAGGACGGCCTGAGGCGGGGGGGAGAGAGGGAGAGAGGGAAATGAAGGAGGGAAATCAGAGAGAGGTGGAAGACAGAGGAAGTGTGTGTGTGTGTGTGTGTGTGTGAAAAGACGGTGAAAGAACAAGAACAAACCGTCCCGGAGGAGCACTCATCCAGGATCTAATATAGTCGTATTCCCTCTGTATGTCTGTTAATTACTTCCTGTGCAGCCGCGGCGGCGAGGAGCAGGAATACCTGGAAAATGAACTGCGAGCCGAGTCGAGTCGAGCGTCGCTGTATCTGGGTTAATTACTTTATCTGTTCTGTGCGATGACAAAGAGGCGCACGCTCCTCCTCCTCCTCCTCATCCTCCTCCTCCTCCTCCTCCTCCTCCTCGCCGGCACTGGCGCCGACCGCCCGAAGCGTCTGCTAGACAACCGAAGTCACAAAACCGAGCATGAACCCGTAAAAACAAGTGAAATTATGTGGAGATTAAAGAGGTAACAACAGAACAGAGATGGAAAATCGCTTTTATCGTGTTTATCGAATGATATGTGTGACGATGAGCCATGACGGTTCTGGTTCTGGTTCTGGTTCTGGTTCTGGTTCTGGGTTCAATCCCAGGTCCAGGAGTTTGTTACAGTCCAAGAACATGTGAATCAGTGACTCTACTGTGTAGAACTGTAACCCACTACAGCCTCCACAGGCCTCAGATATCGGCCCTTGTTCGACAGTTTATTAAAGGTGTTCAGAAATGGCCGTTAGTCCTGTTTGTCGCGCCTCCTTCCACAAGTTGCTGCATGAGTTTACCCGAATAAGGAAAACAAATTTGATTGGTCGTTATCGAATGGGCGGGATATTCAATGTTTGGGATAGGACCGAGCTCGGTGTGTGTATGTGTGTGTGTGAGTGTGTTTAGCTAACATAGCTAATGTTCGCTAGTAGTCTTGCTACTTTATAGCTTGCTAACTTAGCTAGCTAGGCTAAGTGATGGAGCGCAGGGATCCGGAGGAGGAGAGTGGAGTAGAGACGGAGGAGAGTTTTTGACGTTTGATTGACGGATGATGGATCCAATATCAGTGGCTGATGAATCGTGAGCAGTAATTTGTGTGCCTGCATTATCCAATGCGGAAAAAAACTACCCCACTTTCATCCCGAATTTACTCTCTTGAGCTACATCGTCTGATAGATGAATGATTACACTAATTTTAAGACCCATAGTTGGCTCAAAATCAATTTTCTTTTCTGAATATCTTTAATATATTTGGCCCGAACACGACTGGAACACAACAATTAGCCTAGTTCAGTTTAGTTTTTAATGTCAAACTGGTTCTTCTGTTTGTATCTTTATTAAGTTTACTTAACATTTTTTGATCAGTTGATATTTTATCAATTTAGCCTCTCAAATCAACACCTGACTTTCGTATAATAATGTTCATAGATATGAAACACTTCAATTATGTTAATTTATTACCACCACCACAGCGAAAAGGCCTTCTTGACAAGCTGAGGCTGCTGCTCACACAGCATGAGGAAAAACAAATCGGCTATATGAGCTAAACAAATACTAAAAAATAGAAAAACCTGCACTGTGCATCAAAGATCAATGCATTTGACATTTCTTCAGTTAATTCCAACTTGGTCATCTTTATTTTTCCATCAATAGGAGAAGCTTTAACACAGGCCTCCTCTTGCACCCTGTCAGCTGTTCCTATGTGGATAAATGATCTTGATAATTCCCCTGATGTTTCTCGTCTTCTCCGCTTCATTTCGTCCTTTCGTGGCAGAAAAATGTTTTTTTCTGTTTTGATGCAAAGATTTAGATTTTTTACAGATCTTATCAGTTTGTCAGCATCTCTCCTCTTATCTAAACCAGAGAGCTCCTGTTATGTTTCCTCGACGCCTCCACCTGAACGTCTGGAAACACTGATTATTCATTTCAAGGACGTGAACCTCAGTCTGGGTCAAACAAAACTTCCTCCTGTAGCTGCAGAGAAGTGAAACATCAGGATGACGTCACCTGAGTCACCTGAGCTATTTCTATGGTGACAGTCACGTCGTCGGCCATATTGAAAAGCCTCTATTTGATCATTTCACCCGTTGTAATGAGAGCAGGCAGCTTGATTGTGACCGACCCCGCCCTCCACTTTACTCCTCTGTCATAATTTCCTTTCATTCATCCTTTCCTCTTCCTCTTCCTCTTCATTCCTCAGCACCACCACCTCCTCTCCCTGTCAATGAGACCCTGATCTAATACACAACAATACGCTGACGACAGTCTCTCTGCAGAGCGCCACATGAAAGAGAGCGCGAGCATGAAAGAGAGACAGAGGGAGAGTGGGAGTGTGTCTTAACAATACACCGTTTTATTATAATGTCAAACACAAAGGACGACGGATAATAATAATAAAAAAAAAGAAGATATTAAAAAAAGGAGATATTACTTGGACCAAAAGCAGATTAGACACAAGTCGATTTCATGGGAGTGGGAGGAAAATGTCACTTAGAACTTAATTTATTCTGAGCCGACTGGTGCGTTAGCGTTCGGCTGCTTCTTCTTAAAACACAGGTTGTAAAATTAATTGATGCTTCAATAAAAAAACACAGGAAAGGAAACGTGTTCATTCATTTAACCGGACAGATCAGGTGTGTTTCAGATGGTTGGTGCCGAGCCGACACTTCAGCTCCACTCCTCTGTCATTACACTGTGTTAACATTCAAAACACTGATGTTTCCTCTTGACTTTCAGATGTTTGAAGTTGAAGACCATTTGTCTTTGGTTGTGGAGGAATTTATATCAGCTGAAGATTTCACTGCACCTGATGTTGTTCAAATGCAGAATGTTTCACACTGAACTAAAATGAATATATATACATTTATTATCTGTTTTTTAGTGGCTGAGGACAACGATGTTCAAGGGATAGTTCACCCAAAATTCAAATTGCACTCATTATCTGGTCCAATTTGGACGAACCAGGAAGAGGAGCTTCCGCTACAAACAAGCTTGAAATATAGACTTATTTAATTTTTTTCTGAACATTTTCGCATTTCGGGGCTTCAGTACAAGAGGGACATTACATACGAGCAGCATGGAGGTATTTGGATGTTTTTTGGTGTGTATTTTTGTTACAAAGACAGTTGGTATCCATTTGCAACCGTTATATGGACATGCACTGCTACGCCGAGACCCCCTGTAACTCAGAGAAGCCACGGAGGACTCTGAAACTTCTCCCAGCCCTTAGTCCACATGAGGGTTAGTAGATAATGAGTGCAATTAGAATTTTGGGTGAACTAGCCCTTTTCAAATTCATACAGTTCATACATAATGGCGGATGGATGTTTGCGAAGCCATTCGTTCTGTTGTGGCAACGTTGCTGCTCATTGACTGTCATCATGCACACTCTCTTTGCTCTGCTCATTGTGATGATGGGATGGATGGTTGTTATTTACAGCGTGCAGCAGCTTCGGTGCATTTCAGCCAGTTCTGTGTCATGACATACAGTATGTCACAACCAAACGTTAGCAGCTGGGTGATCCAACAGAGTGTTCACCTACAGTACCAGGAAGTAAAGATTTCTCAATGGAGAGTGAATGGTTAGGACCAATTAGAGCACTGGAAAAGAGAGTAACGACACGCATTGGTCCAATGGAAGCGCCTCCTGATGGCTGAATGTGGGTATTGCAAAAGCGCCCCAAGAACTGACAACTCTGCATTGTTGGTGAATGAGCAAGTGTGGTATTTTCAATAATTTAAGGACATTTATAGATCACCCACGTTAATAGCATCATTGAGGACCCTTTACAGATAAATATTAACACATAGGCGAGTAAAAAATAATACAAAAAAAAAACAGTTATCTACATTAATGTTTCAATCTACATTTTGTAATAAACAAATTATAAGTATAATTTGATATGACCAAGACACCTAAAAACAAAAACACGGCCATTTTCATCAATTTACAAGCAAGTGGGCAACACACATACATTGGAGTGAATGGGTTTTCTGGTCGCCTTTGCAATACCCATATCCTGCCACTAGGGGCGCAAAACCTTTACCACTGGAGTCACTGGTGGTGTCGTTACGCTCTTTTCCAGTGCTCTAGGACCAATTATTGTCAGTAGGAAGGAAACACTGTATTGGAGACAGATGTCCTGTGTTGTCTGTCTTTTAAAGAGTCTGAAAAGCTGCATCTTCACCACAGCGACACGTTCCAAGCTCCTGAACTGATCCCGGATCAGTTGCTGTGAAAGCCAGAGATGAAGAAAAACTAAAAGGAGCAGCTCAACACAGTCGGTGGCGATGATGATGTGGTCGTAACTGTGAGAACAAGATTCACTCACACTTTCACACTGATGTTAACACTTCACAGAGGAACATCTGGATCTCATTCTCCTTCTTCAGAAGATGTTTATATATTTATTCACACTAGTTTTTTTAGATTCCTCTTCTGGATTTCCTTTTGTTCCTTTTCGCCGATCAAACCAAGTTTTTGTCATTCTCCCAACCCATTCACTTCAATTTGGACTTTGTGGCCCCGCCCACCACTACTACCACCACCACTAAACCAAAACCTCAGATTCCAGTCATGTACAATCCCACCAGTGTGTATCACATGTAAATAACTTGCAGCTTCATTTCACATATTACATTTCATGGACATGAAGCTTCGACCAAAGTTCTGGTCTCATCAGAGCGTCGGTTTTTTGTCTGAAAGAAACTTCTCTAACCTTTAAAATCTCAAGTATCTGACAAAACGGTATCTGTGGACAATCATGGCCGAACCACTAAACACGTAGGCGGACAAATCCTTTCACAATAAAATACTGGCAGCGTTAGTTAGTCGACTCCACAGACCAGAGTGAGTGTGTTTCCATCTGGATGCTGATCCACTGACGTCTCGGAAGAAAAACCACTTTAATTCTTCATGTCTGATTAGTCACTGAAGTGGAGATAAGTAAAAAAAAATGTTAAAAAATAAAGCTCTGCTGCTTTGAATCCAGTGAAGTAATTACACAACAGGTATTTTATCTGTGGTCACAGGAGGAGGACGTTGGGGAGTGAAAGAAAACTGTGCAAATTTGAGATCTTGTTTTTTGTTTTTAGTTTATTTCCCAGAAAGTTCCTCCTCTTCTTCCTCCCTTTTTGAATTTCTTTGATTTGTGGCAGGAGAGAAAAACACTAGGTCATGTTTTCACGGTCGCCACAGAGATGAGATGAGATAAGAAATATTACATGGATAATATTAATAGAACAAGTCCTGCTCCTACGGGTTATTGGGGAATGTTTACTGATGTATCATTTAGACAAAGAGACGTGTTGTGTCGAGGAAAATAAAAAGAAGAATGAGAAGAATGAAAAAAAATGAAGTAAATCCTCCATTGTTGGAGGAGAGGAGGGATCAGGAGACGGGGAGCTGCATGCCGAGCCGACAACCTTTATTATAACACAAAGACAAAGTAAACTAGAATCAACAAATGCACAACCGCAGTATGACTCACAGCTAAGGCAGAAAAACAAAAAAGCTGCCGTCTCTTTACCTTAACAACACGTCCTACTTCATCCTCTTTTATCTACTAAAAAACACAAATATGCTTCAGTTGTGAGTGTTGCTGCTGCTGCTGCTGCTGCTGCTGCTGCTGCTGTTGTTGCACCCGGCCGCCCCGAGGAAAAGCCACTGCTGCTCCCACATCCTATATCTGCTCTGAGTTCTTGACTTGAATACATTGCATTGGTGCAGCAGCAGCCCCGGCTCTTATAGACAAGAAAAAAAAAAAAAAAAAAAACATGATAAAGAAGCTTTCTATAAGGGCTGAAGAATAATATCCTCCAGCCAAACACAATTCAATAGTTGCTGCATGCGCATGAGGAAAAACAAATTCCACAAAGAGAGGAGAGAGACGGCCGGCTATAAACAATAAAGAGAAACAATAAAGAGCTCGGTCGGTGTTTCCACTTTCCAAAGAGCTGGAGGTGGCCGGGGTCACGGCTCAGACTGCTCAGACAGAGGAAAAAACACCGGAGACATCGTCATTTCACACCCAGCTCTTCCCTCCTCCATCCCTCCCCCCCAAGCCGAGGTCCTGGCAGGTTAAAGGAGGAGCATCTCTCTGCGAGCGGCCCCCATTCGTCAACCGACTCATTAGGTAATGAGCTCGTTTCTGCGGACACCGATACATCCTCCTGTCCCAAATTGATCGTTCAGTCCCTCTTTTGCAAATTACCCGACATTACGAGGCTGAGTAACGGCCCTGTAATCCAAATGATGTGTTTATTACCAAGTAGGTCATGTTTTATACGCAGCCTGTTTCCTCATTGGCTGCAGCTCCACCGACGCTCAGGATGCTTCGTTGTTTAACGCTGCAAGGTGATTTTACACCATGCATTTTGTTATGATAAATAGACACCAGTGTTCAGAAATATGTGCACACTCTCTATACTATTAAAGGGATAGTTCAACATTTTGGCAAATTGGCCCATTGCCATAATCCCTATAGTCATAGCAGTAGGTTTGTTACCTTTATTTGTCGGTGCAAGCTGTTTTTAGAACGGCGGAGCAGAGCCGTGAGCTGCTCAGAGCTACGCTACGGAGGCTCATGGGATTTCTTGGTTTCCCTCATCAAATACACAATCCAACAACTCCAAAACGCTCTGGTGGACAAGTTGTGACCTGCACATTCACCACGCTATGAGATAATAACACAACGTTACCAGACAGAGTTGTTTTAGAGGGAAATACAGAGACTGCTTGATGAAAAACTGTCCCTGAAGGCAACGTGCATCAGTGGTTTTGCATGAATTTCCCTCTAAAACAACTCTGTCTGGTAACGTTCTGTTATTATCTCATAGTGTGGTGAATGTGCAGGTCACAACTTGTCCACCAGAGCGTTGTGGAGTTGTTGGATTGTGTATTTGATGAGTTTGATGAGGGAAACCAAGAAATCCCATAATGAGCCTCCATAGCGTAGCTCTGAGCAGCTCACGGCTCTGCTCCACCGTTCTAAAAACAACATGCACCGACAATTAAAAGTAACAAACCTACTGCTATGACTATAGGGATTATGGGCCAGTTTGCCAAAATGTTGAACTATCCCTTTAATGACTTCACAGTATTGTATGTAGTGTGCAGCATGAATCGACTTCCTCTCTCCACCTGTTGACTTGACGAGTCATTTTCCCATGAAGACTGAACTTGTTGTGGTTTCTCCGGGGTTTTCCCTGAACCGTAGTGAATCAGCAGATTAACATCAACACAGACGTTCAGTTTGATTCATCACATCATCATCATCATCATCATCATGAGAAGTTGAAGCCAGAGAACCCACGGACTCTTTTGGGCTTCGTCCTCCGTCCGGGGCTCAGACAGGACACGCCTTAATCGTCCCTGAGCACCGTGCACCACAAACAACCGACTGCCTGAATGAACACAAAGCCTAATCTTGCATAACCAGACCAGCGTCTCATCAAGTTCAGTGAGTTTGAGTCGTTTTAGGACAAAAAACTTGTTAAAACAACACACACAGAGCCAGAGAGAGAGCGAGAGAGAGACTTCATGAGCTGCTGATGTAACTTAAACCTGGAGAATGATAATACGGACGGCGGCAGGGAAGTTTGTTTGCAACCAAATATAAAAAAAGCCGATCAAAGGCGACGGTTCGACAGGAAGGAAGTGAGAACGTTGGACAGGAAAGGGCACGAAATGGAAACAGAGAGGAGTACAAGAACGTGACAGGAGATTTAAAAAAACACAACAACGACCACATCACACACCCAGGTGGTATTGTTGCCAGGGCCGGCCCTAGGATTTGGGTGGCCCCCTAAACAAGATTTTTGTTTGTGGCCCTGCACTCAAAGCCAAACACCAAATCACTGGTTAAAACTGAATACAGACGTGTTTATGCCCTCTGAGGTTTGAGGCCATTTTCTCGACTTTTACATATTTTCTTAAATTTATCTTTTTAAGATACTTGCTAACAATACTCAAGTGTTTTATGTCTAAATATTAGAACCTCCGCTGTAAGCACACTGAGGCCAGTTTGTCCTAGAACACTGTATAAAGAAATAATTTAGGCCAAATGCTGGAAATTTGAGGTCTGCTTTTTGAAAAATTTCAAATCCCTTGTGAAAACACACCTTCAGTCATGAGAATGAACTGTTTTGGTGCTTGAAATAGGATATGAATACAGTAATAGATAAGTGTAGAA
This sequence comes from Trachurus trachurus, assembly GCF_905171665.1. Taxonomy (NCBI): domain Eukaryota; kingdom Metazoa; phylum Chordata; class Actinopteri; order Carangiformes; family Carangidae; genus Trachurus; species Trachurus trachurus. The sequence continues at coordinate 4,291,682 of NC_139906.1, forward strand.
AACAAGTCTAAAATGACATTTTGTAAAATTGCTTTTTGAGCACAAATGTTGTCATTCTGCCGTTCTATTTTCACCAAATGTCTCAAATGTGAGATAAAAGAAGCTGAATATTGACTTCAAATTACATATAAAGCTCATAGCTGCACGTGCAGACCTCAGGATGTTTAAATGACTTGAATGAACCCCGGTACTTTTCTGATCATGTGGCCCCCCACCTAACGGCTGTGGCCCTAAACAACCGCATAGAGGGTTTATGCCAGCGGCCGGCCCTGATTGTTGCATTTCAGAATAAAAGTATAAATGATTCAGTTGCAGTCGTCTTGTGGTCACGATGATGAACACGTGTGGTTGAAATGTGATTTAAAAAAAGAAAAGCTAAATCAAATCAATGAAGTCCAGGACTGTGTGAGCTGGCTCCTCTGTGTGTAACTCCCTGTCATTGTTGTGACATAAGGAGGTTTGTGTTGAATAGTGTGACACAGTGAAGAAGGAGACACCATGCAGAAGAGGAAGAGACAGTCTGAGCAGCAGGGAAGAATATAGATAAGAGTATTTAGCCCATTATTTCCATGGGCTAGGTCAAAATGAATAAGAGTCAGCGAGAGAATGAAAAGTCGTCTTCAAAGAGCGGAGTCGACTCGGCTATTATTCTCTGTCGGAGAAGTGACACTCGGCTCTAAGTGCTCTGCTTTAGGATGGCCTTGGGAGGTTAGAACCATGAATGTCAAAGTTGATTTCACACTCTGTAACTCTCTGGACTGTGTGATAGATGTGGCCGCTGTGCACGCACACACACACACATAGGAACACACAGACACACACACACTCTCTCTGCGTCGACACGTTTCCGTACGCATGCCAACACACGGACGTGCAGGGAGGTGATGTCTGCATGAACACATGGACACATACACACACATGCATGGGCAGCAACACATGTACGCATATATTCAACCACACATACACACACCAGACAGATATTATCCACATTACAGCCAAGGTCAAACACCATCATTATACTGTATATATAGCTTCCCAGGAAGTAATGGAATATCTCCATCTGTAACCGCTCTGGGTTAGATCTTGTGGTATGTTGATGTGTTGATGTAAAGAAGTGTTCACCGCCGACACGTCTTCACTTGCCGATTCCTGGAGCATCTCTGGTGCCAATGTGAGATCTCTTTCTCTTGGTCCAAAGCCCTAACCTTATATAGGTTTTCTAATTCTAAAAGTCCACCTTCTCCAACAGAATAGGATATACTGTAGTCTCGACCAAGATGGTCAGACAAAGACAGGATCTAAAAACAGAATCTAACCTATACCGTCTGACATTTAACCTCTTGACCAGGCTAACTTAAACACAGATGAGGTATCAAGTATCCCCAAAAACCATGACCCACAGAAAAATTATATTTGAATATAAACTGTTACTCACCACAAATGAAGTTCCTATCGTCCTTCACATTTGAATGGACCTGAACTCACCTAAGTTGAGGATAATAATCTAAAAACAAGACATCACATGGTTATTTAAGGCGGTATCAGGTGGAGTCTGTCACCATGGAGCTCTCTTTCGAAAACTAAAAGCATGGCTACAAGAAAACCAGACATGCAACCACCTGTAACCTGTACTGTATATAACAACTGCCGGGGCACCATTTGAGTTTTTATTTTTCAGTTAATTGTACACAATATTTTTGTGTATGTCATTTTGGGTTTTAGTAGTACTTACATACTGTAATACAATTATGTATTACATGTTGTGCAATATCTACACATCTCTGATTGTGCAACTGGGTGTAATGGGCATCGTGCAACACAACCTGGCACTTTAAACTGATTGCTGCACTTTAGAGCCTTGTGCAATACTATCTAGCACTTTGATAAATACTCTATAGGGCATCGTGCAATACAACCTGGTACCTATGCACTTTTGCACTTCAGCACTCGTCACTTTAACCCAGCACTTACGCACTTTATCTCCGAGATCAAAACTCTTATGATCCACCTACCTGTGGAATGTGTTTGTCAATATGTTCTTCATTGTCATAGTTGCCTCTTTGTCTTTTTGTGTTGTCTATATTATTATGTGTAATGTGTACTGCTGTTGAACTGTTTTTATGTTTATGGGGAAATTAGCATCTTGCTACAATCCGGCACATTTACATGTTATGTGCATTAATGTGCACTGTCCCATTCAAATAAAAAAATAAAGTAAAGTAAAGTAAAAATGAGGAATTGTCCCTTTAAACTAAAGAATCTCAGATCTGTGTTGTTTTTTTACTGATAATGTTGATTTCTTCACTGGTGTAATGATTCATTCTGCAAAGAGGTTGTTTTAGTTTTGTCAAGGAGACAAATGGACGTGTTGTTGGTGATGATGATGATGACTCAAGACTCAAGACTCAAGACTACTTTATTAATCCCTTAAAGGGCTATTCCATTTGGTGGCTCGCACACCATGCTCATAGCACAAACACATAACAGCACAAACACACACATAACAGAGAACAGAGAAACCAGGAAAGAAAAAGAGTTGGCAGCTGTGTGCAAAGTCTGCTAGTTGCATGTAAGATGCATTGCTATGATGATGATGTGGATGTGTCGACTGTTTGGTGAAAGAAGGAAGTGAATTTTGATCAATCTCATTGGATCAAAACACCAACACCTGGCCGTCAGCAACAGCAGCAGCAACACACCTTTAGCCGTGTATGTGTGTCATTGGCTGCTGCTGATGAAGCGCCAGGAAGTACAAATAAGGGCGACAGAAGCAGCTCCTCCACTAAATCCTATTTAGAAAATGACATTTTAATGGTGGAATTGCACAGATGTTTGTGTCGGCTCCCCGCCGCGGCCGGCGTGAACGAGTGTTTATGCACGATGGCGCGTCGGTGACGAGCGTACGAAGCTGCTGAGTGAACAACACCCTGAGGTCATCAACACACAAACATCTCTTCTTCTGACTTGTTGGAGATCTTTAGAAAAGACTTTACAGCAATCTTTAAAAAAGAGGACGGAGGCTCGATGGAGTGGTTTAGATGGTGAATTGATGTTTCTTAAAGAGAAAAGAGAAAAATGTTGTTTTTTTCCCCGGGTCCTGTGTGTGGTAACCAGCCGGCGGTGCGTGGTGCGTATCGGCTCTGTCTGCTGTGGGAGTTTTGGTAAGTGCTTGGCAATTAGTCATAAGTGCTGTTTGCTGATAGTAGTAGATTACTGCAGCTAGAAACCAAAGTGCTCGCTGTCTCTGAAATTATCAGCACAAACTGTGGTGGAGGAAACTATTTCCTCCTCAGTTCAGCTCAGGCTCTTAGTTATTTATTTATTTAATCACTTATTTTATTTTTTTAACAATCTAGTCTAGTAAATAAACCGTGTAACAGAGCACGATGTGCTTCAGTGGAACCTTTATTATAACATGGGACATGCAGAGCTCAGTGTTTCTCCACAGAGCTGGGATTAGATGTGATGCTGCTGCATGTGTTGGATGATTCAGGTTCTGCAGTTATAGTTCAAAACGCTTCACTTTCACTCAGGCAGGCAGACGAGGAACCAGACAGGAGAGAGAAGAGCTCGGCAGACAGAGTGGGCAGGACTGGATCTGTGGAAACACACACAAGAGCTGATCTCAGAACAGGCGACTAAGACTAAAAAAAGGATGCATATAAGAAGCAGAGAGAGAAAGAGAGAGAAATTTACATGTTTCAAGTTGCAAATTTATGAGAAAAACGAAAAGAAACTCACATGTTTGTGTTATTTTTTCTTCAAGCATCTTCACTTTGCGAAGGCTGAACAGATGCTGATGTTTTTCCTTCTCCCTGCAGTGGAAGATTTCATTAAACTGTACTTTTTTTTAGTTGGATTTAACAATAAGGAAACATTCATTGTGTTGTCTGTGCTCCTCCAACCTTGCAAAGTGCAGACATGTGTTATCTTCCTTCAGTAAAAGGTAAACACACATTTTCTAATTTTCTTTTCCACATAAATTTGTGACTTTTATCTTGAAAAAAAAATCTGATTTTTAACTCAAAAGTTTAGCAGCATCTCACCAAGTCTGCACCAGTTGTCAGACTTTCTATTATTGTAGGATTTTAAAGGATTTCTCCTCATCCGTCTGTCAGTTTTTTTCTTTCTTTTATCTTCACCTCAGAAGAAGAGAAGTTGATCTTAAACCTCAATTCAAGGTCCACTGCTTTGTTGTTCCAGAGCTTTTGACCATGTCATACCTGCTTCATCAGGATTGTGCTGGAGTTTTGTTGGAGAAAAGTTTCTTTTGGACCTTTTTCTACTAGCGCTACTCGGCTCATATGGAGCTATTATTGTTGCAATATTATTTGCAAATGCGTATCTCAATCTGTGTGTGCGTATTCAGATCTGTGTGTGCGTATTCAGATCTGTGTGTGTGTATTCAGACCTGTGTGTGTGTAAAAAAAATCTGCGTCTGTATTCAGATTTGCAAGTGAAGACAAATCTGCAAGTGCATGCAAAGATCTGTGAATGTGAACACAGATCTGTAAGTGTACATAGATCTGTAAATGTGTAAACCGATCTGTAAATGCGTACTTAGATCTGTAAATGTCTGTCATCACTTACAACTCAGGCAGGAGCTCTCAATTGGCTGTGTTTTTACACGTGAATTTTGCAACACTTCTGCCGCGGCAGATCTGTGATCTGAAAATGTGTAGAAATGAGATTTGTCTGTGACCTCAGTGTTCCTTTGCCCTGAGCTCAGGCTCACAGGCTCATGCTGCCTGGCTGCAGTACTAGCAGTACCGACCCGGTCCGTGTACGAAGTATAATTCAATTACGTCGTTCACTTTGTACCATGAGAAATGTCGTTTTTACCGGTATTTCCTGTTTGATTGACGTGAGACGTACAACGCAATTCAGCGCACCGAAGTGCCCGCTTGTTCCTTTCTCCAACTTGTACAATGAAAATTGAAAAAGGAAGTCGAGAGCCGGAACCAGCCTTCAAAGTAAAAGCTCCGCGTTTTGATGGCTACAGCAACGGACAATTTAAAAGAAAGAAGAAGAAAAACTCCGAAACGAATTAAATACTTAATTCACAACAAATCGCCTCCTAAACGATTACCATTTACCCCAGTAAAAACGACATTTCTCATGGTACAAAGTGAACGACGTAATTGAATTATACTTAGTACACGGACCGCGGTACTGCTACTGCAGCCAGGCAGCATGAGCCTGTGAGCCTGAGCTCAGGGCAAAGGAACACTGAGGTCACAGACAAATCTCATTTCTACACATTTGCAGATCACAGATCTGCCGCGGCAGAAGTGTTGCAAAAGTCACGTGTAAAAACACAGCCAATTGAGAGCTCCTGCCTGAGTTGTAAGTGATGACAGACATTTACAGATCTATGTACGCATTTACAGATCGGTTTACACATTTACAGATCTATGTACACTTACAGATCTGTGTTCACATTCACAGATCTTTGCATGCACTTGCAGATTTGTCTTCACTTGCAAATCTGAATACGGACACAGATTTTTTTTACACACACACAGGTCTGAATACACACACACAGATCTGAATACGCACACACAGATCTGAATACACACACACAGATCATATTACACACACACAGATCTGAATACGCACACACAGATCATATTACACACACACAGATCTGAATACGCACACACAGATTGAGATACGCATTTGCAAATAATATTGCAACAATAATAGCTCCATAGGCTCAACTCTACTCATTTCCTTTTTTTTTGGATAGTATCTGGTACCGGCCCGGGTACGTTTCTTGGTTTTGCTCAGCTGAGGTTCCATCGACAGGGTTCTTACGGATCCTTAAAAAGTCTTAAAAGGCATTGAATTAATTAATCTAAAAACAAGGCCTTAATTGGCATTAAAATGTCTTAAATCAATTTTTCAAACGTCTTAAAAATGTTAACACTTGGTAAGTGGGTTTTTATGATTATAATTAGTCTCAAATCTCAAAATAATTGGTAACATTCTGACATAGAGAAGTTAGTGGCGGCCGTCACTGCTAAATTTCATACCGCCTCCCAAATCTTTTTTTGCATTTGTGTTTATTGTGAAGTCGGTCTTAAATTTCATTTCAAGTGGCATTAAAAACATCTTAAAAAGTCTTAGATTTAAGTTGGTTTAAGTTGTAGGAACCCTGATCGAGCCGAGCCGATACTAAAACGTGACGTCAACCGACTGCCGGCCACTGATTGGCCAGAGAGTGTCGTCACTGGAAGAGTCACAAGCGCGATGTCTGACACGAGAACCAAACCTGTTGTTTTTAAAAACACACCAGCAGCAGCGCCCACTGATCTGCACCAAGACTGTTGTTGTTTTTGCACATGAGTAAAATGGCTGCTCTCCAATCCAACCCAACTTTATTTGCTCAGCACTTTAAAGCATCCACAGTGGACCAAAGTGCTGCACAGAATAATAAATGAAAGACATAACAGCTCACATAAGGAATAAAATGACTCATGAAATACAAATGAAACTAATTAAAAAAGACAGGCTACAACATGGGGAAAAAATGAAAAGAGATTTGAAAACAGGCAGAAAAGAGTCGAGCTGTAACTATGTAGTGGAAATAGACCTGGTTGTTTCTGGTTGATGATTACAAAATGACACTTCAACTCAAACTTTATTGAGCGTTTCCACAGAGTTTATTGGAACACGTGGTCACATGAGCAGCCTCGTTATGTAGGCGGCAGATTTGAGTTGCAGATTAATTTCCAGAGAAGTTCACGACAGATAAAAACTGAGCAGCGCACGCACATTCGCAGAAGAGACGCGTGACTCAGCGCTGCTCGCTGACCCACTTCCTGCTGACACACGCGACGCGGTCACACTTGACATTTTACGGGTGAGATAATTTCTAAGCCGCTCGCAGCGCAGATATTATCTCAAGAATATGTCACGTAACAGCGGCGGTGGTGGCGAGGAGGAGGAAGAGGAGGAGGAGGAGGAGAAGGAGGGCCACTCGGCTGCTGACTAAGGCCTGAGACGGCGAGAAGCAAGAAGCACGCACTGTTTCTGAAGATACATTAATTCTAATTCCTCCAGGAAACACTGGCATCTTCATATGCACACAGCATTTTAAACACCAGCTCACGTCCTGCTTGAGGCCATTTGAGGATATTTCGGGACACGGGCTAAACCTAAAATTACAGCTATTACCATGAGGAGAAAACGGCACAAAGCAGGGAAGCAAATTGGAAATAAGAGGAAGAAAGATCAGCACATTCCCCCCCTCACTGTTTTAATACTGTGTACACAATCAACAGTGCAATCCCTGTTAAATTTGTATGCTGTCATAATGTGTTTATTCACTTTTGCATCAGTCGGGTTTTGTTTTAATCATTTGTCAATTTCATAATTAATGTTGTTTTGTACCTGAGGAAACAGCAGCAGCAGCAGCGACTGGAGAGCTTTTATATAAACCAAACACATATTCATGCTCCGGCTTCAGCAGCTCTTTGATATCACAAGGAAAAAGGTAAATTGCCAGAAGAACAGCGTGCAAGAGAGATAAAAACACAAGTTGTGAAATACAGACGGGTGACGAATCGAAGGGGGAAAATCCTGGAGGAGTAAAATGCAGATGCTCCGACACGAGTGCAGTGAAGATGCAGTGGTGCTCTGTGGCCTGTTGATCCAGATGCATGAAGATAAAAACATCTGGGTGACTAAAGTGACATCTGCATGGGAAACATGTGAGTCTAGAGCAGTGGTTCTCAAGTGGTGGGTCGGGACCCAAAAGTGGGTCACGGACCCGTTCTGGATGGGTCGCGGACAGCTGGTCAAAAAAGTAAATAATATGCCATTCGGTGCACCCCTAATATTTAATACACATCTGATGTTGGACATGTCTTTTATTTTGAAAAATAACTTATATTGAAAGGCACACGTCACGTGAACACATGCAGTTGTAATGGTCCCCCTCAGTTTCTTATTATTTGCTCTGAATGCAAAGATATCAGTTTCTTATTAATGTGGCCTGAATGCAGTGAATCTTGTCTGTATTTTGTGCAATTTGATATTTATTCACTTTTGTGAACATGCTCTGAATGCAGAGATGCATTAGAAGTCAAATATATCGTTTTGTTGGTCTCCATTTTGTGCAGTTTGATATTTTTTTTCTTCATTTCCGTACATGCAGTTGTCATGGTCCTCCTCAGTTTCATTCATGTGCTCTGAAATGCACTTTGCTCAATAAAGAGCAAAATGAGTTTTTAAAGGCTTAAAAAAAATAATCTTGGTTTGAATTCTATAAAAGTGTGTCCCGACTTAAAGCAGAAGTGAGTGATCCGGTCGTTTTAGCTAATGCTGCGTTCCAGGCAGGCTTTTGAAATCATAAATTACAGCTTCAAGTCACAACTTACGACTTTGTAGCGTTCCAGGCAACCCACTCGTGTTTTTCCAACCTGTTTTACCGGTGAAAGTCACTATAACGGCCACTCGTAACTTCCGACCGGTGAACTCGTACCAGTACGTCTTTTTGTACAGTCTATGTACCAGATCGAACTGGTACGACTTCACAGGTCGGAAAAAAACCGAGTTTCCTTGAACGCACCATAACAGTCCTCGTCCCTACGTCGCCACATTCACGGCGTCCCTTGGCTGCACACACAGCCCTGCATGCCGTTCTCTCTCCTCATTGGATAAAAACTGTAGGATACGATAAATGTTTTCTCCTCGGCTCAGAGCAGAGCAGAGGGACTGAGAGACCCGTGTTTCAGACCAAACACTCTATGTAAGTGATTGCTATCAGAAGATATAACTATTTAAGACTTATATTAACACAAATATATCACTTACTTCTGCTTTAATGACCATGGGAAAATGTGGAGCCCAGAGTGAGACTAGTTGAGAACCCCTGGTCTAGAGTACTGTAGGGATGGGACGTGATTCTGCTCACTGCAGGCTGCGGTCACATGGTGTGTGGTGTCTGCAATCATGGTGGTGGTGCGTTCACAGCCACATAAAGACGGGGGGATATGAGAGCGCTGCAGTGCATAAAGCCCTCATTACAAAGATGGATGCACATGTGAGAGCTCGGCGGAGCAGAAACCATCAGCTCTCCGGTCTTCAGAGATGTGCAGGAAAGTGATCTGAGTCATCCCTCATCATTCGCTCCACAAGTGGGAGAGTGCATGTGTGTGGTGAACGGTCGACCCCCGCGGTGACTCACGTGGTTTAGTTGCTCGCCACCTTTAATACTGTGAAGAAGCATCTGCTCAAATGTTAATATAGTTTTTAATTTTAATTTAGTCATATTTAGTTCTTTATTTTTCATTCTTAATCTCGTTTCAGTTGACTCGATATCAGATTATAAAATATCAGCTACCATGACTCGGCAGTTAATGAACAGAATTAGCTACAAGGAAAACCCTGCTTTGGACTTTCAGTTATTGAAATTTACTTTACCAAACACTGTCAAACTAAACCCACAGAGAGATGCAGACTAATATTGTGAACAGAAAAGAAACTTATACACAAGTTTATGAGTACAAAGAAATCAATATGTTTAGCTTCATGCTAACATCTATGGGAAAATACTTTCAAATGCTAACGGTTAGCATCGACTGAGATTGCTGCAGAACAATTTATTAAGAGTTCACTTTTTTATAACAACAAAATATATTGTTACAGGCAAATGCTTTTAAGGCCAGACAACTGTGTGTTGAGGACATGACAACAATGACAACTCCCGCCAAACTATGGCAACCATGAAAGGCCAATAAAGGCAGAAAACACACCACTTAGATTTATTTTTGGGGACATTTATGCCTTTAATTGGACAGGACAGTTGGACAGAAACAGGGAATGGGAATACAGAGAGAGGATAGGACATGCAGCAAAGGATCGAACTGGGACCTCTGCAGCAGGGACTGTAACATCTGTATGTGGGGCTCCTGCACTACCAACTGAGCTACTGTATATGACACCCCACACCACCAAGCGACAGGTGATTTAGACTAAAATTCAAAGTCTAATGTGGGATTCATTTTAAAAAAAGACTTGCTGTTGTCATTTCTGTAGACATACTAACTAATTTATTTATTTGCACTCGTTGGTATTAGAAGTCTTCTGTGTCTATGGTTAAAAGTGAGGGTGGGGGAGGGGTGAATGAATTTCACCATGTGTCGATGCATTACGTCATCGTTTTGTCATCGTCGTGCATCAGTTTTTATTCAGTTATCGTCTCGTTTTCTCGTTGGCATCATGAAGCAAAAAGGTTGTTCAAAAAAACAAACAAAAAAAAAACATGGTGAAAATGATTCATCACTGTTTAACCCTCCTGTTTTCCTTCTGGGTCAAATTGACCCAATCTGTTTCCTTCTTCCATCCTTCCCTTTGTCCTCATTTCTTCTTCCTTCCTCTTTTGATCCAATTGACCTGACCTGTTCCCTCCTTCCATCTTTCCTTCCATCCTTTTCCCATTCCTTCTTTCCTCCCTTTTTTCCCTTCTTCCTTCCTTTTTCTTCCTCCCTTGACCGAATCTGTTCCCTCCCTCCATCTTTCTTTCCTTCCTTATTCCCTTCCTTCTTTCCCCAATCCTTTTCTTCTTTCCCTTCGTCCTTACTTCTTCCTTCATTTTGACCCAATCTGTTCCCTCCCTCCTTATATCTCTCCTTCCTTTTCCCCTTCCTCTTTCCTCTCATCTTTCCTTTTGTCCTTCCTTCTTTTCCTTCGTCCTTCCTTCCTTCTTTCCCTTCGTCCTTCCTTCCTGCTTTCTTTTCTTCCTTCCTTCCCTTCGTCCTTCCTTCTTTCTTTTCTTCCTTCCTTCTTTCTTTCCCTTCGTCCTTCCTTCTTTCTTTCTTTCCTTCCTTCCTTCCCTCTTTTTTTTCTTCCTTCCTTCCCTTCCTCCTTCCTTCCTTCTTTCCCTTCATCCTTCCTTCTTTCTTTTCTTCCTTCCTTCCCTTCGTCCTTCCTTCCTTTTTTCTTTTCTTCTTTCCTTCCCTTTGTCCTTCCTTCCTTCTTTCTTTCCTTCCTTCCTTTTTTCCCTTCGTCCTTCCTTCTTTTCTTCCTTCCTTCCCTTCGTCCTTCCTTCCTTCCTTCCTTCTTTCTTTCTTTCTTTCTTTCTTTCTTTCTTTCTTTCTTTCTTTCTTTCTTTCTTTCTTTCTTTCTTTCTTTCTTTCTTTCTTTCTTTCTTTCTTTCTTTCTTTCCTTCCTTCCTTCCTTCCTTCCTTCCTTCCTTCCTTCCTTCCTTCCTTCCTTCCTTCCTTCCTTCCTTCTTTCTTTCCTTCCTTCCTTCCCTTCATCCTTCCTTCCTTCTTTCTTTTCTTCCTTCCTTCCTTCCTTCCTTGACCCAGGAGGTTTCATTCGACTCCACCTGAGAGAAGACGACATCATCTTCTCACCTGTTGATGCAGCTCGTCATCATCCGTCTCTCAACGTGGTTTCCTCCTCTACCTCATTCTTGTTGATTTCCTCCCCCACTGCTTTACTCTCTTATTCCTCTCTGCTCCCCCCATCACCCCCCTCCCTCCCTCCCCTCCTCCCCCCATCACCCCCTCCTCTGTCATCCAGCGGCACAATGCCACTCTGCTTGTTTCAGTAATAGGATGGCTCCATTATCTGGCTGTGTGTCTCTTCAACAGGCGGCTGCTGTCATACATTTTCCCTCTCCTCACCTTCACCTCGCGCAGGAGGGAGGGAGGGATGATTAGAAAGAGGAGAAGAGCGACACACAGAGAGAGAGAGAGAGAGAGAGATAGGACAAGTGTGTGAAAATCACAGAGAGTGAGACCTCCTCCGTCTCGCTCCATCTTTCAGTCTGTTTCATCAGTTGATTGCCCCTATCAGAGAGATTGAAGGAGGCTTCATCTCTCTGTCTGACCGTCTCAATAATGCTGCCGCAACTTGATTAGATTTTCATCACCAACCATGGCTTCCACTCCACATTTCTGCTTTTCTTTTTTTTCCTTCCTCTTCTTTAGTCTTTCTGCTGTAGCTCTTACTTAACCAGGGGAGTTGCCAACGATAACATCCTCTGAGTTAAAGCCTCGGCTCAGGGATAATCTGTTGGAGGAGGGAGAGAGAAAACAAGACACTCACCTGAGACACTGCAGTTGACTTCCATTCACTTTGTTCCTGTTGAGTCCTGCTGAAAAAAAATCTATATCAAGATTATGATTAGTATTTAATATTCTTAAAATCTTCTCAAGGAAGTTGTTGTTGCTGCTGGTGGTGGTGGTGGTGGTGGTTGACCTCTGACCCCTACGACAACATGGAAGCCATGTTATGTGTTTTTATGTGAACATTGATGAGTGAACCGAAGCAGAAGTTCAGTTTCTCTTGATTTACCATCATATTTTGACTTTAAACCTTTAATTCTTCTTATTTCTTATAATCGGCTCCATTTGATGTTTGTGATCCACAATCAGATACTAAGTGTGGTCCAGCAGCAATCTGGTCGAACCACCAACGCTCCCATTTAAAAAAAAAAAGTTTTTGAACATTTTTTATATATAAAATAACTATTTAAAATCATTATTCTCACTTTTAGAATGATATCTTTTCACCAAAATCGACATATTTTGCAAGTTATTTGTTTGGATCCACTGCTGCAGAGAGTAACAGCCACTCTTATTTTAGTTTTGAGCAAACTCAACTCATTGAGTGCCAACCACGTAATTTCTCGTTTTTCGTTCCCATGCGTTGAGTGCCAAAAACGAGATTTTTCGTTTTTTGCTTTTTTTTTTAATTATGAAAATAGACACTTTAATACACATTATATGTAAATTTGGGGACTCTACAACGAGGAGAACTGAAATAGATGACGATCAAAGTCACATGACAGCTCATGATCTGGAAGTTTTTATCATAACTCGGCTTCTGCAAACGAGTTCTGCATGCAGATGCAGCGCAGCTGCTCTGCTCTCACCTGCGCTGCTGCTCCAGCTGCTCGAGCAGCTCGGAGCAGAACCAGGGAGCTCTCAGCCGACTGTCCCGCCCGGTCTTCATCGATCTGATGGTCTCTGGGCCAAAGCAGACCGGCATCACCGACCCGTACCACAGAAGGACCGTGACCACCGGCGGGACCGGTCTTCCCGAGCCGCGGTGGCCGACAGACCCTCACGTTCCGCGACAAGAAGCTGTGACACGGCACGGTGCGTCTGTGTTATTGTTGTTTAGTGGCGCCCCCCCGCCCCCGATGGTGGTTTTGTGAATAGAACAACAATTGTTGTATATATTTATCTTATACGAGCCCTTTGATCCAGAAATGCGAGTGTCAGAAGAGCGACAGACACAAACAGCGCACCTTTCATAAAAGACGCTCTATCTCCTTTTCTAGAAAAAAAGGAGGGATTTTGGTGAAACCCAGCCATGTTTAGCTTGACTTTTCTCAGGAACAGAGGCACGTAGAAACAAATGGTTTGTGACCACTTGAAGCATTAAGTTAAACCTTTCAATTGAGCCACAGTATGTGTTGGTGGCAATAATATAGAATACACTGTGGCTCTACAAAAATCGTCAAAAATGGTCTAAATTGCCGGTACACTTGACTAAAACTTTGGAAAGGAGCGCGGCACTCAATGAGTTAATGATGTAAAAGCTGATGCCCCATCAAGTATAGAAGAGAATCTGAACAGGAAGTTTCCACATGAGCTGCAACAGTGGACGGTCGGTTCTTGAACAAACATGTTGGATGCAGGAGAAGCATGCAGGTGTAAAGACTTGAACGACTTTGATCAGATCATTATGGTCTGGAGGAACCGGACCTTCAGCTGAACCGACGCTGAGCTGCTTCCATCTGGTTTGAACCGACCAGATGAAGAGAAACTGTGGCACCAGGTTTTAAAAAATCCACATATCAGTCACGCACACACACACATCCTTGTAATGCTATCTTTGTGAGGACACTCATTGACATAATGAATTCCCTAGACCCTTACCCTAACCTTAAAGGGATAGTTCAACATTTTTGAAAATTGGCCCATCGCCATGATCCCCCTAGTAATAGCAGTAGGTTCGTTACCTTTAATTGTTGGTCCAAGCTGCTTGAAGGAAATACTCGGAACTACTTTCTTCAGTGAACCACTGGTCGGAGGGACACAGTGTGCGCACCTCAGCCAGTGCCGTAGTATACGGACGTATCTGCAGTAAACAGGCGCTTTTGAAATCACTCCGCCGAGCAGCCGTCTAGAGTGTAAAGTCCGACTTTGCCTCTAAAACAACTCCATCTCTTAACTTTCCGCTATTATCTCATAGCGTGGTGAATGTGCAGGTCACAACTTGTCCACCACAGCGTTTTTGAGTTTTTTGGTTGTGTATTTGCTGAGTTTGATGAGCAAAACCAAGAAATTCCATTAGCCTCCGTAGTGTAGCTGCGCCGCTCGGTATTCTTCTCCCCCGATCTAAAAGCAGCTTGGACCAACAATTAAAGGTAACGAACCTACTGCTATTACTAGGGGGATCATGGCGATGGGCCAATTTTCAAAAATGTTGAACTATCCCTTTAACCATCCAAAACAAATGCCTAACCTCAACCATTACTCTTAAAGGAATAGTTCACCAAAAAATTAAATTCAGTCATTAGTGACTCACCCTCATACTGATGAATACTCCGGAGTAGTTTTTTATTCCTCAAAGTGCATCTGGAGACTCGGGAGGCCGGTTCCTAGTCCAATGAAAACTTTATATGAGAGTAATATAGGGCCCGACACAAAAACGTCCATAAAACTACACAAAAAACATTTAATATTCCTCCGCACTGCTCATCCACTGCAATCCAAGTGTCCTGAAGGGAGATAGTCCAGAGTTTACTGGAAACAACGTCATTTAGGACATTTTACAGCCTAAACAGTACTGGATTGAATTTGCCTCCAAGGGCTGAGGGTTAAGACTTGGGTTAAGACTTTAGGTCATAATTAGGTTTAAATTAGGTAATAAGGAATAGGGCCCAACACAAACAGATCCATAAAACTACACAAAAACCTTGAAATATTCCTACACACCGCTCACCCGCAGCAATCCAAGTGTCCCGAAACAACGTCACATATCTCCCTTCAGGACACTTGGATTGCAGTGGACGAGCAGTGTGGAGGAATATTACAAGGTTTTTGTGTAGTTTTATGGATATTTTTGTGTTGGGCCCTGTTCCTTATTACCTAATTTAAACGTAATTATGACCTTAATATAAGTCTTAAACCTCAAACAGCCCTTGGAAAAAGTGAGGACCGGCCAAAATGTCCTCACTTCCCAAAAACGTCCCCATTCTGTTGGTTAGAAACTCTCGCCGGTCCTCACAATTTAGGAAGAACAAGAACAGACACACAAACACAATTCACTGGGTCCAGTCCGTGTCCACTCTGCTCGTCATGATTTGGCTCATCAGTGTGTTGTGTTGTGTTGTTGTAGCTGCTCTCTGTGTCTTTGGAAGCCAGTGTGTATAATTTACTTTATCCCATGCAGCCAGTCAACATGAGTCATGTTGCCAACAGGCAGGAGGCCAGTCAGCTCAACAAAAAAAACAAAAAAAAAATCTGGACGGTCCTCCACTGCGCTGACCTTCCCTTCTTTGGGAATCAAACCTGTGTTCACCCCTTCACTCGCCGTTGAGTCACCGTCACCCAGACAACGAGTTTGGCCCAACCAGAGCTGCCTGAACTACGAGTCTCATGATGGTGGACTTTTCAAATCCTCAATTACATGCAGATATATTATTAGTTGATCCCTGCCAGGAGGCCCATTACTCAGCCAACCAGCGAGTCCGACTGATCCGAGGGGAGTCGGCTTCCTCCCATTCATAATCAAATATATATCCACTATGTCTCTCATTTACATCAGCTGGCCAATTAGGAAAACAAGTCAGCCGGCCAGACATCATGAAATATATCTTCTTCATAGGCTTGAAAGGGGGAAAAAAAAAATCCACTGTAGTGTGTTTCTAGTTTCTAATTTCAGCCAGTCTGTGACTCATCCAGTCGTCCAATCAACCGGTCAGTCGCTGTGTATGTGTGTGTGTGTGTGTGTGTGCCAGACAACTGATGTGCAATATTGAGCCATCAAATATTCCTGGCTCCCACATGTAAAAACTTTATTTTTTTATTTTTTTATTTCCAGGCTGATAAATCAGAGCCACTGAATTCTGTATTAATAATAATCACGTCAGCCAGAGCCCAGAGTGACTTACGACTTTACAGATGGATTATGCTGCGTTTTATTGCTGTAAGTGAACTGAGTGCATGTGTGTGTGTGTGTGTGTGTGTGTGAGAGAGAGAGACACTTGAGTGCTGTGCCCCAACATCAACATAGTCAAATCACACACACAAACACACACACATACACAGATTTATTGTTAATGGGAGCTGTATAATAGACATCCATTCCCAGCAACAGGCATTAGAGTGACAGTGGATGTATTAGGCTTCAATAAGAGAGAGAGAGGGAGAAAGACGGAGCTGCAGAAAATATTTTCCTACTTTTTTTTGAAGAGGATCATTCCACATGAGCTCTGTTTTCTGTTTAAAAAACGGGGTTAGTGTCTCGCAAAACCTTTGCTGGATCTCACAAAAAGCTGCAGAGTCGGGTTGTTACAGTATAAACGACTTTGGGCTTGTTTTTCTTCTGTAATTTTTATGACAAATAAATGCCGTTGGTAGGAGGTTGTGGTATCTCGCAAAAGTTCCCATCAAATGTTTTCCCCCCCATGTCCCTCAAAGGGCTCCGTAGTTTTCAAATTGCATGCAGCAAAAATGAAAACAACGCTGCAGTGAGTTTGGGCAAATGAGGAAACACACAACAATCTGAAGCTTAATGTATGAAACATAATTCAAGTTTATATCAGAATCAGACACTTTATTGATCCTTAGGGGGAAATTAGGTCGAGGTGCAGTCGCTCCCTCAGCAGAGAATAAAGAACGAGGTGGGTTATAAAGATTAGGATAAAGACACATTCATACACAAAAATGTCCTCATACTGAAAAAGATATAAGAGGGTGTAGCGCCGTATTATTATTAACACTGTATTTTGTAATAATCTGCCACATTTTCTAATAAAATTCTTGAACGCAATATGTAATAAACTTTGGTGCATCTTCTAACAACTTATTACAAAATGTGGCAAAGTTTATTACATATTGCGTTCAAGAATTGTAATCCAAAATATTGCAGATTATTATAAAATTTGGCGTTATTACATCATGAGGTGAAAATGTCCATTATTACATAATACATACAGTACATTATTTACATATATACATTACGTATGTTTTGTGTGATTGCTTGTGCTTTTTTGCTGTTTTTAACCACTGTAAAGCACTTTGATGGAAGGTGCTCTAAAAATAAATGTATTACTATTACATAATGCAGCGCTACAAATGGAATATGTAAAGAGGATATGATCTTATTGTTGTCTTTTCTCTCATTTCCATCAAAGCAGTAAAGTTCTGTTCCTCTGTTCACTGTGGCAGAAGTGACTAACGATCAGTTTTGGAGAATCGAAATGTAAATAATATAAAATATGAAAACAAAAGTCTGACAAGAAAAGAAAAATGAACAGAAAAAGACAAAACATCGCTCATCTCACCAACAGTGACACTGGTGTTTGTTTAAAAGCTGCAGCATCTTCTCATTTGTGTTTTTAAAGTCGCCATGGTGAGTTCACGATCGAGGGTTGGATGTCGTTGCCATGGTTATGGTTACACCTCTCTCTGTCCATTCCTCTGCTTCCTCTTCTTCTTCTTCCTCCTCTTCTTGGACCGTATCGTTCATCCTGCTTCAGATTTTGTGTTTTCAGAGTTTTTCCTCCTGTTTGTCTTTGAGCTCATCTTTGTTTTCTCTTCGCTCACTCTCCAACCCCGGACCACCTGCCACCTCCCTCTCTTCCTCCATCATCCTCATACCCCACCGGCCTATCTCCTTTCCTCCCTCATCCCCCCATCCCCTCTTTCCTTCCTCATCCCCCTCTCTCTTTCCATAAATCCTCATCACAAACAACTAAACGAGTCGTTTTGTATCGGTCACCTTCACTAACGACACAGCTAACCTCTGTCCATCTGGCCGACAGCGACGGTTAACCCCGGTCGCAGTATTGGATTGTGTTGATTGTTGTGTCCATTGATGGCTGCAATCAGTGTGTGTATATGTGTGTGTGTG
The DNA here is from genome assembly GCF_905171665.1 of Trachurus trachurus. NCBI lineage: Eukaryota > Metazoa > Chordata > Actinopteri > Carangiformes > Carangidae > Trachurus > Trachurus trachurus. The sequence continues at coordinate 4,309,790 of NC_139906.1, forward strand.
TGTGTGTGTGTGTGTGTGTGTGTGTGTGTGTGTGTGGGTCAAAAGGTCAGACTCAGGCAGATGAATGGATTGATATTAGTGCTGTGCTGGTGCGTTTTACTCCACATGTGTTTCTGTGTTGTCTCTGTGGCTTCACTGACAGTGATAACAAAGTGTTGTGTTGTGTTGTTGTGTTGCTATGTTGTTGTGTATTATTATTATCACTCATTGAGCCTTTTCGCCTCTTCCCACCATCTGCTTCTTGCCAGACAAACTTTGCGTGTCGGTAGATTTTTCACCAAACTGCTGATAAACGTTGTAAAACACATTAAACAAGTCGCTGCCAAACCGACTGTACGTTTCATTTGTTTATAGTAATTACAAGAATATTTAAACAGGAATGAGAGGAAATTATGATGATGATGATGATGATGATGATGATGATGATGGTGGTGATGATGATACAGTGCTGGGTTCATGATTCACCTACAAAGTGAGAAACTCAGCGACTTCGCTGCATGTTAAATATTCTCCTCGCACAAAAGAAGGTGTCGAGACACTAACAGGCAAAAACACTGTTTTCATGCACTGATCAATTTTGAGATTTTGGGCTATTTTTTTTCCTGAACATGTATTCTTTCAGAAAAGTCGAAAGAAATGGTAGAAAATCCACATAAAGGTGGTGATTTGACTTCATTTTGTCTCTTTGGGATCATTGTAAAGCTCTCTCTCTCCTGAACAATGATGTGGCTCCCAAAATTGTTGTTTCCTCTGTATCTGCAACCAATCGTAAAAGTATGATTTACATTAACAATCTATGGAATTCTAGAGTACAAGTCTTTAAAGGCTGTTTTCTCAAAATGAGTTTTTCAGACTCAGACTCTGAGCTAGAAATCTCCACTTCAGCAGCACTTACAGACACCAAACCTTCCACTTTGATCCCTTTCTATAAGGTTTTTACAGAGGGGATTGTTGATATATCATTCACAGCCTGATTTATACAACATTTTATTCCTAAAAACAGGGCGAAATTGGATTTTTCTTTAGGGCTGGTGACGGTATTTCTCATTTACAGAGTGATAAAAAGAGATATCCAAAATCCTCCTCTGTAAAAACTTCTGACTCTAATATGTCAACAAAATAAAACAAGAATTTTGAAAGTAGCTTCATTCATTTTTCAGATTTCGGTTCTGGAAATATATGCAAATTAGCGCATATTTCATTAGATATTGCCTCATTTACATATTTAAACATAAAATTTGACAAAACTTGTAATACAAAAAATATTTGTCTTAATGTCAGTTCTTCCTAAGTCTTAATATACACCATAGGACTGGGAGCTGGCGTCACACACTGTTCCTGTGTTGCCTTTACAACAGGCGGAGGGAGCGTGAGCACGATTCATGATGCTCACGCTGCCAGCTCGCTCTGGCAGCTCCTCCACTACGAGTTGAGTCTTCTCACACTGTTGGTGCAAAGTTGACACTCCATATATATATGCGAGTGTGTGTGTGTGCGTGCATGAGTTTGGTGTGTGTGCAAGCTATGAATCATAGGCTTTTGTGTGGAGATGACAGTTTGGGAGCTTAGCAAGAGGAGGAGGAGACGAACGAGGAGGAGGAGAAGCCTCAGGACACACAGGGAGCTGGATACTTCCTTTATTCCTTCTTTCCTTTCCTCGGTCTCCTGCACACACACACATGCACACTTGCACACATGCACACACACGCTCTCTCTCACACTCACTCAGTCAGTCAGTCAGTCACTCCCAGTGGACACTCTCCAGACGAGATAAGGCTGAAAGACAGACAGGGGTCACACTGTATTAGCTCGCCACAGGGCAGGGTGTGTGTGCTCGTGTGTGTGCTCGTGTGTGTGTTCGTGTGTGTGTGTGTGTGTGTGTGTGTGTGGAGACCAGAATAAAATGGGCCCACAGCACAAGACAGCAGTAACTTTACTATTTTCACAGTGAAATGTAGAAGAATATGAGCAGAAAACGACTGAACGAGTGCGTTACTGATCATTTTCTTCACTAAGAAGCTAAAAAAAACACTGAGATTTAAAAAAAAAAAAAAAAAACCCTAAACAAAACAAAACAAAAAACCTAAAATCTTCAGGTGAAACCATGTGACTCATCATTCAGTCTCAGACTCCACACCTTCTCTTCCTGTCCTGGAAACTTAGGCGTTAAATCTGAATCCCACGCTGCAGAGTCGTCTGACCGACACACACACACACACACATACTCTGAACACGAGGAAGCTGCTTCGTATGCCGGCGCCTCGTCTTCCTCCTGCGAGGTTTCCACAGCAGAGCGGTGTCATCATGCACCTTCAGCCTCTGCTGCACCACCGAGGACACACAGATTCACACACTCCCCCACGGTTTGTCCAGGAAACGCAGTCGTTTACATGACACATGATGTCGCTCCTCTCGTGTGCACCTGTCCGATGCTATTGACGACATGTGCAGAAGAGCTGGTTTGAATGGAACCGCTCCATGTCCATGTCCATGTAGCCAGCCTCACAAAATCTATTCATCTTCCACTGCAACAGACGGTAACAACCTGAGTCAATCAACCAATCACAGCACACCTTCCTGGTGTTTCCCTGTATGTTGTTGTAAAAGCTGCAGCAGTTTCCTGTGTGTGAGGAGAAGAAGCTCCGGTGTCATCTGATAAGCTCTGAAACACATTCATCTCTACGTCCGACCAGAGGTCATGGAATGAATTTCACTGTCTCTCTGGTATCTTAAACATCACACACACACACTCACATTCACAGTTACCATGTTTCCATCCACACGTTTCTATTCGCATTCAGCAATATTGAAGTAAAAATGCCTTAAAAATGCTGATAGAAACAGTTGAGTTGTGATCATGTTTAATGTCAATTCTGCTTCGTATTCCAGCTGTTCAAAGACACGGTAGAGTAAACAAAGAAAGATGCAGGTGTACAGGCGACAGACTGGCTTCAGTGCCACCATCTCCCAGAACTGTTTGAAGCGCTGCCGTCAGAAACCACCTATGGTGTCTATAGTAGTATTTAACATGCGGTGCATCTACATCTGCATCAAAGCGATGTTTAGATGGCTTGTGGCATTATAAACACCAGCCTATAACCTATTACCACCTATAACTTGTGCAACAGCCTATTTCATTCATGCAAAACCATTGATGCGCAAAACAACTCTGTCTGGTAACGTTGTGTTATTATCTCATAGCGTGGTGAATGTGCAGGTCACAACTTGTCCACCAGAGCGTTTTGGAATTGTTGGATTGTGTATTTGATGAGTTTGATGAGGGAAACCAAGAAATCCCATGAGCCTCCGTAGCGTAGCTCTGAGCAGCTCACGGCTCTGCTCCGCCGTTCTAAAAGTAGTTTGCAACGACAATTAAAGGTAACGAACCTACTGCTATGACTATAGGGATTGTGGCAATGGTCCAATTTGCCAAAATGTTGAACTATCCCTTTAAGTTGGTACTGAATTTAGTACAAAAATGAATGGAAACACATTAAATTGCAAGAAACCAATTCGATACACCAATATGATCACAAAACAGCCCATGATGTCATTGTTCGCATTCATATTTTTATTGATCTTTAGATAATTTGACCAACCTGTGTCCTTCTTCTCTGTGGTGTGAGGTGTCGTGTTCGATGCTCGGCCAGCGTCCATGTTGACTGCAGCAGTAAAACTCAGTGGATCAGACGAGCGGACTAAAGAGCACCTGCTGCTCTGACACATCCAGGACTCGTTACATCAGTCCTGAAAGAAAATCATCTTCCTGATATTTCACCTTTTATTCGACTTGTCAGATCTAATTTGGTGGGGACGAGCGGGAACAGTGGAGTGGTCAGTCCAGTCGTCTCTCTCTGTCTTTTCTCTGGCGTGGTTCCAGTCAGGGAAGCTCCTTTATTTCCCAGGAGGCCTCTGTGCTTCTCAGTTCAATTTTAACGGGATTGTGAGTCTTTGCGGCAGGTTTACAGGGTCAGTGGGGTAGTGTGACGCAGCCGGGGAGCAGGTGGGGTATAGCTACTGCAGCCGTTACACTAACACTTTATTCTTCCACTGGAGTGAAAATTTGCATATGATTTATCTTTAATCACCGAGTTTATGTTTGATGAGAGAGAATTTACAGTAAAAGGGACAAAAAACTGAGCAGCTGAAAGAGAAAAATCTACATAATTACATGTTTACATAGTCTGTTAGTGATATACTGTATATCCAATGTCATCATATACTAGTATCCACCTACTGCAACTTCAAAGGTAGAAATAAAGCTGTGTCTCAATTGGAATACTTCCATGAGTACACTGTCATGCTGTGTGTAACTGTAGTCTGCGTTGTGTTGTGTTTGTAAGAAGGGCCGACACTCTTTCAGCTTTAGGACCGGACTGCATAAGTAGAGTAGAGTAGAGTAGAGAATACTTTATTCTTCCCTAGGAGGGAAATTCAAATTAGTCCAGTAGCTCACACGGCAATGACACAAAAAAGAAAGAAAGATGGAGCAGGACCGCAGCAGGACCACCGCAATAAACATTAAACAAAATAAAACCTTTTTAACACATTACAGCTTCCTGAACATAATATCCTGCTAACTGTATTGTTAGAGCCATTTTGTATTACACTTAAGGTGATAAATAATTTAGATTTGTTGGATTTATTCTGATTTTGTATATTTGAGGTTATAAGAGTGCCTATTAGTTAATAACAACTGCTCTCTTCTTATTGGCTGAGACGTGCGTAACGTGATGCGTGCGTAATTTGGTTCAGTTATGATTATGGAGGCGAGGAGAGCACACTAGTTTTTGACCGTGCTAATCGTGCTAATGATTATTGCCTGATTTTGGATTGATACACAGTTTTCTATTTTTTGTTGTAACTTGAAGAAAGGTTTCAATAAACCCTCGTGAGAAAGAAGAACTGTGGAGTTTTTGTGGCTAAAGACACGCGTCAACTACATGCTTGCGAGTTTAGTGTGTGTTTAAAAAAGTAAAAAGAGACGGAGCCACACTTACATGTATTATCACATTACATTGTTTACACAGTTTCAGTTTAACGCTTTGCTTTGTGTAACAAACCTACCATGGGCTCAATCCTCACGTACTGGCGCTGTGTTTACGTCACAGCCCATATTTATGTGAGGAGAGCCCTGCCAAGTGAGCGTCTGTCTGTGATACATGAATAAAGCTAAATGTGATTGGCTGTCACTGTGGAAGTGGAATAAACAACCAAACCGTTACATGTGTAGGCTACACTATGTACTTACTTCTGTAGTGCGCTCCAGGGCAGCTGTGGCTACACACGTAGCTCACCACCACCACCACCGGTGTGAATGTGGTATGAATGAATAATGGTTCTGTGAAGCACTTTGGGCGCCATGAAAAGCACTAGTATATAAATCCAAGCCATTGTTATTATTATAGTTAGTGTTGTCCCAAATCGCACACTGTCGTTGTGCATCTACCAGAGCTAACGATCGCAACGGTTGCCAACATCTTCTTTTTTTTGGACTGCTGTTGTCGCCTGTCAACACATCTACCAGTTTGTTTGTTTGTAATTTCAACTAGTGATCATTAACACCTTACTTTTTTTTTTTTTTTGCTTGTGTGTGCCACCTGTTTAATACGAGGTGTAGATTACGCCTCACGACATGTTGATTTACATATTATATCCTGCTACGTAGCCCAGGCGGCGATCATTGAGGGTTTGAAGAGTCTAGCGTTCCACAACTCTTTGTCCATTATGTGTGCAACATCTAGTTTCTTACTCTGCATTTTGACATTCTTGTGAATTGAGACGCACTTACATACTCAAAATAGTTAGTTTAAATATGGAAGTATATGTATTGAGACACAGCACAATAATTCTATATATTTTTACATTTAGTTTTATTTTTCGTCGTCTTCTGATCATCCATTAATTTTGGCTGCTGACCCACTCAGTGTTTAGTCATGTAATAATTAACAGTATCATTAGTGTAATAGTTGAACACTGCTGGAAGGAATCGACTCAAGTTAAAATTTAAGTGCCAGTAAAATCACACACTTAGGGAATAATTTTCCCTTCAGGGTTTAAAACATAAATCTGCAGCAGCTTCGGCCTCAGACCAGCGGCTGCGTGTGTGTGACACGTCGTAAATGTCACTTAAAGAAATCTGAAGTGTAACCTGTAGAAACTTGCAGGTGGCAGTAAAAATGGCTAAATGGTGAACGGGCGGCGTTTATCCAAAGTGCTTTTACAAGCTGCACTCAGCGATTTGGGGGCGTCGCGGCGTCCGACTCAAGGACGCGGTGACGAGTCAGGTTGACAGCGGCGATGGCGGCGGTGGCTGCTGCTCGTGCACGTGTCGGTTTGAAAGCTCGTGCACTCGTGTCACTCCTCTCTCTTTCTGCTTTTATGGCGTGTGTTTAGTTTAGTGTGTGTCCATCAAGGCTGCTTGATAGCCTGAGCTATGATAGTGTCAGTGTGTGTGTGTGTGTGTGTGTGTGTGTGTGTGATACCATCAGCATTCCTGCCTGTCTCCATCATCTTCTCTCAGTGTCTTCTGCACAAGGACACAGGGAGCTGCATGTGTATGTGTATGTGCATGTGCATGTGAACGTGCACACACGAGCTCCACCTACACACATTCAGGTCAATTTAAGGGTCCATTATGTGCGTGCATGTGTGTGTAATAGCCATGCTATTACGGACAGATCGGTTAGACGTGTGATTGATGTGTGCGTCTCCCAGTCCCTTTGTTTGTGTGTGTGCATGTATGCGTGTGTGTGTGTGTGTGTGTGTGTCTTTGATGACAAACATGACATATCTCAAGGTTAAACTGTTTTCAGCTTCAGATGTAAACAAGAAAATTAGATCCGTGATTGGTCGGGATGGAAGGAGAGACGAGACGAGGCGGTGACCACGCGGACGGCGATGCCTTCACTGCACAGGTCAACGGGCCGGTTCATCATCACCACGTTATCACTGCTCCGGGTCTGATGAGACACTCAGAGGATCCAGGGAAGTCCAGTGTGGGTCGGCTGACAGATTTATTGTTATCCTAAATCTTGACTACATAGCCTCCGTGACGTTGTCCCACAGGGTCGGCCATCTTGGCTGTACCTGACTGAGGGATCATAGCTGTAGAGACCAACACAGTTTCTGTGCCAGGCTGTAAACATTTGGACATTTTAAAGAGATAGTTCAACATTTGGGCAAATTGGCCCATTGCCATAATCCCTATAGTCATAGCAGTAGGTTCGTTACCTTTAATTGTCGGTGCAAGCTATTTTTAGAACGGCAGAGCAGAGCCGTGAGCTGCTCAGAGCTATAGGCTCATGGAATTTCTTGATTCCCTCATTAAACTCATCAAATACACAATCCAACAACTCCAAAACGCTCTGGTGGACAAGTTGTGACACGCACATTCACCACGCTATGAGATAATAACACAACGTTACCAGACAGAGTTGTTTTAGAGGGAAATTCAGAGAGTGCTTGATGAAAAACTGTCCCTGAAGGCAACGTGCATCAGCGGTTTTGCATGAATTTCCCTCTAAAACAACTCTGTCTGGTAACGTTGTGTTATTATCTCATAGCGTGGTGAATGTGCAGCTCACAACTTGTCCACCAGAACGTTTTGGAGTTATCAAGCTTCTTTCTTAGACGACTGTGCAAAATCATCGATAGTAATGTTGTTTGTAATTTGACCAGCTGAGTAAATACATGTTCTTATTATGCTTTAAAGTTTGATTTTTGCTTTGTTTTTTGCTTTAACTCAACTCCAGTTTATAAAACATTAAGTTTTTCTGACTGTGATTCCTGATGACATCATTAAACATAAACGGACATCATATGAAATGCAAAATCTGATAATTTTCCTGACATTGATAAACAGTGAAACAGTGAGTGAAAATGAAAAGTGAAATAAGGAGTTAGCGCTCCTCTGATCAGAAGGAAGTGTACAACCAACAAAGCCTCAGTTTGTTCTTTGATAACAGTTTACAAAACTGTATAAAAGAATATGAACATTACTGTGTTTTTATGTGAGATCTTGCAAGGACACAGTCACAATTTTCCTATAACGATATTATCTGCGATGGCATAAAGTGAATTGATAAATAGACCAATCACAGTTTGTAAAGAATCCTTTGATTTATTCCAGTCTGACTCTTAAATCCCCTTTAAACTATAATTATCTCTGTGCTTTATCTCTAATTTCGCTCAGGATCAAAAAAACACGTGTAATTTGAACAACAAAAGCGAAAGTCTGACAACACAGTGACGGCTGCTGATCGCGGCGTCGAGCTGAACGCTGATGAAAGTTAATCACTGTTGTGTTGTGTTGTTGTTGTTGTGATATGACACGTTTTTTTTTCTTTCATAAGATCTGTTGTTTGTGTTTTCTTTCATTCACATGTCTGTGTTCTTCTGCAGGTGTAACAGATAGAAAAAGGAAACAACATATTTTGGTATTTTTTATTTTATTTTATTATTAATTTCACCAAAATCCATCACATGATGTGTTTTAGTTTCTTTTCACTTTAAATATGGATTATCAGCAATATAATTCAAGTTTTTGTGGATTTATTTTTGTATTTCTTTTATTTTTACAAATCTGAGCTTTTATTTTGGAAGTTTGAGGACATGACGGTGTGTAGCTTCCTTTCTCCTCAGTCTGCGCTGTCCCTCACTGAGAGAGGTATGTTGTTTTGCTCTGGGATCAACAAATCATATTTCTTGAGTTTAAAGGCAAAATTAACAGAAGAATATTGGTGTACAAATGTTTCGAGATGTATTTATGGAGGTCTTTGTGTAGTGGCGTGTTTTAAGAGCCATTTTGAGCGAGAGGAGGAGAATTTGTTTTGCTGCGACTTTTCCCTGTATATGTGTGCGTGAGTGAGCGAGTGTGTGCGTGCGTGTGTGTGGGTCGGTCCTCCATGTTGTAGCCTACATGCTCAATGTATTTTATTTTTTTGTGTGTGTTAGGAGTTATGTGGAGAGGAGATGACCATTGCACTCACATTGTGTCTCATGTCACCGTCATGCAGGTATGTGTGTGTTTGGCCGCCATGTTAGAAATGTTTGTTTACTTTACTGTGGAGAAATGTAGTAGTGAGTAGTGAGTCTGCGCTGTCCCTCACTGAGAGAGGAGTTATGTGGAGAGGAGATGACCATTGCACTCACATTGTGTCTCATGTCACCGTCATGCAGGAATAAAAAGTTGAATGTGAGAACCAGCCCCGTGTCCCCGGTCACTGAATGAACGCAGAGTACTACACACGAACAGCGTGGTCGGGACCGAGCAGACCCGTCCCGGCTACATTGGTGCCGTGACCCGGATTTCTTCTCCAAGGATCATCGCCAGACTGATCACCGGTGGTTGTTGCAACAAGTAAAGGGACATTCCAGGGGTTTTGACACTTAAAAAAAAAAAAAAAAATTTAAGAAAGAAAAAAAAAGTGGGGAATTATTTTTCTTCTTTTGAGATACTGAGGGTTAATGATATTTTCATCTCCATAACTTGACTTTGTGAATTTTTTCTGTTTGTGTACATGCTAAGTGTTACTTACCTGTTTTTGATATCAGTGAATGAGTGAATGAAAGTTAAACACATTTGGCTAATATGGCTGATGGTGGGAATATAAAGAAGGTACTTAGCTTTGATGAGGGTGCTGTTGCAATGAGTTTTGGGAGGGGCATGTTTCTGGGAGATTCAACTCCAGCTAAGGCTACAGTAGGTCACCCAGCTTTATCTTCCACTCGAGTGTATCATGATAGCATTACTCCAAAACATGTGCTCAACCCAGCCACTAGTTCTTCAGGCATAGGGAGAGGGGCTAGTGCAGTACGCCCCCGTACATCATCCTCCACTCATATGCATACTAGTACATTTTCCCCCATGCAACACAGGTCTGATGAAGGCATTAGTTCTCCAGACATCGGAAACCTCATAACTCAATTAGCTCACGAAATTGGTGAGAGCATTGCAAACCAGATACAAAAGACTACAGACAGTCACAATGACAAAAGTATTCCCACACCTAGTGCAAACAGAGGAGAGGGTCGTTCTGAGTTAAATATGACAGGGGTGAAGTTTGTGATGCAGGCAGATGTTAAAGAGCCTCCACACTTCAGAGGTGATGGAACCGACAAACACACAGTACATGAATGGGAAGAAGTAATGGATGTTTACCTGAAGAAAAGGGGTATTCCGCCCCAGGAACATTCCCAGGAAATAATGTCAAGACTGATGGGAAAAGCTAGGGATATTGTCAAGGTCACTCTGCGCAGTATCCCATCCTTAAAGCCTGCTGAGGACCCCAAGCTTGTTTTTGACATTCTTAAACAACATTTCAGTGAGGTAACATATTCTTCAATGCCCTTAGCAGATTTTTACAACACCTTACCTCTGGCTGGAGAGAATCCAATGGACTATTGGATCCGCCTGAATAAAGCAGTGGATGTGGCTGATGAGTGTTTAAAGAGGCAAGGAAGGTACATTGAGACCCCTGCTCATGAAGTTACAATGATGTTTGTGAAGCATTGTCCTGACCCTGCACTCTCCAGTGTCCTGAAATGTAGAACAGCAGAGAAGTGGACATCGCATGAGGTACAGGAGCACCTCATCGAACATCAGAGAGAGGCCAAGACAAAAAATCAAGGTAAAACATGCCGCCCGCCACAACACCGGCAGGTTGGTGCTCATGTTCAGATTTCAACGCTGGAAGATGTAGCTACTGACAATGTGAGGGAGCTTACCTGTGAAAAGAACATGACAGGGCCATCATCCACTCCTCCGGTTGAGAACGCTTGCATCCACTCACTCATCAGCCTGCTAGATCGTGTTTTGGAGCAGAAAGCTCAGGCAGTAGTGGCTGCAGCACCAAACAGAGAGCAAGCAAACGTTTTCCAAAGGAGTAAATGTAAAGTCTGCCAGGCCACTGACCACTCCACCACGATGCACTGCAGGCAGGAGAACCTGTGCATGAGCTGTTTACGACCAGGTCACTGGAGGAGAGACTGTCGACAACGTAGGTCGAGACATAATGCCCCGCCCCATCCCATCCAGTCTCAGTCTAGAGAAGAACGAGGTGCAGCACCTTTAAACTAGATGGCTCACATTTTGAGAGGGGGCGTGTGAGCGTTAAAGAGACAACCCTCAAAGCTGGAGAAGATTTAAAAGAGGTGTATGCTAATGTGTGCAAAGCAATGCCAGAAGATTGTACAGTAGTTATCCAAAACATCCATAGCGTTGAACCATTTGGTGAATTATTTCATGCTCCAGTGATAGTCAACGGTTCTGCTCAGCTGCAAGGATTACTCGACTCTGGGTCCATGGCCTGCACAATAAATGAGACAGCAGAACAGAGACTCTTATCAGAGAAAATTCTGACACAACAAAAAGAACAGACGCAGCGCATTATCCTGGTCGGCTGTGGAGGAGTACAGGTGAGCCCCAAGTGCATGTATGAGATGGAGCTGGGATTGTATGGTGTAAAGTGCACGGTTCCAGTCCTGGTGGTTGCTGGTCAGAAAGATGAGATCATCATAGGCACCAATATGTTGAAGTATGTTGTCCATCAGTTGAAGAATGATGATAATTACTGGAAACTTATCTCATGCAGTGCACAGGAGTCTCAGGAGTGTGAGCAGTTTCTGGAGATGATGGCCAGCCTCACGAGATGGAGAGGGGTGGATGTACCAGACAAGGTGGGCACAGTTAAGCTGACTCAGGCGGTAACACTACAACCCAAGCAGGAGTACCTATTATGGGGCAGGTTACCCAGTAATGTCCCGATGTCACCTGGAAGCACGGTGGTGGTGGAGCCCACTTCGTCCAGGTGTGTCCCCCGAGGCATCATGGTTGGCAGAGTGGTCACACCTTTGTGGGGAGATGGCTGGACTCCGATGAGAGTGACCAATGTCACTGAAAAGCCTCTCACCCTAAAAAGAAACTGCAAACTGGCAGATGTCTCTCCCTGCATCGCCGCCGAAGACTTCACACTGCTTCAGGGCTCCTGTCAGAAAGAGAGCGACACAGACAAGAAAACACATGACCGACAAAACACTGTTCATAACACTGACCTGAAACAGAGACTGAAAGACCTTGGCTTGGGAGACGTCGACATTGATGGTTGCCAGGTGAGCCCATCTACCAAGAATCAGCTGGTGGAAATGCTGGAAAAATATCAGGATGTGTTCTCAAAACACCATCTCGACTGTGGAGAAGCCAAAGGCTTCGTGCATAGGATTCGGCTCACAGACGACCGTCCCTTCCGCCTCCCATATCGCAGAGTCCCTCCGGCTCACTATCAAAAACTGCGCCAGGTGCTCACCGAGATGGAGGAGCAGGGAATCATTCGGAAGTCGGTGAGTGAATTCGCTTCCCCCCTCGTGATGGTTTGGAAAAAGAATGGTGACCTCAGGATATGCACAGACTTCCGATGGCTGAATGCGAGGACCATTAAAGACGCTCACCCTCTGCCTCATCAGGCGGACTGTTTGGCTGCCCTCGGTGGGAACTCTGTTTTTAGTACCATGGATTTAACATCAGGGTTTTATAACCTGCCCATGTATGAAGAAGACAAAAAATATACCGCCTTCACAACACCACTGGGCTTACATGAATATAACAGAATGCCACAGGGCCTTTGTAATAGTCCCGCATCCTTTATGAGAATGATGCTTAGCATTTTTGGTGACCTTAACTTTAGCAGCCTGTTATGCTATTTAGATGACCTCCTGGTCTTTGCCCCATCAGAACAGGAAGCCCTCAATAGGCTGGAGGTTGTTTTTCAGAGGCTAAGAGAACATAATCTGAAGTTAAGCCCAAAAAAGTGTCACCTGCTGCGACAGTCTGTGAAATTCCTCGGTCACATTATTGATGGTGATGGGGTTGCTGTTGACCCAGGAAAAGTGGAAGTGATTGTCAAAATGACAAAGAAAGACTTAATGGAAGACGACGGCTGCACGCCTTCAGTTCGGAGAGTAAAGTCATTCCTTGGTATGATATTTTACTATCAACACTTTATACCGAACTGCTCCTCAATCGCAAAACCTTTGTTTGCCCTCACAGCAGGTCAAAAGCGGAGAGGGAGGGTTGGAAAATCCAATCAGAAGCCAGGGGTCTTCAGAAAACTCAAACCTACAGACTGGACTGCTGACTGTGATTCTTCCTTCCTCAGCCTCAAGGAGAAGCTTTTGAACTGCGCGGTCCTCACTCACCCGGACTTCTCCAAACCGCTGATCCTGTCCATTGACGCTTCTCTCGACGGCCTCGGGGCAGTTTTGTCTCAGCTCTCAGAGGGTGAAGCCAAGGCTCGTCCAATCGCCTTTGCAAGCAAGACTCTCACTGGCTCACAAAAGAGGTATCCTGCTCATCGTTTGGAGTTTTTAGCGCTCAAGTGGAGTGTTTGCGAAAAATTTAGTCATTGGTTAAAGGGTCAGTCTTTTACAGTATGGACTGATAATAATCCATTGACTTACATAATGACCAAGCCGAAACTTGACGCATGCGAACAGCGATGGGTTGCAAAACTATCTCCATACACATTTGACATCAAACACATCCCTGGAACAAAAAACATCGTGGCGGACGCCTTGAGTAGGGACCCCTTCACCAGGTCAGTGAGTCAAAGGCTGATGAGTGAGCCGTACAAGGATCTTTTGGCGGAGGCTGAGGGGACAAAGGAGGAAGGAGTACAGGATGTTTTTCGGTGCAAGGTTCAATGTCTTCAGATAAATGAGTCAGGCTCTATGACCACACGTGCTCCTGGTTGTAACCGAGCTGGAGGTCAGGGCTCCTCTGATGTTAAGTCCATCTGTGAAGCTCACACTGAGTGGGAAGTGGCTGCAGAGTCTCGAGCAGTACAGTTTCTCAAGGTTCTTCCTCAGATGGCGCCCTCACAACAAGACACACTCCCAGCCCTGTCTCTGGAGGAGCTTCGGCGTAGTCAGAAGTCAGACTCAGACATCCAGGATGTCCTGCTATTGGTGGAACGGGGAAATCTGCCATCTAGAAGGGAGAGAAACAGATTAGCCTCTAGAGCACGAGCTCTCTGTAAGCAGTGGCATCGTCTGAAAGTTCAAGATGGAGTCCTCTATAGAACATTTAAAGAGCCCTCTACTAGACATACAAGGTACCAGTTTGTCTTACCAGCTGCCCTGAAAGTCAAGGCTCTCTCTGGTGTGCATGACCTCGCAGGACATCAGGGACAGGCCAGGACCCTGCACCTTGCCAGGCAGCGGTTTTTCTGGCCGCAAATGGAAAGAGACATTAAAGACTATGTGAAATGTTGCCAACGATGTATCCTAGCAAAAAGCCCTGAACCAGCTGCCCGGGCTCCCCTGGAGAGCATCTGCACCACTGCACCCATGGAGTTGGTGTGTATCGATTTTTGGAGTGCTGAAGATAACAAACAGAGGTCAGTGGATGTCTTGGTCATAACAGACCACTTTACAAAGTTGGCTCACGCTTTCCCCTGTGTAAACCAGACGGCGAAACAGGTCGCGAAGAAGCTGTGGGACAATGTATTTTGCATATATGGTTTTCCAGAGCGGATACATTCAGATCAGGGAGCCAATTTCGAAAGCAAACTCATCTCAGAACTCCTCAGTCTCACAGGGGTAGCAAAGTCACACACAACCGCATACCATCCAATGGGAAACGGGCAGACTGAAAGATTCAATAGGACGCTTGGCAGTATGTTACGCTCCTTACCTCTGGCAGCTAAACAACACTGGGCACAACAGATACAAACACTGACCTTCGCCTACAATGCCACCGTGCATGAAACAACTGGATACGCCCCATTCTACTTGATGTTCGGTCGAGTCCCTAGACTCCCGGTGGACATGGTTTTCAAGCAGGTCTTGAAGGATACCAGTGTGGTTGACTACAACACCTACGCCAGCAAACTGATGACAAGCCTTCATGAAGCTGTTAATATCGCTCAACAACATACAAGGAAAGAACAGCAACATCAAGCCGATGGCTACAACAAAAAGATTCGAGGCACCTGTCTGAATGTTGGGGACAGAGTTCTGCTCGCCAACAAAGCAGAGAGAGGAAAGAGGAAGTTGGCGGACAAGTGGGAACCCACAATCTATTCAGTTATAGATCGTAATCCCCGAACCCACATCTACAAAGTTCAGGATGAGAGTGGGAAGACCAAGGTGGTACATCGGAATCTGATTTTGGATGTGAGCTTTTTACCACTCCCTGAACAAACCAGTGCAGAACCAGATCCAGGCACCTCAGACGAGATCAGTGAGTTTCGGCCTCAGCCACTTGATACCTTGAGTGATCTGGCGGAGGAAAATCCAGAGGACCGGACCTGCTCATGGGTGTGCATGTCATCTGATGCTGACTGTGAGTCATCAGGAGAGGACAGGGAGTCGGAAGAGGAGGATGAGACAACGTGTTCCCCAATCAGAGACTCTGATCGGATGTCACTTGGAAGTTCTGAAGCTGACCCTGCAGGCAGTGGAAGCATAGGACAAAGAGAGGAAGTCTCACCTCCAAGAGATTCACCTGGTTCCAGTGTGATTCCCAAGTCCCCTTTAACCAATGAGCAGAATGACCCTTTAACCAGTCTTCCTGACATAAGTGACACAAGACCTTGTGACATCATGCCCACAACAGTGAATGATAGTCAGGCACCAACACAAGATTCAGGGCCCGAGAGACATGTTGTCAGAACACGTACAGGCAGGGTCGTTAAAGCAGTTAATAGACTGATAGAGAATATGGTGCAGAAACCACTACCAAGGGGTATACATGGGTTCAGAAGAAAGTCCCAGTCTTTGATGACTTTGTTTTAAAGTGGAACAATAGAGGCATAGCCTGTGTTTTTTTTTGTGGTATTTTCCAGTAAATGTATTCTTTTGATCTGATAAGGGAAATGTTCTTATATGTGGAATTGTGTACCAAGATTTTATGTGATGTACAAGGCATCATATTAACTAGGAGATGCAGTAGCCTGATCAACTTCTGTTCTTTCTGAACTTATTATATAAGTAGCTTTATATGCTGGTTAAGGACTTAGATTCCAGGGGACATCTTGGTTTGAGTGAATTTTGAACATTGTATCCCTTTAATCATTCTCAATTATTGAATACAGTGCTCTCCATATGTTCAGGATTTTGGAGAAATTAAGGAGGGGTGAATGTAACAGATAGAAAAAGGAAACAACATATTTTGGTATTTTTTATTTTATTTTATTATTAATTTCACCAAAATCCATCACATGATGTGTTTTAGTTTCTTTTCACTTTAAATATGGATTATCAGCAATATAATTCAAGTTTTTGTGGATTTATTTTTGTATTTCTTTTATTTTTACAAATCTGAGCTTTTATTTTGGAAGTTTGAGGACATGACGGTGTGTAGCTTCCTTTCTCCTCAGTCTGCGCTGTCCCTCACTGAGAGAGGTATGTTGTTTTGCTCTGGGATCAACAAATCATATTTCTTGAGTTTAAAGGCAAAATTAACAGAAGAATATTGGTGTACAAATGTTTCGAGATGTATTTATGGAGGTCTTTGTGTAGTGGCGTGTTTTAAGAGCCATTTTGAGCGAGAGGAGGAGAATTTGTTTTGCTGCGACTTTTCCCTGTATATGTGTGCGTGAGTGAGCGAGTGTGTGCGTGCGTGTGTGTGGGTCGGTCCTCCATGTTGTAGCCTACATGCTCAATGTATTTTATTTTTTTGTGTGTGTTAGGAGTTATGTGGAGAGGAGATGACCATTGCACTCACATTGTGTCTCATGTCACCGTCATGCAGGTATGTGTGTGTTTGGCCGCCATGTTAGAAATGTTTGTTTACTTTACTGTGGAGAAATGTAGTAGTGAGTAGTGAGTCTGCGCTGTCCCTCACTGAGAGAGGAGTTATGTGGAGAGGAGATGACCATTGCACTCACATTGTGTCTCATGTCACCGTCATGCAGGGCTGGACTGGGACAAAAATTCAGCCCGGGCATTTTCTGTCCAGACCAGCCCACTACATTATCACACAGCGTAGAAGTCCACAATTCTTGCGGCGTCTTCTCTAACGCATAAAGGAGAGTCATATTCCTTGATAGCAGTTAACAAATAAAGCGTGTAGCTATGAACTCAAGGACTAAAATTGATCAATCAATATATCTTTATTCATTATAGTGTCAAATCACAACAGAAATGATGTCATGACTAGAGGTGGGCGCTACCTCTACCAATTGGGTGGAGGGGGGGGGGGGGGGGGGGGGAGAGAGACAGGGAGATAAGGACAAACAGGGACAATAATAACATAATATCCTGACAAATAATCTAAATAGAAACATATTACAGACAGTAGCAGCATTAGAGCTGGAACTTATTAGGTGACTCAGTCATTATAAAACCATAGAGAATTGGGGAAAAAAAGTCTAAGAATTACAGGTCTGAATAGATATGCATTCTCATATGTGTATGTGCACAAGTATGTATTGCCCTACTTCCTCGTCCGCAGCCAGCCAGCTCCACTCTCACCAAATTTGTGACCTGCAAGAAACAGCAAACAGAACTTGTACTCAGTATTTGTGTACTGACAAGTATATGTAGCCAAATAGCCTTTTTGTGACGTGGTGACACCTAGTGAACAAATAGGCTATATCTGTCATGAAGGATGACTTAAAAGTCTCAAAAGAGGCCTAAGGCCTACCTGCATTCCTGTTAATTGAATTTAAAAGATATGCAGATCATCATCTCTAATGCTTCAACAAGGATATACCGGTAATCATAATCAAACCTTTTTTTCTTTCTTTTTTTTTTTTTTTTTTTTTTTAATCTGAGACAAAACAAGTTGCATAAACTCACTAAGTCAAGATGAAGGTCTCAGATATGATGGATGACTCACAGCCCTTCAACTAATGGGCTAATATGTTGTCACATGTTAGAAAAATAACTGCTTCAATCCCTGAGGAGCTACGTTAGCATTAGCGGCAGCTGCATTCACCAGTATGCAGTTAGTTATCACATTCAATGTAAAAACGTTTTTTGCTTTGTTTTGGACATGTCTCAAAAGTGTAGCCTAGCCAGCCCCAGGCTAATGTTACTTGCCTCCACTCGCTCATCATCATCGGGTCCTCCTCGCTCGTCTCCCGGCGCAGCAGCACCTGTAGCTGCTGGGGGGTGGGGGGGGGGGGGGGGGGGGGGTGGCGGCGGTGGTGATCCCCGGCACACACAAATCAGAGCGATAGATATAACACAAATGATCAAGAGGGAGGGGAGGGGCGGGCCAACGAGAGCTGAGAGATTTCATTGGACTAGCCCAATGTCCTTCAAGAAAATCAACCAATGGGCCACGTTTAGTGTCTCAGATACCGTTGCGGTCGATAAAAAACTATATACTTTTTTTTTTTTTTTTTTTTTAATTATGACAGTACTGGGCCGGCCCAAATATGTGCATCGGCCCACCGGGCATTGCCCGGTATGCCAGATGGCCAGTCCAGCCCTGCCGTCATGCAGGAATAAAAAGTTGAATGTGAGAACCAGCCCCGTGTCCCCGGTCACTGAATGAACGCAGAGTACTACACACGAACAGCGTGGTCGGGACCGAGCAGACCCGTCCCGGCTACACAGGGATCAGGATGGAGAACATGTCCACTGCTGCAGCGGCTTTTATTCCAATTTTAGCTGTTTTTTGATCTCTTAATTCCAAATATTTGTCAAAAAACATGTATTTTTTACGTTCATGTTGATGCATTTTTTTTTTGATGCAAGTACATGTGTGCTGATCTTCATGTATATCCAAGGCTTTTGGCAACTGGAATCGAGTAACGGCAATCAATCAGCAATCAATATCTGTGACCTGTCTTCTCACTACAATAGCTGTGTGTTTTTACCAGAAACATGTAATCATGTGGAAGTGAACTAACACGATTCTTGGAAAAGCTCCATGGAAAATCGTTCTTGAGCAGCTGATGATGCAAAAACAATCAATTTTCTAATCAATTACCATTTTCACTTAAAAGATTTAATATTGATATTTTAAAACCCTGAGACTGGGCTTCTCATTTGCATTTTTTTTTCAGTGAAATTGCACATGTGCACTGCAAAAACTCAAAATCTTACCAAGAATATTTGTCTTATTTCTAGTTAAAATGTAATCTCTAGTCAAAACAAATCTCATTATACTAAAAATCTCTCATCACATAAAAAGCAGCTTGTTTTTAGACACTTTTTTCAAACATATTTTCACTTGAAATAAGTAGAAAAATCTGATAGTGGAGCAAGTTTGTCTTTCTTATTACAGTACAACTACAAAAAACTTGCTTTATCTGGCAGATTTTCTACTTATTTCAAGTGAAAATGTGTTTGAAATAAGTGAAAATTGTGTAAAAACACGTTAAAGAGATTAGTTTTGACTAAAACTGAGACATTTTGACAAGAAATAAAACAAATATTCTTGTAAAGATTTTGAGTTTTTGCAGTGTGGAGCTGTATGTACCATATTGCATTGTTGCTCTTTTATTGTTTAATTTTGTAAATGTTTGAGCTTGACTTTTGGGAGTTACCATTACCACCAAACTCAACAGTTTCCCTCAGCTCCCTCTATCAGTGTTATTATTTCTTTAACCTATACAGTTTCGTTCTGAGCCTTGTGAGGACTCTTTTATTTAGATGTGATCAGTGTTGTCTCCATCTCTAGATAAAGGATGTCATTACACTCTGTCAGCTTTATGTTCTTCCACAAACATTATGAAAACTGTATGATGCACACACAGAGCTCCAGTGGATCCAGATGCTGCAGAGTTGCATCAGAATTTTTTTTTTTTACAAGCTGTGCAACAACATTAAATTAGTGTAGCTTCACTTCACACTCCACTCTGATCCTCTCTGGGGGTGCAGGGTAATTAGGAGGGAAATATGAGTAAAGCCATTTAAATTTGTAACTTCAAAGGCGCAATATTGATGTAATTGCACCAATCTGTGGAACAAACACCGGGACGCAAATTACACATTGAATTCCTGCGACAGCACAGCGCTGCGCCGGGCTCGTCTCTGCGAGGAACACGTCAAATGACTCTTTTCAACTTCCTACATCTCCGTCAGGTTGGTTGGAGTTTGTGCTTTTCCTAAAGCTCGCAGCGGTGGGTTATATAACACTTTTTATTTCTTTACTTCTCTCACATTTAATTGGTCTGATACAGTAAAAAAAAACAAAAAAAAAACAAAAGGAAAGAGGAGTCTGAGATAGTTGAGGCCTAAAGTGCCGAAGCCTTTTTAAAACATGAGCGGCTGCCAGCGAGAGCTTCTGTTTGTCGACCCGGTCTGACAGAGCGGACCAAATTGGTCTTGTTAAAGTCTAACTATTGTGACTCTGAGCTGCAAATGTCCTTTTTAAAGCCTAATATTTGTGACATTGAGCAAATGGCGGTCATTTTAAAGTCTAAATATTGCGACATTGAGCTTAAGTTGCTCTTTTTTTAAAGTGCAGCTGCTGCAGCAGTGACCTTATAATGTGCTTTTATGAAGCAGAGGCTGAGCCGAGCCGTGTCCTTATAGAGTTCACGCTCGGGGAAAGTCGTTTCGTTTTAATGCAAACGTGCAGAAAAAGTTAGTTTCAGTCTCTCCTACAGTGAATCAGTCATTATCCAACGTCTATCCTATACCTCATATACATTTTCTTGTCTTTAAACTGAATCCGGTCCAAGTGGAGCTGATTATAAATCACAGCAAACAGCACACAGAAAATCAATGATGTATAATTTCTTTTCATCTCACAACGGGGACCAGTAAATGTTTTTATTTTATTATTACTGCACATTAAACATCAGCAGTCATTTATGTACCAAAAAGTGGTGCACAAATATATATATATTTATTTAATTTCTTTTTTTGGTACATAAATGAGTACATAAATGAGTTTATTTAGCTCTTGTTTTTCACAGAGGAAGCTTTTACAGTAATAAATCAACCTCTACTGTCAAATGTACAGAAACTCAGCAGAAAAAAGTTGTTTTTAAATGATTTATCTAATTACACAATGAATTTGTTTACCCCCCGCGGGGCTTATTACAGACGTGAGACTTACTCAGCACTTGAAAGACTCCTGACTACTTTCAATGGAGGCAATTAAAGGAATAGATGAATGACATGAAGTGAGTTAGAAGGATTTTCATGCAGGAAGCTGAGCTGCAGATCTGGACGCTCCCACGAGGCCACAGCTGAGCAGGTGTGTGTGTGTGTGTGTGTGTGTGTGTTTCTGCTCCCGCATGCTCTCCTGGGATTGGCCAAATTTGTAAATGCCAGCTGCAGCACCAACGACGTAGCGAAGGGGGAAATAGTGGGACTTAGAGCGTGATTGGCTGCTGACAGGTATAAAGCCATTAAAGGGATAGTTCACCCAAAATTCAAATTTTACTCATTATCTACTCCCCCTCATGTGGACTAAGGGCTGGGAGAAGTTTCAGAGTCCTCTGTGGCTTCTCTGAGTTACAGGGGGTCTCGGCGTAGCAGTGCATGTCCATATAACGGTTGCAAATGGATACCAACTGTCTTCATAACAAAAAGACACACCAAAAAACACCCTGAAATGCGAAATTGTCCCGAAAAAAATTAAATAAGTCTATTTTTCAAGCTTGTTTGTAGCGGAAGCAAACTGGGAAGAGGACAGACCCTGGTTCGTCCAAATTTGACGGACCAGGAAGAGGAGCTTGAGAAGCTTCCGCTACAAAACAAGCTTGAAATATAGACTTGTTTAATTTTTTTCGGGACAATTTCTCATTTCGGGGCTTCAATACAAAACGGACATTACATACGAGCAGCATGGAGGTATTTGGATGTTTTTTGGTGTGTCTTTTTGTTACGAAGACAGTTGGTATCCATTTGCAACCGTTATATGGACATGCACTGCTACGCCGAGACCCCCTGTAACTCAGAGAAGCCACGGAGGACTCTGAAACTTCTCCCAGCCCTTAGTCCACATGAGGCGGAGTAGATAATGAGAAATTAAATTTCAATTTTGGGTGAACTGTCCCTTTAAAGATGTTGAGATGCGGCTCAGAGCTGCAGGTGAGTTTCCCCCCGAGAGGACGACGGAGCTTTGCGTGTCGTCAGATTCAGACATGAAAGGAGCAGGACAGTGAGAAAAAAAGAAAAAAAAATCACAGATGTTCTTCTTCAGATTTCATTTATTATTCTATTTTTATCATGAAGGAATGAAGCAGTGAACTAAATGATGCAACGTAACATCCCGGATGAGGCTGAACATCAAGCGTCTGTAGTTTTCAGTCTCTTTAAACGTGATAACTGGTGCAGGTTTCATTTGCTCTACAGTTTCAACATCAAGCTTTTATTTATGTGTCTGTTTCTAACAGAGACATCAGAGCTGAATATTTATTCCCCAGACGCTGCTCACTGAGCTGAGGAATCATCAGCTCCGAGACAAACCCACCAATCACCACCGTGGTATCCACACTGTCCACAGTCCACTCTGCAAACTCTTCTATGATGTGGTACGTTGTTGAAAACCTTTATCACAAGTGGCATCTTTGGACTAGAAATAGCAGGATCACTGACTTCTGCAGAGCTAAGAGTTGCTGAAGCCTCTCATCATTGAAAATGTTACTAATCTGTGGCTTGTTTGAGATCCGTTCTGCAGCTCTGCCGTGCAAGAACTCAAAATCTTTCCAAGAATAATTGTTGTATTTCTCGTCAAAATGTCTCATTTCTAGTCAAAACTAATTTCTTTCCACTTGAAATAAGACTCATCACCTAAAAAATAACTTGTTTTTAGATAATTGAACTTGTTTCAAACAATTTTTCTCTTTAAAATAAGTAGAAAACTCTGCCAGTGAAAGCAGGTTTTGTTCTTTTTAGATTTTCTACTTATTTCAAGTAAAAATATGCCTGAAAGAAGTTTAAAAAAAAGTGTCTAAAAACAAGCTACTTTTTAATGTGATGAGTCTTATTTTAAATATAATGAGATTTTATTTTTTGGACTAGAAATAAGACAAATATTCTTGGTGAGATTTTGAGTTTTTGGAGTGTGAGACCTACATTGAAGATCTTATTTATATTTTTGTAATGAATTCGATATGTGGTGATAAAACATCAACTTCCTGTTACTTCTAGTCACATGACACTCAGCTGTCCAATAAGAGGTAGGGATGACCTTAGCCCAGGTAAAGAACAAAACATCTGATTCCAGATGTTCATGTGGTCACATTTCACCTTGTGAATATGAAGACAATGAATGTACAAACATATATGAAATAATTAACGTCTAACTTAACCCTTTAAAATCCAATGGCCTGTATGAACCATCAACTGTATGAACACGTCTGTTATTTCTGGTCAAATTAATGTTGAATCTCAGTCAAAATCTTAACTTTACACTTAACTGATTTACTTTAAACGTAATTTTTACCGCAGAGGTTGCACATCTGGTTCACCCAACAACAACAAAAACAAACAGGCAACATCATGTTTAACATCCAACGTGTTGAGATTCTTATGTTTCCTGTTTCTTTTGGCTTCATCAGAGGAAACTTGTGTCTGTGATGATGGGATGTTTACCCACAAACGCTCAGTTTCATTCTTAGATGACACACAGAGAGAAATAAAATACATTTTAAAGAAACAACAAAAGAGGAGGCAGACAATTAAAACGCTGCTGTTAAGCAGTGAGTCTGTCTGAGTGTGTAATTACAAACATAGGAATTGTATATATTTTATGTTTCCTGAGCTGAAGACATACGGCGAGGAAACATAATCACTGCTTCGTGTAAACAACAAGGAAATCACCTGTTTTACGCGACGTGTTGAAGCATGTCGTCTTGTGTGTGTGTGTGTGTGTGTGTGTGTGGGGAGATGCATGTGTGTTTTGGATAAGGCATCGTCTCCGATGTGTGCGTTAGAGGCACGGTGTTAATTACTAGTCCGTCTCACTAATAGACTCGGAGCATTAATGCAATCAGCCTCAAAACCAATTAATTCAACATCTGCTCTGATCAAATTTGCCTCTGCCGTGTTTTGATGATGTATCCACACACAATTATTCCCTTAATCTGATGAGAACAATTAGTCTTCTTGCCATGATGATGCTGTCTAATTATCAAATATCACTGAGCCGC
Source organism: Trachurus trachurus (assembly GCF_905171665.1). Taxonomy (NCBI): domain Eukaryota; kingdom Metazoa; phylum Chordata; class Actinopteri; order Carangiformes; family Carangidae; genus Trachurus; species Trachurus trachurus. The sequence goes on from NC_139906.1 coordinate 4,333,852, forward strand.
ATCACTGAAGTCCACACTTCTTTCACTCTGTGTGTGTGTGTGTGTGTGTGTGTGTGTGTGTGTGTGTGTGTGTGTGTGTGTGTGTGTGTGTGTGTGTGTGTGTGTGTGTGTGTGTGTGTGTGTGTGTGTGTGTGTGTGTTGGTCATGAAACGTGGATTTCTGGGTTTGTTTCCTCCGCTGTATAAACAACCGCCCTTCCTTCCTTTCATTCTTTCTTTTGTTTCCCTTTTTCTCCTGTTTTCTGTTTATGCTCTTTCTATTTCTGCTCTCTCTTTCTTCCCATAATCCCTTTGTTCTCCCACTTTTCATCCTCTTTCATCCTTCTTTCGCTTTCTTCCTTCTTTTCTTTCCTTGATCTCCACCCTTCTCTTCTCTTCTCCTTGATTTCTTCCATCCTGTTACCTTTCCTTCCTCCCTATCTCACACTTTTCCTTCTCTTTCTTCTTCCCTTTCACTTTCTTTTTTCTTTTACTCTCCTTTCTTCTCCCTTTTCCTTTCATCACATCTGTCTAATCAGTGTTTAAGCTCACACATACCTTCCCTCTGATTTAATTTAGAGTTTATGTAAATGACTCCAACTATAAATCAAACCACAGACTTTGGACTTGACCTGTCCAACATCTGCACCATAAATCACCATTATTCACCAGGTGAGACATGTTTAAGCCACGAACACACACACATACTGAGTGACAAACACACACCCATCACAGTGGTACGATGATGTGTGTGTGTGTGCTGACAGAGTGTCACCTATAGTGCCATAAGTCAGTGTGTGTGTGTAGCGCAGCTTGATTTAGGGAGCTAGTCTAAATGCTAAGTCTCAGCACTCAGTCACGGCGCCGACAGCTGCTGTATGGGCTCCACCCGCATTCATCAAAGGCCAATCAAAAGGAATCTGAACTGTACAAACACCAGGGACTGTAAAAGTGTCATTATTACAGCACATCTCACTCTGCCTCATTTATCTGCCTCTCATCGGACTTTAATACTTCATCCAAAACCTTTCTTGGAAAAAGCTTCGGGAAAGGACACGAACTGAAGAGAGAGGGTCAAAAAAAGATGATGAAAGTACAGCGGCCCTGAAAGACAACACAACAGAAGTGTTTCTAAAGACTCAGGCCCTGAACCCTCACTGACTTAACTGAACTCCGACTGACCGAAGTAAAGAGCCGGAGCCTACAGTCTGTGGCCGGAGCACACATTTATTTATTAGAAAGTTAAAAGTTGCCTTCGCCTTTCTTAAATATTTACAAGTAGCCTACGCTAGTTTCTGTAGGTCAAAATACCTTGATTCCATCCTGCGCAGAACACAACTTAATATTCCTTTCAATGGGGATATCCCAATAGGTGTATACATGACCAAATATTCAGGTTAGAAAAGGAGTGTCTTTTTTGGGTTTTTAAAAACCGGAATATGAGCATATTCAGGTTTTTCAAAAGGGTTATTGGTGTTTACACGGCCGTGCGCAACCAGGTTATTCCGGTTATGAAAGTGTTATTGCAAATTAATACAAATACAAATGAATGTTCCTTTCAATGGGGACATCCCGATAGGCGTATACATGGCCAAATATTCGGGTTAGAAAAGGAGTGTCTTTTTCGGGTTTTTAAAAAGAAGGGTTGAAAGGGTTATTGCTATTATTCCGGTTATGAAAGGTTTATTGACTGCATGTAAACGCACTCAGTGAGTCCGTAAGAGGTCGGATTCGAATTGGGCCAATAAAGTGAGGGACCAGGGACCGGTCTGGGGCCTTTAGTTGTTCTTCTTCTAGACTTTAGAAGTTGTGCAGACATCTTCCTGTTAGTGGGTTTGACAATAAGCTGAGTTTGTTTGGTTTATTAGAACGTCATTATCACATGGACTGTTAGTTTAGCATTAGCCTATTAGCATGGTCCTTCAGAAACACTTCCTGTTGTGTTGTTAGTTTTTGCAAAACATGCGTCTTTGCATGTGTGTATTATTATATGCATACTTATATGAGTATGAGATTTAAAGTCACATCTTCAAACTGAATGTGATGAAATTTAAGAATCCAGGAAATCAAATACTGACAAATCCAGATAATTAATCACCATCCTGCAATAATCTGTTCAATCACTCACACTGTGCTAATAACAGCTGCTTTTACAGGTAGATATTAACTCACTTATAATTTACAAATCCCAGTTTGTTGTTGCTGCTCTGCTCTAGTGTCCTCTTGCTGTAAATCCAGGTGCGTTCACAAACATCTGAGTGCATAAAGTTCCTCCGAGGCGTCCTTCATTGCGGTGCTCATGTGTAAATCACGTTTTCTCTCAGGTGCATGTTGTTGCTGTTATTTTGTCCACCTGCTGTGTTTGCTAACATGCAGCGTCCGCGGGGAGACGGTGTGTGTTTACTCTGGTCCTGTTTATTCTCACGCTGTTTCAAACACTGTAGCACACACACACACACACACACACACATGAAACACAAAGCATGACAAGCAGCGTTGTGCTGTTTGCTGAGTCATCCTCAGGTTAGCATCGAGAGAAGAGAAGAGATGGATAGAAGTCTGGGGCTGCTGGATCAGAGGGGGTTTGAGAGAAACCAATTTGGGCAATGTCAACCATTTCATCTGCAGTTAACGTGAACCAGCTAATTACAGATTTGCATTTCCATCCAAACAGATTGATTGCAGCAGCAGAAGAGGGACAGCAAACAGAGAGAGGGAGGGAGGGAGGGAGGGAAAGAGAGAGAACAGTGGGAAAAAAGCAGATTGAAAATGTAAGAGAGGGAGAGAGCAGGGGGGAGGTATAGTTACAGTTGTCTGTGTCATGGTGTGAATGGTAATGAAGCAGGGACAACAACAACAACGACACCGGGTTTATTTGAAGCTTTTACAACGTGGACGTCTCCTGTTCCTCTGGGGAACCGGAGGCACAGGAAGAAGAAGATGAAAAAATCCAAAAACTCAGCCGGGAAGAAATTAAAGAAACATACTGATTTTAATTTCATCTGCAGTTTCACCTCTTTGTTCTATCGTGTAACATTCATGCGCTGTAATTGAGGATTTAATTTCATGTCGTCGGGGAGAACATTTTCTTACTCCAAACAAAAATTCTTGACTTCCTTCCCAGCCTGTAGCATCGTACAAACCTCCAGATTTGTGCAACATAAAACGTTATTCATACAGTATATTTCATTGCTGTGTTGTGGATGTTTCATTTCTCCACAGTTTGCACGACAACATTTGTATTTTGGACCGTTTCCATTGCAGCAACAACAAGAGCAGTAAAAGAAGACAAGATGTTTGATAAGTGGACAGATGACTACGTGATTGTTGTCGATCAAAACTGCATTTTTAAAACCCAGCATTATTAGAAAGCGTCTATACTGCCGGAAAAATAACAAGAGCAGTAAAAAAAAAAACACAAAACTGACGCACAACAACTGTGCGATGATCAAAACTGTTGCAAAACAAATATGTCGCCCTTTGGGTTTTAAGGAGTTATTAAACAGTTAAACCATAAATGCAGGAACTTTGTTCAAGGTTTATATTGTGAATGTGTTCGTTCACATTTAAAGGGATAGTTCAACATTTTGGCAAATTGGCCCATTGCCATAATCCCTATAGTCATAGCAGTAGGTTCGTTACCTTTAATTGTCGGTGCAAGCTATTTTTAGAACGGTGGAGCAGAGCCGTGAGCTGCTCAGAGCTACGCTACGGAGGCTCATGGGATTTTTTGGTTTCCCTCATCAAACTCATCAAATACACAATCCAACAACTCCACAACGCTCTGGTGGACAAGTTGTGACCTGCACATTCACCACGCTATGAGATAATAACACAACGTTACCAGACAGAGTTGTTTTAGAGGGAAATGCAGAGGCTGCTTGATGAAAAACTGTCCCTGAAGGCAACGCGCATCAGCGGTTTTGCATGAATTTACCTTGAATAGAGTTTTTGGATTGTGTATTTGATGAGTTTGCCAAAATATTGAACTATCCACCAGAAAGTTGTTCTGGTTTGAGTCGAGTCGCTGGTTTTGTTCAGATCTGAGATCAGCGTCCAGTGGAGCTGTTACAATATGGCTGATATAATATTTGCTGCTGTTGATCTGTGCAAAGACTTTTTTTCAGTTGTATCTTCTTGCAGATACTTTAGAATAAAACTCGGTGCATTGAGTTAATGTTTCAGAGCGACTCCACCAAAGTGTGGATAGAGGAACCCCACAGGAATCAGTGTGAAGTCGCCTGCTAGTAGGACCTCTGTATACATGAATAATATTTATCTTCCCAGCTCAGCAGCGCAGCATCTTCTATTCTGTCAGATCCCACACAAACCAATTCATTATTTTAAATCTGGTTCTCGACTCCAAAAGAGACGATATACACAAGTTTTTTTTATTTTTTATATATATATAAAAGATAAACATGTTGCAGAAACTCCAGTTGCAGTTCTGTTCTTATCCAGATGAAGCTGCCACTTTTTATTTTCTCACGTTGACACAGGATCACATGAACAACAGGTGATTCAACACCTGACAGACTGCACGTTTCTCTTGGTTTTTTCTCCTTCACCTGTTTCCAAGGACGAGATGAAGATAGAAACTTCTTCAGTTTCTATAATACAAGGCCACAGAGCATTGGTCTTTAATGGTCGACCACTTTACAGATGTATACACAGCTTCTACGTAGCTCTGTGTGATGATTCGTCACATCGGCGCTCTGATGTCGTATTAATTCAAACACATCGTTTCAACTCGAAGGCTTTTGTTTTGTCAGGAATTAGTGAAAAGTCTCGTTTGTTTCCAACGACGGGCGGAGCAGCTCTCGTCTTGGCTTTTGTCTCGTAGCGTCTCGTGCCAGATTCTGCATCTGTCAGTCGAGTCTGAGTTCAGATTAAAGAAGAGTTGCGGCTCGTTTGTCATGCAGCAACATGCACACAGACTTAGAACAATGAGTTATGATCTGTGATGACACAACTCACAAACACACACACACATAAAAAAAAACTTTGACAGCTTTCTGGATGTGCAATCACACACACACAGACACACACACATACACACACATGCACCAGCTGGCAACGAGAGAGAAAGAGTCAAGTGGAAATCTTTGCCATGGGCTACAAACAATAAGAAACTGATTAACATTCAGCACCCTGAACGCAACACAGCCACACTTTGACTCTCTCTCTTTCTCTTTCTCTCTATCTTTCGTTTATTATTTGTTTTCCACTCCTCCATCCCTCCATCCCTCCCCTCCTGCTGGAGTAAGGCTTTCACAGCACATGAGAGAGACAATAGGATGAGAGAGCAGTGGACGATGATGACTAGAATAGAACATAATGAGGTACAGTTACTACGTAGCCGAGATGACAGCATGCGGCAGCAGCATCTCTCTCCTTCTCTGTGTCTCTCCCTCTCTCCCTCCTCATCCATCTGTCTCTCTCCCTGCGCTGTAAACAGATGTAGAGTACAACATTGTAACCACAATCCCCCTGGGCGCTCCGCGAGCCTCTCACTCTGGAAATCTATCTTTTCTCCCCTCCTCTTCCTCCTCTCATCTCTCCGTCCTGTCGGGCCACAGTGGACCGGCTGCGGCTCAGTTGTAATTACGGAGCTGAATGATTTGGCTTGTAGTGCCATTGATGGGTTTGTTGCTACTTTTTTTTTTCTCTCTCTCTGTTGGTGTTGTTCGATCTGAAGGAATTTTCTAGAACACAACAGTCGGTCTGGTCAAACCAAATATGAATCGATTGAACTCGTCGCATCGACCAGAATAATGAAAACGAGACCGAACAGAAAAAAGTTGCAGGTGCTGTTTTACACCTGACTGCACCACTGGCTTCTTATTAAGGATGTGGTAAGTGATTAAAGGGCTAGTGCATCCAAACGCATTGAGGCTGCTGCAGAGAGTCTGTCTCCAGAGGTAACCACGGTGACCACTTTACATCCTACATGTTCAGATATTTCTGATGAAAACTGAGCCGTGAAAAAAAAGTTGATCCTCTATCATTTGGACTGTTTCCACTCCACAGTTTCATCCAGCTGTTTCCCCTCTTCCTCTTCTTCTGATGATGATCCACCATGTTTGTCTTCTTCATCAAAGTGCAGGTGTTTCTTACGTTGGCAGGGAAACGGAGAACAGACTCCGTCCAACAGAAAGAAAGCGAAGCCAGGAGCTGCAAAGAAATTCAGGATCATAAACATTACAACACTCGTGTTAGAAAACAGTCTTGGTTCCTGTAGATCTATAATGTGGTCAAGGTTGTTTTTGTGATGATATATAACACCGTGCAGCTGGTCTTGAGCAGTGTGCAGGATATTGATATTTGAATCCACCTGCATCCAAAACATTTGGAGTTGTGAATATTTACATCAAGAAAATTAAATAAAAGCTCCGTTCATCTGCCACATCATCGCCTTCACAATACAGGTTAAATCGGAGGAGAAAAAACATGGATGCCCGAATGAAGTTCAGCATAAAAAATATATGCAACAGCAATAATATAGAAAGAGCGAGTAGGGAAAGATAATTAGGTTGCTGTGGAAAGTAAAAATTCCTTCAGATTCTTTTTAAAAATGCAATGGGAGGAGATGGACCTCAGTGATAAGTTTAATTCAGTCCAAAGCTTGGAGTCTCTATAAGTAATGTTGAAATGATGACTTGATGTTCGGGAAGACGGTAAAAATAAGCCGTTATTACTGAGCCTCGTAGTCGGAATAAAGAAATTATGAAAAGTAACAGGCAGATCTTGTTTCCTGTTAATAAACTTATGGATGAAGAGGCATGTTTGATAACTATGCATTCACTTTATCAATAGATAAGAGTCGATATTTCAAAAAGAGAGGCAGCAGATGAATGTTCAAATACAGGACGATCACGTATTTTAACAGAGTGATGCTAAACTTTTTTTCTTTCTTTTTTGTTGAGGTAATGCATTTTCCCCAAAACCTGGAAATGCATCATCAGCTGTGATGTCACAGTGAGGTGAAGACCTGGACGTCGGTGATGATGGAGCGTCTCACCTGCAGACACCTGATGATCCTATCTGGTCCTACTGACGCTGTAGAACGATGCCTTCACTGCCCCGGCCTGTCGTTTCTAAGGAAACACATCTGAGTCCACACCTGTGTGTGTGTAAGTGTGTGTGAGTTTGTGTGTGTGTGTGTGTGTGTGTTTGTGTTGGTCTTTAACAAGCTCAGAGAGGTTGATGTACGAGCGGCCAGCTCCCATTCGTTCCCTGCTTGATCATGTTGATGGATTGTTGGTCCAAGTGTAGGTGTGTGTGTGTGTGTGTGTGTGTGTGTGTCGATGCTATAGATTGAAAGATATAAGGTGAGTTTTGTGGTGAATTCCCAAAGGCCAGAACTTAAACAGCAGTTGAAAAAGCAGCGACTTTCCCTACGTGTGTGTGTGTGTGAACCTGTGTGTTAGTGTGTGTCTCAAACCCGAGTTAAAGTAAACAGCTGAGTGTCAGTGAGACCTCTCTGTATTAAAGGGATAGTTCAACATTTTGGCAAATTGGCCCATTGCCATAATCCCTATAGTCATAGCAGTAGGTTCATTACCTTTAATTGTCGGTGCAAGCTGTTTTTAGAACGGCGGAGCAGAGCCGTGAGCTGCTCAGAGCTACGCTACGGAAGCTCATGGGATTTCTTGGTTTCCCTCATCAAACTCATCAAATACAAAATCCAATAACTCCAAAACGCTCTCGTGGACAAGTTGTGACCTGCACATTCACCACGCTATGAGATAATATCGGAACGTTACCACACAGAGTTGTTTTAGAGGGAAATACAGGGTAAATACAGAGACTGCTTGCTGAAAAACTGTCCCTGAACGCGACACGCATCAGCGGTTTTGCATGAATTTCCCTGTATTTCCCTCTAAAACAACTCTGTGTGGTAACGTTGTGTTATTATCTCATAGCGTGGTGAATGTGCAGGTCACAACTTGTCCACCAGAGCGTTTTGGAGTTGTTGGATTGTGTATTTGATGAGTTTGATGAGGGAAACCAAAAAATTCCCTTAGCCTCCGTAGCGTAGCTCTGAGCAGCTCACGGCTCTGCTCCGCCGTTCTAAAAATATCTTGCACCGACAATTAAAGGTAACGAACCTACTGCTATGACTATAGGGATTATGACAATGGGCCAATTTGCCAAAATGTTGAACTATCCCTTTAACACGCCGTCTCCATCTGCATACACTGTACGGTAATGAACTTTCTCATCATGCTCACACTCACAATCACACTCTGTCTGTCGCCTGCTTCACACTGTACATGTATGTACATATATATACGTATATATGTTTATATATATCTGCGTTTATGCAAATCATGTGACAGAGCCAGGAGATGGAGTATGTGACTTTTCCCATGGTGCACCGGGGTTTTGTTGAGTGGCCTGTCTTCAGATCTTCAGAGCGCTCTGACCTCGGCTCGTCATGTGACTGTGATCGTGGTGCGTTTGATTATCTCGTTTCACTTCGCTCTGCTCTGAAGCTTCTTGAAACGTGTCGAGGAGGAAGTCGTTTACGCGGCTCCTGTTTCCCATAACAACCGTGTTTGTTTCCCTGTTGAAGTGGTTCAGTGTTTTTCACTGGAGGACACTCGACGAGCAGCAGATGAACCCGTCCTTCACTTCCTGAGGTTGAGGAGGAGACGGAGAAATGACACGTTGAGCCGGGTGGATGGACAGGAAGCAGGTAGAGAGTTGTCTGAACGTTTGGTCTCCAGTCGCTTTGATGCTTCTTCTTTCTTCTCTTTCTTTGCTTTGATAGAAGCCGACACAGTTTGTAGATAATTGAAGTTCTTTCTAAACAGAATTTATTATCATTATTATAATAATAAAGAAAAGAAAAAGGTGGATTTTTTTTTGTTTTTCTTAACTGCAGGGATCTGCTGACTTTTGCTTTGTAATTTCTTACTTTTTGCTTTTGAAATGAACTGGATAGTACGATAATAATACTAATAATAATGAATAATAAAAAGAAATCAGAGAGATAATAAAGTTCTCTCTTTGTGTTTTTATTCATTCATTATTTTAACATTCTGTTTGTTGAGCTTTTTCATGTTACAGTTGGTAGTTTAAATCAACAAACAGCAACTTACAAAACAAAGTTTTGTCCAAAAAAAGAAGTTATTAAGTTTTCGACCTGCCAGATAAACAAATTTTTTAAGGAAGAGAAGAGAGCGGAAGAGAGAAAAACAAAAATGAAGAAATAATAAGAGAGAAAAGATCAAATAGATAGTAAAAATGATAATAAATTGTAATAACTTTCAAAAAAGGACCAAGAGAAACAATAAAAAAGCGTAGAGATCCCTTCGTTTACCTGCATTGACTCCACTCTAACAGACTTCCTTCTAAAGGAAACACAAGCAGAGGTCAAAACTCAAACTCCCATCATGCTCAGCTTCAGATCTGAAACCTCCATCAGTCTGTTTGTTTCACTCGCTGCGTCTTCAGGCCTCAGCAGTTTATTATTCACAGCGTTGGCTCTTATCACAATGTGAACAGAAAAAAAAAAAACAACAACCAGTGAACACCAGGGGAAGTGAGGACACACACTGTTCATTAGTCCACTGAGACATCTCACAGTTTGTCTTTACCTGCGTGTGATTGGTGGAGGCTTTAATAAGGGAAATCAAAACTGGCTGCTTTTCTCCCTAATTAGTGTAATTCATGAACGCAGCAGCAGCAGAGTGTGTGTCTCACTGTGGATGTTGTGTAGACAGCTGCAGCTGGATGAGTGTATCTTTATATAGATATATAGAGCTGGAGACACCTTTATATTAACTGTAGATGACTTTAAGTTCTTTAGTATGAGCATGAATCATGGAAAATCTGCTGGTTTTATTGTATAGAGAATATTTCAGAGAGAAAGTCAAAGGGATAGTTAAACTTTTTGGCAAATTGGCCAATTGCCATAATCCCTATAGTCATAGCAGTAGGTTTGTTACCTTTAATTGTCGGTGCAAGCTGTTTTTAGAACGGCGGAGCAGAGCCGCGAGCTGCTGAGAGGATTATGGCAATGGGCCAATTTGCCAAAATCTTGAACTATCCCTTTAAAATCTGACTCAGACTAATTTTGCATCTTGAACGTGTGTGTAGTAGAGTTTCTTCTTCTCGTCTTATTGACAGTGATAACAAGTTGTTTCCAGGCCGAGTGCAGCCTCGTCATTGATTATATATGCAGCGTGTGAGTTGTAAAACACGATGAATAGTTGATCGTCGATGGAAATGACACATCTTTTATGGTTCTACTCTTCCTTTGCCGTGCCTAATCAGCCTTCAGACTAGTGAGAGCTCTGTTTATATCTCCTCCATCTTCTGAGTCAGGCTCTGATCTGCCCCCCTCCTCCAGTGACCAACGGGGCAAAGTCTCATTACAAACCATTATTTACCCAAATAATCCTCAAACATGTTGTGACCATATTATTATTTTATTTTATTTGCTCAGATCTGGACTCGTTAACGTCAAACATGTCAAGTCACGTTTGATCATGTGACTTCCTGTGAGATCTGGACCCGCCGGTGTCAAATCATTACTACAAACAGCAGGTGTCATATCATAATTAGTCCAAACTGTCTTGGTCCAGCATGTTTTTTTAAATTTTTATTCAGATCTGAAAGGAGTCGAGTGTTTTGCAGCCTGAAGACACTCTCTCTGTGATTGTGTTTGTGTGTCCGAGAGTTGAACTTCAATTCAAACAATTCACACACAGTGTAAATACTGATATAAACTAACTGCAGCTGTTATGTTACTGAACCAGACTTCACTGATTAGAAGACGAAGCTTCTTTCCAACTAGACGTTGTGACATTTCCTCTGACTGTTTTTCCAAAGAAGAGCTCGTCGTCGACTGTGAAGCATCTTGTCTTGTAAAAACTCTTGAGTCAGTCGCATTCCTCGGCCGCACACACACACACACACTCACTCTCTCTCTGCCTTTGTTTGTTGTCTGGATTCTTGGAAGCGGTCTCGGTCATTTTCTCTGGCAGTTTGCATTCCTGTGTTTCCGAGCTCCTCGTCTCCACAGTGTGTCACCAGTAAATACTTGGCCGCGTTTTACACACGAATGAACAAAGTCTCTCTCTTGATTTTTTCCGCGGTTTTGGACGACAATTTTTTGGAAGAATTTTATTTTCTACACGAGCCGTAAGCAAGCAATCCTCAAAAGGTCACATCTGTGGAAGCCGACCAACTTCTAACAGACGCAACGATACCAAAAGAAAAAAAAAACTGTGGCTGAAACATTCCAACACGTATCAGCAGCCATTTATTTTACTTCATTTTATCAGCCAGCGACTTCTTTTTATTGAAACCATCAGTGTTTTACTGCAGCTGAATGAAGATACATAAATAGAATAACCAATTACTGTCACAGTGGGAGGGTGAAAACACCAGATGCAACCATGGATGAGTGGGAACAAAGTTTTTTTTTATTGGGGGAAAAGAGGCAAGAAAAACATAAGAAGCAACCAAAACATGCAAAACATAAATGTGAAGTTTCCAAAAAAAACAAGAACTCATGACGCACGAATGGTACAAAACTCTCTGGAAGGATGAAGAAGACACAACTGATTTGCAAAATAAAACGAGACAATTCATAAACCAGATTTTTAAAAAAGGGCAAATAAACGGATGCTGTGGTGGACAGTAACGGAGTAAATTTACTTGAGTACTTGAGTATTAGATTTCTTTGGTACTTATTACTCTTGCTTGAATACATTTCCAAGACAAATATTTTTACTTTTACTCAAGTTAATTTCTAGAAAGGCTGAAACGTACTTGTTACTTTCAGGTCTGCTATTTTTTAAAATTTATTTTTCTAAAATACTACAATACTACAAGCTGTGTTTGTCAAAGAAGGAAACCTATCACAGTGCAGCTCTCCACTGGGGTGTAAACCGTGAAAATGACAATTGCTGTCCCATTCATTTTATTGATTAATTCTCAGAAACAAGAGTTAAAAGGTCCTTAAATTAATTTAAAAACAATTATAGCAATTCATTGATGTGAAAAATAAGAAATTTCCTCTTACTCTTACTTTTAAAATAGAAAAAAAGCCTTTATTTGTCATTATACTCGTGGTACAGTATAACGAAATTAGAGTCCCCCTTCAGTGCAAAACAAGCAATACCATAAAAATACAATATAAAAACACTTCAATAGTATACAAATAAATAGATAAAAGCAAGTACTTTTTTTACTCTTACTCAAGTAACATGTCGACTGAGCTATTTTTACTTGTAACGGAGTAAATTTTGACCAGTAGTATTTGTACTCTACTCAAGTGCTGGGTTCGAGTACTCTGTCCATCTCTGGATGCTGTCACATTGCAAAAACTCCAAATCTTTCCAAGAATATTTGTCTTATTTCTTGTCAAAATGTCTCATTTCTAGTCAAAACTAATCTCTTTCCACTTAAAATTAGACTCGTCACCTAAAAATTAACTTATTTTAAGATAATTTCACTTGTTTCAAACAAATTTTCACTTGAAATAAGTAGAAAAATCTGCCAGTGAAAGCAGGTTTTTTGTGCTTGTAATAAGAAAGAAAAACTTGCTCCACTGTCAGATTTTTCTACTTATTTCAAGTGGAAATATGCTTGAAAGAAGTAAAAAGTGTCTAAAAACAAGCTACTTTTTATGTGATGAGTCTTATTTTAAGTATAATGAGATTTGTTTTGACTAGAAATAAGACAAATATTCTTGGTAAGATTTTGAATTTTTGCAGTGCATGAACACAGATGGAAGTTGCATCCTCAGTTTTATGTCACTCCCGCTCTTCAGGGTCAGATCATCCATTTCTTTCCTTCCTCCTCTTCTTCTTCCTCCTCCTCCTCCTCCTCCTCCTCCTCCTCCTCTTCATCTTCCTCGTCTTCTTCATGGTTTCTGGCCTCCAGGTCGGATGTCGGCCCGATGCCAGATCCGATCAGCAGGGGTGTGGTGGTCGTCATCCTGCAGAGCTGGACGACGGTCAGCGGGTCACTCAGGCTCCAGTTATTCTCCACTGACTTCATTTCACCGAGGGTCTCTGTCACAGTCCGCTGACGAGACGCTGATCTCCGACCAGCTCTTCACTTTCAGAGACTCTCTCTCTCTCTCTCTCTCTCTCTCATCCTCCGGTCTGCGCCCGAGGACGGGTCACTGGTCTGGGATGAGTTCAGCTGTCACACGCTGAGGAAGGAGGTCAGGGAGCTCGGGATGCTTCTTGTCAATGAAAACATGGCCAACGCTAAAAAAAAAAGAAAAAAGGAATCAGATTTATAAAACTGCAAACACACACTTTGGTGTACTTCATCCAAATGAACCATTAGTTTTCAATGCAGAGTCAATAGTGTTTTAACTGATTGGTTTTTCCTAAAGCCAGAGGTTAAGTAATCAGTTAAGTCCAATTAACATACACTGTAAAAATGTTTGTAGAAATTAAGTTAAAAAAAACTGCAAAACTGTAAAATCCTAAATAGTACATCACCATAATGGATACATTAAATTACCCTAAACCAAAAAAGAGTGCATCACATTCATTTTTAATGTCATAATATGTAGAAAAACTACATTTTCTGGGTAAAATTAACCAGAAAATACCCTAAAAACATCATTACTCTAAAATTAAAAGTATCATTCAGTATAAATGAATTAATTTAATTATTTCAAATGATAGAAAAATAAAATTTAAAAACCAAAAAAGAATACAAACAAAAGACCAGCGTCCGAAAAGGAGCAGGTACTGTAGAAGTAAAACCCCTTCCTTACTTATCTATTAATAAATCTATAATTCATTTAATAAAAAATGAATATTATTACCAATATCCCCAGTGGTTATTAGTAATCATTAAAAATAATTGTCATATTATTATTCATATTCATATTCGTATTATTCATTATTAATTATATAATAATTAGTATAATAATTTATAATATAACAAAAACAAATCATCCCTTAACACAATCATATAACGCCTCTAGATATATTTTTTGTATCGTTTTCTAAATTGATTTATATTAGCGCTTTGCTTCAACCCCTCATCCAACCCATTCCATAGATCCGAACACAATGTTTTTTTAAATTAAATTTCCCTCTTCAATTGTAACCCCCCCTCCACCTGTCACAAAACATTTTCTGAATATTGGAAGTGAATTGGTTCCTGCTTTGAACATAATTTGTGCAGTTATCCCAGAATTTCAATGCATGTGACTTTAAAAACAGTGTGTGTAAATTATGTATTTTTCTGATGTACTGAAGTGAGGAATGTCCTGTATTCCTGTCCGTGCTCCATGCAGCTCTCAGTTCTCTCTCTGCTGTCGCTTATGGTCTGGTTTAGTATTTTGCGAGCGAGCGGTGTCTGGGCGGTCGTCAGGCGCCTCTGTTCCTCTGCAGCGTCTCAGAGAGTCGAGCTGAGCTGAGCTGAGCTGAGCGGAGCTGAGGTGTGTCGGGGCGTTCGGGGCATGCAGGCCATGCGTGAAGTCGCTGCAGAACATGAACTCTGCTGGATCACTGCTGGGTTTTCTTTTTTTACAGGCGCGGTGGCACAGTGGAGTCACCATGAAGTCTGTACAGAATCAGTCACATATAAGACGTTATATACTGTAGCACCAAGACAAGTCATTCAACATTCAGGTGATGTATATTGTTATTTAACTTCACATGAAGGAGTGAAGACCTTGCAGCCACATGAGGCAGCTGTTGATGGCATCGTTCGTTGGATTTCCATATTTCCAGGCAGTGAGCCGTGCAGGACATGCATGTTACGTCCCTTCAGCCTGTTCACTGCACCTTTACATCCCACTGTCATCTGCAAAACACACACACACACACACACTTCTTCTCTTCACCTCTGCTGCCTTCATGGTCTTATTCCCATTTCTCTCTCGTCTAATCCAGAGAATAAAAATGACACAACAGTAAAAGTAAAGTGAAGCTCTGTGTGTGTTTGTGTGTTTTCTGACCTCGATTCTAGATTAAATGTGGACGCAGATAAAAAAAAGTAAAAAAAAAAAAAGTCGACGTACTTGCATTGCTGCTCGTAATCTTGAAATATCTTCTGCTCATCTTCTCCAGCTGGACTTTTTTCCTGCTTCTCATAAAATAAATTTTTATTTTTTCACCTTCATCTTCCTCCTGGGACCTTTTACAGTAACATGACATAAAACCACAGCCAGGGTTATTTTTTTTTGTTTTTGTTCTGTAACACTGGACACAGATTATTGTTGCAGGGTGAAGATGTGCAAGTACAGTACAGACAGCCCATAATGAACAGTGCAGGAGCCGCTGCTGTGTTGTTGGTATATTCTCTTTACAATCACAACAAATAGAGCTGTTGTGAAAATGTGCAGATAAGACCCATTTCTTTGGATGTGATAAAAACATACAGGACACCAGGGCTGTGTTGTGTTCAGACCAAGACATTTATATGTGCTAGACTTTTCCAGCAGCTTGTTAGCAACACAGTAGATAATGACACATTTTAAACCAACACAAATAGATGTATTGAAACACAAGTAACTTTAGTGGCACAGATGCAATCAAACTCTCCTGAGATCAGTTTGTGCAGAAAGTTCGGCATTTTGAAATTTGATGTCTCCACTCATCATGATCTTTTAAAGGGATAGTTCAACATTTTGTCCAATTGGCCCATTGCCATAATCCCTATAGTCATAGCAGTAGGTTTGTTACCTTTAATTGTCGGTGCAAGCTATTTTTAGAACGGTGGAGCAGAGCCGTGGGCTGCTCAGAGCTACGCTACTCACCACGCTATGAGATAATAACGTTACCAGACAGAGTTGTTTTAGAGGGAAATACAGAGACTGCTTGATGAAAAATTGCCCCTGAAGGCAATGCGCATCAGCGGTTTTGCATGAATTTACCTCTAAAACAACTCTGTCTGGTAACGTTCTGTTATTATCTCATAGCGTGGTGAATGTGTGTGTTTGATGAGGGAAACTCTTAAACAATTGTATTCTTCTGTACTTTAACCTTCTTGAATATAAATCGAGTTCAAATATATAGCATATAGCATGTGATCATGGGGTCGCCAGAAATTTGTGATGTCACAATAGGGTCACGAGCCAAAAAAGGTTGGGAACCACTGTTGTAGATAAATGTTGAGTAGTAGGCCTGCAGAAAACTGTCTTATATTCAAGGCAGGACAGAAACTAAATTCATTGTTGGGTCATGTGGTATCTGACCTGACATGTTCACGTCCTTGAAATATCATTTATTTTTCCCTAAAATCCATTAAATTGATGTTTTTCCATCTTGGGTTTTTAATGAGGCGGCTGCAGCTGCTGTCCGTGCTCGTCACAGATAACAGATCACAAAGGTACTCGACGCTTTCATATTAAACCACAATGTGCTGATCTGGACGAGTGCAAATTCACACACAAAGCATTTTTTTTCTTTCTATAATTACGAATTAGCCGTTAATGAGCGCCAACCATTCAGCCGCTGTTGGCAGGAAGGAAGCGGGTCGTCGTGCAGGAGACTTTGTACCCGGCTCGGCTCTGGAAACGCTGCTGAGCAACTGGGCTGAGTCCAGGTGGAGCCACATGGGGGGAGGGGGTCTGGTGGGACCAGGCTTTCATTTCTGAGGCCGATGTAATCTCCACTTCCGGCACTTTTTGTCTCACTCGCCCATTCGCTCTTCCTGCTGTCATTAAAGGGATAGTTCACCCAAAATTGAAATTCATTCACTCAATATCTACTCCCCCTCATGTGGACTAAGGGCTGGGCGATGTTTCAGAGTCCTCCGTGGCTTCTCTGAGTTACAGGGGGTCTCGGCGTAGCAGTGCATGTCCATATAACGGTTGCAAATGGATACCAACTGTCTTCGTAACAAAAAGACACACCAAAAAACATCCAAATACCTCCATGCTGCTCGTATGTAATGTCCGTCTTGTATTGAAGCCCCGGAATGCAAAACTGTCCCGAAAAAAAAATTAATTTGGACGAACTGGGAAGAGGACAGACCCTGGTTCGTCCAAATTTGACGAACCGGGAAGAGAAGCTTCCGCTACAAAACAAGCTTGAAATATAGACTTATTTAATTTTTTTAGGGACAATTTCACATTTCGGGGCTTCAATACAAGACGGACATTACATACGAGCAGCATGGAGGTATTTGGATGTTTTTTGGTGTGTCTTTTTGTTACGAAGATGGACATGCACTGCTACGCCGAGACCCCCTGTAACTCAGAGAAGCCACAGAGGACTGAAACTTCTCCCAGCCCTTAGTCCACATGAGGGTGAGTAGATAATGAGTGAAATTTTGGGTGAACTATCCCTTTAAACACTCTCAGGAGATGCCCAGGTTTCTCTCCATCATCCTCTCCTTCCATGTCGCCCCCCCCTCTTCTCTCTCTCTCTCTCTCTCTCTCCTCTTTTCATCTAATCCGCGATTCAAATTACCTGAACGCCTAATGCTTCCTTTTAGCGACGCATGAGTGGGATCAACTGAAGGGAGTCAAGCAGTGGATTAATTCAGACGCACACACACAAACATACACACACATGCAGTGTTAATAAACACAACGGGAAAAGGATGCAATAAATTCCATCTGCACAGTGTGTATGTGTGCGTCTGTGTGTGCATGTGTGTGTGTGTGTGTTTATTGAACAAACCTGCCAAAGTGCTGGTTTGAATCAGCCACATCTGGAAATCTGAAGTGTGGAGAATCAATGTCAGGCTTTGGAATGTCTCCCTCTCTTTCTCACACACACACACGCACACACACACACATGCACACTTGCACACACACACATGCAGACACACACACACACACACACACACAGACACGCACACACACTCAGTCAGGTTGTTATAATGAACCAATTTTCTGCCTGTAAAGGTAAACAGCGGCAACTAGTTAAATGCTGCAGCAGGTTTGTTTCTCTGCACCTGAACCAGTTGGAACCCAAATAAAACCCCACCGTTAATGTGTATGTGCACAAGTGTGTGTGTTTGTGTGTCTCTGTGTGTGTTAAAGTGTGTAACAGTTCAAGGATGCAGATGTGTTTTAGCTAAACTCTTAAGCAACACCGTCACATGTGTGCAATTGGTTTGTGAGGAACGAGTCCCACACACAGGAAACCGATGTTCGCTAATCAGATGTGTGATGATCACGGTGGTTGTTGTTGTTGTGTTTTTATTCTGCAGAATTGAATTGATTGAAACTCTTTTCTGTTTTCCTAAACATCTGTCTCCTTGTGAAACATCTGCATTTCATTTTTAAACTTAATAAAGTGGCTCAGTCGGGGGTAAATGGATTTTTATCTCTGCGCTTCATGAATCAACCAAATGGCAGTAATACTTGTTTGTTTTTTTTTAGTTTCTAGTAGTTTAGTTTTCTTTATTTCTCTCTTTTCAACTTGATACTTGATACTAAAATGGAAATGTGAGATTTCACAGCGGCGGCTGGTGAAGTGATGCAACTGAACAACATCGGAGCTGATTACACTGTTGAGAAACAAGGTGCTTCAATCAGACGACTCTGAGGGGGCGTGGCCTCTCGCTGCTCTGATGAAACCGCTGGTGAAGTGCAGGTTGTGTATGTACGTGTGTGTACGTGTGTGTGTGTACGTATGCATCTATTCATAGTGAAGCCACTTTGACTCTGCCAAGTGCCTCTTAACACCTTTATCTGCTCACACACCCTGTTATTATGTGGAAATGTGCACGACGCAGCTCGGCTCTCCATCCGGCCTCAGCTGTGTCTCCTGGATTGTGAGCTATAAGGCCGATTGATTGATTGATTGGCAGATTAATTGTGAGAACAATTGCACCAATCAAGTGTCTTTTTTATTTTATTTTATTTTTTATTTTTTTTTACTTTTAAGCTCACTGACTCTGGCCTTCTACCACCGCCTCCAGCTGTTATTACCAACAGGAGGAGAAGAAGCTGACACAACAAGTTTCTATCTTTAACAGCCACTTATACACTTTACACTAAGTCACATTCATCCAGAGACTTTTGATTGGCCCCTTATGTTCACCTCATGGTTTCATTTCATTTAGCAGCTTTACTGCATAAGATCGTGCGTGCATTCTTCATAAGCATCATCACATCATGGCAGCAGTCGGTGTTCACCATCATGTTTTCAACTCGTGACTGACCTAGCTGTTCTAACGCTCTCTTTTTAATCAATGTGCTGCAATATATTGTTTTTTGTTTTGCTTTTTGGGTGCCTATTGTTATCTGGCCGGGGACTACAGCAGGATATTAGGATTATTAGGATATGTTGGCTAAAGCTGCCCTTTTTACTGTTATGGATACAGTTGATTAATTGGGATTGTCCTCGACATAATAAACTAATAAACTAAACTAAACAGCACACAACGGTCTATAGCTGTGTTTTTGTTATAGAAGATGATGATAAAGGAAAGTGACACTTGTGCACTTGCACTCTCTTGACTTTTGAGTTCAGTGTGAGAAACCTCCACATGATTGAACCACTGATCTTCTGACTAGAACCTGTGAGAAAGTGCAAAGTTGAACATGTGAAGAAAACGTTGCTGCTGTGAAATTTCCGTGAACCTTCAAATTAAAACAGCTGGAATCAGAGAGCGGCCATTTTGAAGTAGTTTCAAGTCAGAGACAAACATTAGTTTGTTTGAAACCGGAGACGTCTCAGGCTCAGCTCAGCTCAGCTTCTCCCCCCAGAACTCCCAAAATGGAGAGAAATACATTTCCACAGCTGTTTATTCCCATTCCAACAGTAACCATGAAAGAGAGAGGAGGAGGAAGAAGGAGGAGGAGGAAGAGGGGGGAGGAGGGGTGGACGAAGGCAGCGAGAAGAAGAAGAAGAAGAAGAAGAGGAGGAAAAGAAAAAAAAACTTTTTGCAACTCTGCACTCTGTGTAGCCGTGCGGTCGCTTTGTAGCTGTAATGAAACAGCAGGCTGTGGGACTGGGCTTCTGGAAGTAATCTAGGGCCTCGCCTCACACACACACACACGCACACACACACAGTCACATAAAGTCACAGAGGCCCACAAAGACACACGCACGCATGCAAACACACACACACACACACAGCTGGCCGTCCCAGAGCCTCGGTCCTAGCTGCATAACCACGAGCTGCTTTAATGAAAGCCTGTAAATCTATTTGTGGAGCTGAAGCTACCAGGAGCAGGGCAGGGTCACTTCACACACCTCCTCCTCTTCCTCTTCTTCCTCCTCCTCCTCATCCTCCTCCCTCAGGCTTCAGCTCTCAAATATAGAGTTTATATTTTATGGCTGAAACTCCTAAAAAACTGTGTGTGACCGTGAGCCAAGTGTCTCCGGCTGCCAGGCTGAGCTTTCCTTTGTGTGTGACTGTAAAAAATGATATCACGTCTCAGCTCGGCCCTGAACTAACTGTAGCCCAGAGGAAACTGAACATGAGGTGAACTAATCCTCCTCCTGTGCACTTGAACGCAGCACGAGATGAAGCTCGACTTGACTTGTCCCCAGCAGTTTGAATATGGAGCTCATCATGGTAACTTTGTTTGTTTGCTGTACTGTATCCTATGTGAAATAAAAACCACTTATTGTCTGAATTATTAGTTTTCATTGTGGTTTGAAAGCTGTTTTAAACTGTTTTTATAGAAAATGTGTTGAATTATTTGAATTCCAGTAATTTATGGAGAATGTATTATTAAATATTTTGGGTTTGATGACACTGTTTTATTTCATTTTCATGCAAATATGGACTGAACTGCTCTGAAACAAGAAGCTCCGCCGTGTGGATCCCATGGTTCCCAGATCCTTCTACTGGTTAGAACTGGTTAAAACAGGTTATAACTGGTTAAAACTTGCTTATACTGGTTAAAACTGGTTATAAGGTTATCCTGGTTATAACTGGTTGGTTATAACTGGTTATACTGGTCAAAACTGGTTATAATTTGTTATAACTGGTTATACTGGTTAAAACTGGTTATACTGGTTAGAACTGGATATACTGGTTAGAACTGGTTATACTGGTTAAAACTGGTTATAACTGGATATACTGGTTAATACTGGTTAAAACTGGTTATACTGATTATAACTGGTTATACTGGTCAAAACTGGTTATACTGGTTATACTGGTTAAAACTGGTTAGAACCGGTTATACTGGTTAAAACTGGTTAGAACTGGTTGGTTACACTGGTTAAAACTGGTTATAACCGGTTATACTGGTTAGGCTATAACTGGTTATACTGGTTAAAACTGGTTATATACTGGTTATAACTGGTTATACAGGTTGAACCTGGTTATAACTGGTTATACTGGTTAAAACTGGTTATAACGGGTTATAACTGGTGATACTTTGCTGCTGGTCTAGAGTATCCTAGATAATTTAGTTTTGTAGAATATTTTCACATCTTATTTCTTTCCCAGTTTGCTCTGAGATCAAAGTTGGACTTAAGGTGAACGACATCATTATATCTGTTTCTGTTTGAACTCACATTTATTCACACACACGCACACACATAAAAAAAATCAAACTTTAATACTCACAGAGGTGTGTGTGACTGTGTGTGTGTGTGTGTGTGTGTGTGTGTGTGTGTGTGTGTGTGTGTGTGTGCTCGTCATATTTTCCATCTCATTCCACAAAGAGAAAAGTTGGACGAGCTGGAGATGAAGTGGTTTATTTGTGAAGTGCAGAATCGCTGCATCACATCACCACCAGTTGCAAAAAACCTCGGTGTCATGACTTGAGATTTTTCCACATAGTTTCTGCAGCAGCACATCCCTGGATCTGGATCTGGATCTGCAGGAGGGGGGAGGAGGGGGAGAAGGGGGGAGGGGGATGGTGTCATGTCTACATCTGTACTCTGCACGCCTGCCCAGAACCTCAGTATGCCTGGCTGCAAGCGCTCCAGCTCCGAGGCCTCTGCTTCCACTTTGATGGGAACTTAATTGTTCTGGCTGCAAGCAGTTGGGTGCAATTACTAAAGAAAGAGAGAAAGCAAGAGAGAATGAGAGAAGGAGAGAAGGAGGCTGGGTCTGGATCTCGGGGTGTTGGTGTGAGGCTGAGAGACACCAGGCCTGACCGGTGTCAGCATGTGGAGTTAATTAGACTGCCTGGGAGAGAGGACAGACGGAGATGAAACAGGAGAAGGGAAACATATAGAAGGAGAGACTGTGACAACGAACGAAGAAGAGGAAGAGGAGGAGGAGGGGGAGGGGGGTATGGGGGGGTTTAATTGAAGAGATGTGCAGAAGAAACAGAACAGCACTGCAAAAACTCAAAATCTTTCCAAGAATATTTGTCTTATTTCTTGTCAAAATGTCTCATTTCTAGTCAAAACTAATCGCTTTCCACTTAAAATAAGACTCATCACCTAAAATGTACTTGTTTTTAGATCATTTTCACTTGTTTCAAACAAATTTTCACTTGAAATAAGTAGAAAATCTGCTTTTTTGTGCTTGTAATAAGAAAGAAAACTTGATCCACTATGAGAGTTTTCTACTTATTTCAAGTGAAAATAGACTTGAAAGAAGTAAAAAGTGTCTAAAAACAAGCTACTTTAAATGTGATGAGTCTTATTTTAAGTATAATGAGATTTGTTTTGACTAGAAATGACATTTTCACTAGAAATAAGACAAATATTCTTGGTTTTGAGTTTTTGCAGTGAGCCCATAAGGGATTACCCATCAGTCTCTCCTCCGTCCTCTTCACACTGACTCACGCCTCGTTTTAATGACGAGTCCCGAGCCGACGATGTTGTTGTTTGTCGCACTTTCTCTTAAAAAACAAGTTTTCTGTTCTGTTTGCTGCTGCTTCGTGCAACATTACACCATCTCGTCTCGCTCTGTAATTACACTGAAGCTTCTCGGCCGCCGGCCGCGGCTGTTCCCAGTTCCCACCTACTGCTCTGCTTTTT
Organism: Trachurus trachurus; assembly: GCF_905171665.1. NCBI lineage: Eukaryota > Metazoa > Chordata > Actinopteri > Carangiformes > Carangidae > Trachurus > Trachurus trachurus. The sequence continues at coordinate 4,356,677 of NC_139906.1, forward strand.
AAATGAGAGTTAAAAAGTTAAGAGCTGCGCCGAGCACCATGCGACCCCTCTGTGTGTGTGTGTGTGAGGTTATGACAATAATTAGAGCCAGAACCAGGAAACTACCAAAGAAAAAAAAAAGAAGAAAAAAAACAGTCCGATGTTTAAAATATAGAAGAGATGACTATTCTAAAATCTTAACAACCGGTGGTTGAGCCGGAGGAAAAAACAAAACGGCTTATTATCTGAGCAGCGGCCGGTTCAGGGTGTTTTCAGCTGCTGAACGTCCTCCAATCATGTTCCTGTTGCTGCTTCTGCTTATTCTCTTCTTTTGTATCATTATATTTTCTCACCAAAAGGAAGTTTTTAAAGATTTTAAAGTGGAACTCTGCAAGTCCAGTTGCTTTTTCTCAGTTTTGGTCACTTTTTTTTCTCTAAGGAGCTGCCCTACAGTTTCAGAGTGCATATTTTTTACAACACTGTCGTAAAAACTCCCAGCAAACCCTTCTGCCCCCCCTCCGCCATGTGCATTTATATTCAATGAAGCCAGTGAGAAGGCAGAGTGATGTCGAGGTGGGATACGTTAACTACAGACAGAAGGCAGAGCGATGTTGAGGTAACTGGGACAGTTCACTTTCTACATGAACTAGTTCAAATTTTAGTTCATAGTTCATAATTCAAAATTTTGAACTAAATTCATGGTTCCAAAAATACAGTAGTCTTGAAACTCTTTAAAGGAATAGTTCACCAAAAAATGAAATTCCGTCATTATTGACTCACCCTCATACTGATGAATACTCTGGAGTAGTTTTTTATTCCTCAAAGTGCATCTGGAGACCCGGGAGGCCGGTTCGTAGTCCAACGAAAACTTTATATGAGAGTCAATAGGGCCTGATACAAAAACATCCATAAAACTACACAAAAACCATTTAATATTCCTCCACACTGCTCGTCCGCTGAATTTTTGGTGAACTATTCCTTTTCTCCCTGGCATTTAGTTGAGTTGACACATTTTGTCTTTTATTACACTTTACTTTCGTATTTCATGGTGTTTTAATGATGGTATGTCTTTACTGACCTGTACTACAGCACTTTGGCCAACTTCTGTTTGCTCTATAAATAAAGGTTTAGTTGAGTTGAGTCAGTCGGCCTTTAACACACACGACTTCGTTCAGAAAGGAAACTGTAGCTGATTGGAGTGGATTGAATCTCTGTTGGTTTTAATTCCATGAATCAACTCGTTGCTCCTTCACTTTTGTTTTCACTGTTTCATCATGTGACAGAAATCCTTCCAGAAATAAACTCTTTTTTTTTTTCCAATGCACCACAGGCTGTTTGTTCCCAAGTGTGTGTGTGTGTGTTTGTAATAAGTGCTGCTGGACTCTCTCCATCTGTAGAAGATGAAATCGATCCAGAGACAGAAATTGATTGGCGCCATGCAAATAGTGGGAGGCTGTTTTTATTTATTTTTATTTTATTCTTCAGATTTTAGTAAAAAGCTGTTGAGTGAGGGATTCATGGTGCTACACAAACACACACACACACACATGAACACACACACACGTTCAGATCCTCTGACAAACAGAAAATTAGCCAATTAGGCAGCACACACACACACACTGATCTGTATCTTTCCCCCTCGTGTCTCTAATCTTGACACTAATCCTCTCCCATAGGATTCTGTCATCTCACTCGTGTGTCACAAACCGCACAAAAAGTTTCTTTTATGTATTCATTTTTTATTTATTGTTGCTCTGTCATTGTAAGAAATCCTTAACAAGAGAGAACAAACTGACAAAAGTGTGATTTAAAGATTATTTCTGCCTTTTTGACTGATGGGATTCAGTAGCTCTGTGCAGAAGATGCCCTCGGTTATTGATACAAACACACACACACACATACACACACACTGGAGCCCTGGAGCATTTCCTCATGCTGGCAGAACGCAGCAGCAGTCATGCCCCAAAGGCAAAAAGAGGCGAAAAAAGCGATGAATAAATGACAAGAGTGAAAAAGAGTCTTTAATTCTGTTTAATTCTAGGCTACTCCCCTCACATCCGCTCAGAGAGAGTGTGTGTGTTTCTGTGGTGGAGCATGTCATAGCCATGGTATGTGAGCAGCAGAAGTCTGAGGTAGCTGGAAGGAAACCAAAACCAGCTCATAACACACATACACACACACATACAGTAGAAAGTAGAAGGGTGGGCTCCAGTGTGAAAGACGTGGCCTAGATTAGATCGGAGGGTGACTCATTTCCGTTCAGTGGTAGAAAAAGACGGGGAATGTCCCTTTATGGAGAGAGAGAAAGGAAGCCAAATTCATCCCTCATTCACTTCATCCCAACCCTCTCACCCTCTTTTGTTGTCTTTCTATATTCGTCTTCCTTCCCATGTCACATGTGCCATCGTGTTTTCCCTCTCTCCCATTTAGTCCCTGAACGCCTCGCTCGTCTCTCGTCTGTTCGCTTGAAATGAAACTATTGGATGTTGGATGTAAATATGAATGGAGTCAGGTAAAGGCAGAACCTTAACCTGGTTTGTACCTTAAAGGGATAGTTCAACATTTTTGGCAAATTTGTCTATTGCCATAATCCCTATAGTCTTAGTAGGATCAGGTTCATTACCTTAAATTGTCGATGCAAGCTGCTTTTAGATTGGTGAATGGGGGAGAGACGCAAGCTTTGCGTAGTGCGAGGTATTTCCGCCTTTCCCTCATCAAACTCATCAAATACACAATCCAACAACTCCAAAACGCTCTGGTGGACAAGTTGTGACCTGCACATTCACCACGCTATGAGATAATAACACAACGTTACCAGACAGAGTTGTTTTCAAGGCACGGCTGCTGGGTGGAGTGATTTCAAAAGCGCAAGTAGTTCTGAGTATTTGCCTCATGTGTCGTAATGTTACATAATCAGAGGTTATTATTTCATAGCGTGGTGAATGTGCAGGTCATAACTTGTCCACCAGAGCGTTTTGGAGTTGTTGGATTGTGTATTTAGGTTGATGAGGGAAATGCTAAAGTACCGAACAGCTCTCGTCTCTGCCCCGCTGATCTAAAAACAGTTTGCACCGACAATTAAAGGTAATGAACCTAGTCCTAAAACTATGATGATAGACACATTTGGCAAAATGTTCAGAGCTCCAGAGTCCTAGTTCTGGTTAAATCAATAGCCGTGTTTCCACTGCAGGAACTTCGGGGTAATTTTACGGGGCCAGCCCCGTTGGTGCGTGTTTCCACTGCAGGAACCTCCCCCACAGGGCCATTTACAGGAACTTTTACGGGGGCCAACGGAGTACCTACTCCAGGGTAGGTACTCCGTTCGGCCCTGAAAAGCTCCTGGGTGGGGCTCGAGGTTAACCCGGCACTGATTGGCTAAAGCTAGAGCAGGCTCTGACGCCACCAGAAAGCACCAAAACAACCGGCATTTTTAAAAGGGGGAGCAGAAGGGGAGCATCAGCCTAGCAGACACCGCTGTAAACAACAAGAAAACAGCAGGAAGATGTACACAAATGGACCGACGGTGAGGTGCAGACATTGATTGCAGTCTATACCGAGGAGATTCAGAGGGGGTTTGAGTCATTGCGGCGAAATGAAAATATCAGCGCACCTCGACACACTGGGGATCCATCACGCCACAAAACAATGCCGTGAAAAGTTAAAAAAAAAAAAAAAAACTCTAGCAGGATTACAATCAGCCGCCATGCGCACAAACACACAAACCAGAAACGCGCCTACCGCCTCAGCTCCTTCTGTCCTTCTCCGTTGTTGTTATGATTTGTGTGCATGTGCTTGTGACCTGTCTGGGTGACGTCACGGTCGCACAGCAATTAAGCGGTGATCGAAACTCATGACGTCGCCGCGGGGTCCGACTCTGCAGTGGAAACACGACCACTGAGAGGGCCGAGTGAGAGGACGGTTCCTGTAGAAGTTCCTACCCCCTCCCTTTACCAGGAACTCCTGCAGTGGAAACACGGCTATTGTCTTGTAACTAGTTCCAGGGAGAATGGAGCGTCTCTTGGCTGAAAACCAACCTTGTAAGATCAGAGCCTCCGACCCGGTGTCCCAGCTCTCGTCTCCATGGTGACACCGCCACACAAACGTAACGCACCCCGTAACCCGTAATCTCTTGTTGATCGATGACAAATAAGACTACACACATGCACACATGGTAACATGGTAGATGATAAATAACGTTATCCACCGCTCCATGGATTGATTTCTCACCGGCTTCGTTGTTGGAAACAGATGCACATGGAGGAGAGGAGGGTTAGAGACACAGAGGAGGAGACACCAGACTTGTAGCTATAGCTCCTCTTTAAGACAGAGTCCATCTTAGGTGCATAGTGTTTGATTTCTAACACAAGCAGGATGAAAACTACAAAAACAGCTACTTAAAAGATTCAGCTGCTAAAATGCTAACCAGTCAGGGTCAGACATGTCAGAGGAGGAGGTGAGAGTTAAGAGTTACTTTTGCTCTGAAACAGAAAAGTGAAACTAAAACATTTGACCTTCACCATTTTGGCTTTTATTGGAAATCACCACCTTCAACTAATGCGTTTTTTTTTTTTTTTTTAACCCATATCCAGTTTCAAAAGCAAATGTTTTTACAGTAAAAGCCAAAAGTTTCAAGGTCTGAAGTCTGAGTCATGACGGTTTTAAGGAAATGTAACAAATATTTCATACAAACCTCAAGTCTGAGGAAGTTAGTTTGGGATTGTGGGATATTTATGCTTCTTCTTTCTGTCTTTACATTTGTTTGTAATTAATAACCGCCTCTCTCATCCTGCGCCCACTGTCTGTGTTGTCAGAGACGCTCAAACCAAGTATGACGGATGGCTTCCTGTCATCTCTCTCCATGATCAATGCTCTGTGTCTGGGAGGTTTGTGTTTCTGCAGTAAAACAGTTTGATGTGGAGCGTTTTACTGCGGCTTCGCTTCCATCGACTTGGACGAGCGGCGGTGAAGCTCGGCTGCTCCGCGGTTCCACCAGAGATGAAATCGGGAGCGAACACTTGAGACGAGAAGGAACCGGAGTGAACGAGGCTTTACAGTAAACGCACCCAGAGGCCTGAAGGCTGCATCCAGTCGCTGGTATTAAAGGACTCGCTCTCAATCACTCTCTCTGTTTCTGTTCCACTCTGCTGCCTCCACCATCCTCCATCCTCATGAATCTCAGAAAAGGTTTCTAATGTTATGAACAAAGAGGGGGAGATATCAGAGGACTTGTTTATGTGGGGAAATCTCTAATAAAACATCTGATTAAAACAACAGCAGGAATTCACGGACGTTCCGACTCGTTCTTTTTTATTAGATTCATTGTGATTCTCTGACTGAGATCGACTCAGGTGAACTCCAGGGTTTGTTGTTGTTGTTGTTGTTAATGATTTCACTGCTGGGCTTCTGTTGTCTTTGTAGCGAGAGTGTGAGTGCATGAGTCAGTTATTACTCAATTTGTTCATATTGAGTCATATTCTGCAGATAAACATCATAGATATAGTTTGTGTTGCTTCAGGGGGAAGTCTCTGAACCCCCTAGTGGCCGCAGCCAAAAGTTAATATGGAAAAGACACGCAGACGTACATTTTTATCATAATGCATTTCTCCATAAAAAATGCAATGGGTAAACTAAAGGCCCTTACGCACCAGGGATATATTTTTCATGCAAGTAATTTTACAAACTCTGGTTTTCATCATGAGTCTTTCAAACAGACAGTGAATTTTATGCAGCGAAAATGCGCCAATTGTGTAATTTTTTTCCAGATTGAGGTCAGTTTTTCTGAGCTTTCGCCCAGCGACTAAAAGCATCAACCAATCATGTTGCGTGGAAAGGAGATACATCACAACCCAACACAACACCATGACAACAACGTCAACAACCTGCACGCTTACAGCTGATATACAAATGCGTTTAATTACCCATCCTATCTACAGCAGTATTTTACACCATATACATCAAGTTATCATATCAGACATTGATCTCAGCCCTTTTTTTCTGTTCCTAATGTCATTAAATCATTTGGTAGAAGAGCTTTTCTGTTTAAAGCACCAGCAGATTGGAACAACCTTCCTTTTAATATCAGATCCAGTTCCTCTCTTCGTATCTTCAAGCTCTGTCTTCTCATCTCATGGTGACCTGTTCCTGTTTTAACTGAAAATGCATTTCTGATTTGTTGAATTGATATTAATCATTATATATACTGTTATTTCAGTCTCAGTGTTGGCCATTGTGGCCTTCTTACGGTTGTATTGTTCCAATGTAGTGTGTACCAAAAACGAGATGGTACATCTCAAGGGGTTTATCCAAATAAAGACATTTCATTCTGTGCATTCTGTGTCTTGTTTGAGGGACACAAACATTACGAAGACAACGAAATGAAGGAGGATGTGTGGTGAAGGCTGTCAGGAGTCAGCATATTCAAATGCTGTTGAATATGTGAGGGGATAATCAACAAGTACAGTAGTGTGTGTTTTTTTAAGGCACAACGTGGAGGCAACGAACATTGGTTCATAACAGTTGTGTCTGACTGTCGCATATTGGCATCGCCGCTGGTAGGAATGGTTTTGTTGTGAAATATTCGCCTACAAACTGTTTGAATGATTATGTTCATAAACCATAAAACTGGTCCAATCCTGTGTTAAGTTGTCCTGCAAGGCCAAAGAGGGAGATGATGACTGCCTGTGAGTAAATGAGGTATATACATTAAAGCAGACAGACACTACACCTTATACACTCTGCATAAAGACTAAACTACAACACACTGTAGAGCTCTCTGTGTTTTAACTTACATGCAACAAGCTTTGGAGAAACGCTAGCTTCAGTTTTTACAGTAATTTTCCCAATTGTCCCAAATCACTGAAAACGCACCTGCTGGTTGGTTTCCTGTGTGTAATTTTTTTGTCTAAACAAAGCCTCTGTTGTAAATTTCCATCTAATTGTTGACCATCATTTGTATAAGTGACGGATTTCTGAATTTCAGCGTTTTGTTTGTGTAAATGGATACGTACGTAGCTTTGGATGATGAAGCCGTGCAGCTGTTTGTTTCTCTGAGTAAACACAAACTTATTTTTCTCTTATTCTGAAGCCACGGCGTTATGCAGCTGTATCTCCCTCACACTGTTCATTAGAAGATAAAAAAATTGGTCACAGGCGAGCTGTTGCTGTTGCTGTTGCTGCTGCTGCGGTGTTTTAATCAGCCCCTCTCCGGGTGAGGGATGACATTTACTTAGGTTAAACTCCCACCTGGCACCACTACTGCTAATATCTACCGAAGCCACGGTCCCAGGGTGAGAGAACCCCCTTCCTTTCCTTCATAGGGATCCCTCACATGATACAAGCGTGTCTTAATAAGCCGTCTCCTGCTGTATAGACCACATCATTAACCCAAGTCTGAGTCTGAACTGATGAACCCCAAGAATCCACATGGATGAAACGGAGCGTGTCCGCTCTCTGCTACCTCAATGACATGTTTGTTTGTACACGGTGAAAATCTCATTTAGAAGCAAAATGCTAACAAACCTGGAGCTACTGACTGGAATATATAAAAAAAACAAAAACAAATATTAAAATACAAGTGTGAATGTGACTCACCCTGGACTTTACAGATTTAAAAGCAAGTCAGACTTTAATGAGTCCAATTATTATGGACAAAAAGCTATAGCGATATACCGTCACATCACTACTTCACATTTTCAGACCCAGAGATAGGAGCTTAGGAACCAATCAACCAATTAATCAATCAATGCATCACAGCAGTTCTGCCATGAATTATAAGGACTGAGGTCGTTAATTGATAAAATTTGTTTAGTTTTTTTGAAAAATCTGTTTATTGGCATTTGTAATTATACACACACAAATCACAGATTCAGTAAATGTACACATTAACCCCCCCCCTTTTCCAAGGGAACTTGGAAAATCGAACTTCCGAGATCGACTGACTGAAAAAAATATTTAATTGTGATAAATTGCATAGGTCTCCATAGTTTGCATGTTTTTTTTTTAGTTTGCAGATTTAACTTTATTAAACATGAACCACAAACAGTGAGGAATATTTCCCAGAAGCCCTGAGAGGCTTCACTGCATTTGACCTTTAAATAAATGACAACATGACGGCTCTGTCTGAGTGTTAACGCTAACTGTAGCAGAGACTGAGGTAAGATCGCAACTGTGAACTGACGGATTCATTCAAAATCTATCTATTTATCTGGAAGAACAGAGGAAAAAGTGGTGTTAAAAGTTATTATATTGTTGACTTTGACAGTCTCAATAATGAATGATAATAAAAGCTACTAATCTACGCCGTTATATTATTTGTGTGTCTGTGCTGCTGGATACTTGACTTTCCTTTGGGATCAATAAAGTATAATTTCTCCCAACACTTCCTCATCAGGTATTTGATATAAGACGGCAAATTGATATTTTGTTTTTGTTTTTGGGGAGAACGAGGTGGTAAAAAGACAATAAAACGCTACTGCTAGTGGCCTGAATTGTTTTATGAAATATTAAAAAATATGTCAATAGGGAAATAAAGTGGAGTTTCTTCTTTTTTTTTCTCGTTCTGCTCCAGGACACATTGTTATATTTATATTTAATACTTAATAAAAACATATTCCCACAATCCACCGGCTTTCTAACAGTCACCACTAATATTTTCTGTAGAAGTCAGAGTGACCGGAGGAAACTCCCTTTGTGGGTGAGACTTTGGAATAAAAACATATCTATTACAATTACTCATTTTGTGCAACAGTATGCAGAGAGTGAAGTTTCATCTTTATTTCAATGAATATTATTAGAAGCAACAAAATATTAATTTTATTCCTAAAAAGGAAAAAAAAAAAAATTCCAGCTCTCTGCCAGGGTTAAAAATTAACACCCTGCAGCTTCTGTGTTTGACAGATAAATCAATATCTGTTTCCTCGCACTAAGTTTTTGCAATGATATCTTCTTGAATTAATGATAACTTCTTATTTATTTCATTTATTCTCAACAGCTATAAAGTGTGAGAGATAGAACTGCTTCATTTGAAGCTGTGAACTATCAAATCCTCAACGTTTCTTTTTCGCTCCTCAATTATTCAAGAACCTAAAAAAAAAAAATCAAACCAGAAACTGAAACGTTTCGACGCAGCATCAAGTCTAATGCAGTGAGGACGACTCAGACCTCCACATAGGTGAAACTAGACAGCTCCTCCACTGACAAATGGCACAACAACAATGGAAGAGCCAACTCAGCGGGACAGGACTCAGCGGTACACCTACGTCTCAAGGAGAAAGGACACTCGTCCGGGGAAATTGGACACATTTTGGACAGAGAAGGACAGATGGTTTGAGAGAGGAGTGAAGGAAGCCATCTGTAGTCTTGTCCACACGGAAACAGAACTTCATCCAAAACAATCTTTTGCTTGCTCGTTTTGAAAAAGTTTTCCATAAACATTGTTTGAAGAAATATCCGCGCACACATGCATCCACTGAAAAAGACTTTGGTACATATGCCAGGCTTGTATGGAGGGTGTGTGGCACCAAGAACAGAGAAGAAGGAAAACTTCCTCACTCTATTCAAACTTCAAACATGATAAGTGAATTAAATGTTGATTGTGTCAGTGCAAATATGACGATCAGTGATGATTCAATGGGCGCGTTTCAGCTGTAGTGTCCGAAGGAGCAACAGTAGTCGACTGTTGTTGTTACGTTATGTCCAAATGGCTCTTTTCCACTGCACAGTTACAGCTCTACTCAGCTCTACTCGGCTCGGCTCGACTCAGTTTAGGCCTTTTTCCATTACAGCCGAGTACTTCATAGCTCGTCCTCAACGTGGGCTAGTGATAAAGCAAAAAAGCCGAGTCGCGCTAGTGGAAAAGGGCCAATAGACTGTAACGTCTACTGTGTGGCTCAGGTTCCAGGTTAGAGAGGTGGGGGTACAGTATGACATCATTGTTTCACAAAAGATCAGTTTTGGTTTACTACACAAAAACGCTAGGGCTGTGTTTTTCAAAAAATACCATTTTCGATCATTTTGTCCCCTAAAACGCAGTTTCTGTCTGGACGAAACGCTGAAACAATATAAAACTTATGTTGTTTCACTTAAAGCAGAAGTAAGCGATATTTTTGTGTTAATATAAGTCTTAAATAGTTATATCTTCCGACAGCAATCACTTACATAGAGTGTTTGGACCGAAACACGGGTCTGTCAGTCACTCTGCTCTGCTCTGAGCCGAGGAGAAAACTTTCTCGTATCCTACAAGTTTTATCCAATGAGGAGAGAGAACAGCATGCAGGGCTGTGTGTGCAGCCAAGGGATGCGCCTGAATGTGGTGACGTAGGGACGAGGGCGGGGGCTGCTAACTCCATCGGCTGACAAGACGTTATGGTGCGTTCAAGGCAACCCGTAACTCGTGTATTTCCGACCTGTGAAGTCGTACCAGTACCAGTACCAGTCGTTCCAGCCTGCCTGGAACGCAGCATTAGCCAAAACGACCGGATCGCTTACTTCTGCTTTAAACCGGTATTCATGTGGACAAACTCTACTTGGAAAAATCTTCCTTGAACAACGTCAATTTCTCAAATAGTGTTGGAAAAATGAATAAAAGAATATGAAATTATCCCTGAACAACATATCTTTGTCCGTCAGAATATAAAGGAAGCTCTGGGCCCTGTTGACCTTTGACCCTTTGTCTATTACTCTGCAAAAAGCACACGTTGCATCCATCTTTCACGCTCTATTCAAACAGATTTCCACATCGGTGCGAGACACAATCATTTGTATCTCCCTTCATTCACCCACTCGCCACAAAACCATATTATCTATCGTGTTACATTCATCCAACCTCCGTTCCTTTCCCCCGGAGCTTTTCTCTGTTTGGTTCTGACCTCCTCTGTGTTCAGACAAGCCGCTACACGCTTTTAATTTAATCAAGCAAAGAAAAAAAAAAAAAAGCCTAGAGTCTGGAGAAAATAATAAAATCTAATCACCTTACTCTGTTGCTCGCTGCATCTCCATCACAGGAGGAGGAGGAGGAAGAAAAAGAAGAATCTTGGTTGTCTTATCTCTAACGTCTATTTATTACCAGGCTTCATGTAACTCCATACACACTTCAAAACTCAGGCTCAGGGCAAAAATAACTGTGAGACTGAGAGTGTATTATTACCACACACACACATTACAGGCCTGGGGCCTCATTTATCAAAGAGGGTGTAAAACTGCTACTAAATATTTGCGTAGGGCGAAAAGAGAAAAAGGAGTACACCCTAAATATTTACACCTTTTTCAGATCAATCAAACTGGTGCGTACGCACAACTCTCCGCAATAAATCACACAGGACTCAAGAATGGTGCACACGTGAACACACATCTTACTCCGCCCCCGGAACGCCTATATACAAACTATATATGGTCAGCACGTGCATATTTAATTAGCCATGTGCTCTCTGTGGCGCAGCAACTTTTGTGACAACAAAGTGACAACGGAGACAACGGGCGGAGGGCGGGGGAAAGAAGCGGAACTTCTCCGCTTCTCCGAAAGCAAATACACAGGCAATAAATCAGTCAGAAAAATGATCTTGCATTTTAATAAGCTACAAATAAAAACAAAAACCTCCCAATCTCAACAAAAAGGGAGCAGAAAGAAGAAGAATCTTATGTAATCTGCCCGTTTATCCCAGAAAAATCTTTTTTTCTTTTTCTTTTTTCTTTTACTAGGCTAGATGGTTAAAACAATGTAGGAAGCAGGACGATAGGTTACTCATTACTTTGCACGCCTTTCCACTACACAGTTACAGCTCTACTGGACTCGGTTTAGGTCATTTTTACAGCTGAGAGTCCTTCACAGTTCCCTCCTCAGGGCCGCGTTGTCTCACTCTTTATTCTCTCCTCTCGTCAGCTCCAAACACACGTGCACCTCGTTAACTCAGGTGACAGAATAATAACAGTCTAGGCTGGCAGATCAGTTTGCGCTGCTGCCGGTGTGTTTTTAAACTTGGATGGTTTGATCCTTGTCAGACTTCACACAGCCTAATCAAAAAAGCTAAATCCTCAATCCGCTCTGTTTATCAATTAACATAGAGCCTAGTGTTATTATAGAGCGGGTTGGATTGCCAGCATCAACGGTCCACCACCACCACAATTACTTCAAAAAAATCCTACTGTGCTCTTCTAAATGTACTCCGCTCCTCTCTCCCTCGTCACACTGCAGTCTCTGACTCAGCATACGGTGTTCGCCAATTCCTCCTGTTCCTCAAAAAAGGGCGTACGCCAGGGTCAAAATGGGTGTAAATGTCCGCACTTTTCCCCGTCAGGTTTTGGCTTGATAGATCCCAAATTTGGCGGAGAAAAGTGCGTACGCACAAACGAGGGGAAAATGCGTAAAAAAAGGTGTATCCACAATGATAAATGAGGCCCCTGGTTTGTTCCAGTGTAGATTCACAGTTTGAACCACAGAGAGAGAGGACATAATCAGACAAGCTGCTGTCAGTACGGACATGAAGAGTCTGTCCCTGACTTGTCTTGACTCAGATCCATTTCTAACATCAAAGATGTGAAGTGAAGACGCAGCAGAGGGAGAACAGACTGACAGATATAGACACGGTAACTTGTGTTGTCAGAGTTTCATTTCACCTAAACTACAACAAGTCTTTGAACTGTGCAGCTGCATTAGTATGATCAGGTTGTTGCTGTTTTTAGCTGCTAATGAAAGAAATTGCCTGTTGCGTAACTCTATGTCACTCTACATTAATGGACAAGTTAACCACACATATTTTTGATGAATAAAATGTGTCATTTAAGTTTAGAATAATAATAATGTGTTAAAGGTTGCGGCTAGTCAAAAAAACGGCAAATATACGCCCACCCACCCGTCACTCAAAGCAGCCATGCCCCTTAATTATGCAGAACTTTAATCCTTAATGAAATGTAAATGAGTGGCTAATAAAGAACAGTGGTCAAGATTTTCTGTAGCCTGGGTTTACCCACGCTGCCTTGCATGCACATGTATTCCCTCTGCAAGTCAGCCTGGAAACCATGGACCAGTTTTTCCCTCAACGAGGGAGCCAATCACAGAAAGGGGGAGGGGACAGCAAGACAATGACAACAAACCGAAGTGACTTTGTTGATAGCTTGTCGATCCAACATGGCGGACGACGCTTTACCTTCCGATGCAGCGTTAGAAAGTATTTTAAGTCGTTTAGACCGCAAGTTTAATTAGAAAAAAGAGCAACATTTAGTGTTTTTTTACTCATCAGATTTCTGTCGCTCTACATACGTCATCGGGTATGATTGATACGATTGGCTATAAGTTACGTAAAGATGCATTTGATAGACATTCGTAGCGCCCAATGGGTTTTCGTAAACCACGCCTCAAATACGAAAAAATTAACAGGTGGTTCCCAGACCGAATCTCAGTCTACATTGAGTTGAGGTCTGGTGTTCGCCAGGCTAGTAAACATGTTCATTTCATTTTAACATGGGAATCTATGGAGACTGACTCAGAGAGTCTGACTCACTCTAGTGGTCCGGAGAGGAACTGCAGCTGCTGGTTCTTCAGTTCTTTCATGTTTCGGCCTGTGATGTCGATGCTCGGTCTGTTGTCAATGTGTTTGTGTGTACAGTACGTGAGGTTCACGGCTGTTTGCCATTTGGAATAGTAATAAAAACCACACGTCTCATTATGAAGCTATGGTGGGACTAATTAGACTGAGAGAGAGCAGTAAAGTCTGTGTGAACGTGGCCACATGTGGTCAAAGAGTTCTGATCTTAAATGAATCTTGGGCGCGTTCACACCTTCACAGCTTTGTGACCTTCATGACGTTTTTTTTTTCTTTTTCTAGCTTTGTTTAATTTGTTTTTTGCAACATCAAAATGTCAAAAAATAACTTGAATAACTTGCATTGTTATGTCAAACAAAACTAACAGGAAATGAGAGACACATACATCATTAAAGGGATAGTTCACCCAAAATTGAAATTTCACTCATTATCTACTCAGCCCCGAAATGCGAAATTGTCCCGAAAAAAATTAAATAAGTCTATTTTTCAAGCTTGTTTTGTAGCTGAAGCTCCTCTTCCCGGTTCGTCAAATTTGGACGAACTGGGAAGAGGACTGACCCTGGTTCGTCCAAATTTAACAAACCAGGAGGAGGAGCTTCGAGAAGCTTCCACTACAAACAAGCTTGAAATATAGACTTATTTAATTTTTTTCGGGACAATTTCGCATTTCGGGGCTTCAATACAAGAGGGACATTACATACGAGCAGCATGGAGGTATTTGGATGTATTTTGGTGTGTCTTTTTGTTACGAAGACAGTTGGTATCCATTTGCAACCGTTATATGGACATGCACTGCTACGCCGAGACCCCCTGTAACTCAGAGAAGCCACGGAGGACTCTGAAACTTCTCCCAGCCCTTAATCCACATGAGGGTGAGTAGATAATGAGTTTCATCACCCAAAATTTCAATTTTGGGTGAACTATCCCTTTAATTAATTATTAGAGAGAGACGTTTTCTAATAACAAAAGGAAACAAAGCATTATCTTTATTCTTTACATTATTGATTGGTATAATATTGCTCTGACTCATTGTTGTGTTGTGTTCAGTCTTGTTCCTGTTGCCAATAAACGCTCTCGTCACATCAGTCTGCAGCGACGGCGTCCTCTCTCTCTGACCGCCCGTCCTAATCTGCAGCCACACAACAATAAATACTTCCAATCAATCAGACTATTGATCCCTGTATTGACTGACACAACAAACGCTGACTGCCTCAACCAATTACACTTAATTGCTGTATTTCAAGAAGGTTGCTAAGGTCACCGCTTCAAGCGACCTTTGACTCCCGTCTTACCAGAGCATAGTTATCGCGGTAATAGCTGTCATGGTAACGAGGGATGGATGACAGCCTCTAATCTGACTGGACAGACACCGGCTGCAAACTCTAGATATTAATACAGATCCATTGTGTTTGGACTGAGATCATAAAGAGTGATGGTTTGTTCAGTCACTTCTTTATGACATGAATAAAACCCACTGCAGATAAAAGCACCTAAAGCCGAGTGTGGACTCATGTGTCCTGTTATAACCCACGAGGTCCAATTCATAGCAGTAAAAATTCACATGTAGATAAAAGGCCCCATAAAGACCGTTTCTAGCTAATAAACTCATGTATAATCACATTGACACCTGGATTTTAAAAACCCATGTGTAGCTAAAAAGGACATGTGATGGTTCATGTGGTATAAAAACAAAGATGGTGAAATTTTTCAAATCATACGGCACAGGAGATGTAGTTGGATGAAGTCATTCACAATCACTGATGGAGGCTGTACAGTTATAGACACCAGACACACACATCGACATGTGGACGGACAATGTTAAACACAACAAACAAGAAAAAATAAACAGCAATAAGTCAGAAGAACAGATGTGTCTTATATCTCCAGAACATTATCAAGTGAATCATCTTCAGATTTGTTTATTTATTTACAGTTCCCTAAAAAAAATTCTCCTATCATTTTTTCATAATTTGCACACACCTACAGTATCCCACACGTAATTCTTGCCACCTTAGACCCTCATATTTTTGTGGCTCCCAATCACAGTTCTGTATGCTTTATTGTGTCATATGGAATTTATTACCTATTACATTCTTTTAACTTATCTTTACAACAATTTAGGAGAGCACTAAAGTCACTTCTGCTAACCAGACAAAACTTTCCACATGATCTACATGTATAAACTGGGATTACTTTATATTTTTATCGAGCTTTTGTATTGCATTGTACAATGTTAAATCATGTTTGTATTTATTATGTATAAACGCTTTTTGTACTTCACAAATAGCTTAGAACTGTAGTCGGAGAATGCCACCCAACAAGCCCCTGGAGGGTTTTTTCGGCATTTTTCCTTCACACACAACAAACAAACAACAGATATTTCATCTGGTTACGTCCTGTGAATGTGTCGAGTGTCACGAACAGGGCCGTTGCTAGGAATTCTGGGCCCCCATAAAGAATACTAAAGTGGGTTTACCCCCTGACTTGTCCACTTTTTTTTCTTAAACTACGTATGTATTATCCTTTTTTATTTAGCCTACTTTGTTTTGATGCTAATGCAGCATTACTATGAGTATTAATCAGGGTCTTATGCAGAATAAACCAGTCATACAAAGATTAGACTACTGGGTTTTTTTGTGGGCCCCACTGGGCGCTGGGCCCCCCTATCATCACCTTTCTCCAACGGCCCTGGTCATGAAGGCAACATCTTTGACACGACCTTCTGCCACTTGTTGTTGTTTTTATGAATGTGTCTGCTGAGAAAGCACTGCAGCAGCCCCCCCCCCCCCCCCTCCACACACACACACACACACACACACGCTAAAGAGACAGACTTCTGCCCATGTGATAATTGGGGCCACATTTGGCGTAAATCCTGCAGTGTGAGTTGAGCCTCAGTAAAAACCATTATGTGTCTCCAGGGTCCGGCCGGCACAGGTGTTGCTACCTCTGGTGCTGTTTAAATAAAAATAAGTTCTGCCATGTGTGTGTGTGTGTGTGTGTGTGTGTGTGTGTGTGTATGCCCCCTACACACACACACACACAGGTCTGCATCTCCCTCTGCAGCTGCTCGCACATTTCACAGCTACACACTCGCACGCGCGCTGCCTTACAAAACATAACAAACTAAGCAGTGCTAAGACCCACAGATTAAGATAGCGTGGCAGAGAGGAGACACCGACCTTAAAATAATAATAAGGAAAAGAGAAAAAGCTACAGCTGCTGCTGCTGCTGCTGCTGCACTCCACCCAGATTCACACCAACACTGTGGCCTTTCTGCAAATGTAGAGAAACCCATAACAAAAACAATTATCCACTGGGATATGATAAAGTAGGTAATTTCATGCCCTGCTGCTTAAGTTGTGGCATTCCTGTCAGGTTGCTGTGGAAATCGCTGTCATATATCTCTGCTATTTATTCCAAAAGCCTGAGAACGGTGACCGACAACAGCCACCGAGTCGGGGAAATAAATAAAGCAGCCACGTTTCCAGTGTAGGACCGGACAAGGACAGGATGGTTTCTCCACTATCTGTCTCTATATCTTCTATGGTTTGGATGGGGTTGTGTTCAGGAACGCTGGGTTTCATACAGATGTGGAAAAGCCGCTCTTTTTTTTTGTTTCTCGAAACAAGTCTGAATGGAAATGTGGAATGACTCTACAGCACACTGCAATACAATACAATACACAACAGACGACTTAGCCAACTGAGCAAAGACAGATAATAAAGTTAAGAACTTAAGAAAATAATAGGATCATGTGCTGGTGAATTTACAGGCTGCTTCACGCGGCTCCTGACTGTAATCTAGGATATCCAGCTTGTAGGGAACGGATGGATTCATCCTCGGAGAAATGAAGAACGGGTTTAAATGGTTGTTGAAAAACAAAACCACTCGCACTTATAGAGATCACAGACGGTGGAGAGTCTGTGGTTAAAGACCAGTCGATGTGTCAAGTCAACGTGTCTACACGCAGATGGCGGGTTTAGTTTTAGTTTAGTTTATAACAGGACAGCGTGTAGTGACATTAATTATTCAAAAGAATAAAAAGATGGCTGCACCAGATATATTTCCATCTGTAGTCCTTGACATAAAGACAGACATCATAAATAGACTGTAAGTACAAGGTAAAATACACAATTCAGGGTACGTGAACAATAACAGCGATCATAAAACAAGGACAGTCATCATGATTAAAGGGATAGTTCACCCAAAATTGATATTTCACCCTTCATGTCGACTAAGTGCTGGGAGAAGTTTCAGAGTCCTCCGTGGCTTCTCTGAGTTACAGGGGGTCTCGGCGTAGCAGTGCATGTCCATATAACGGTTGCAAATGGATACCAACTGTCTTCGTAAACAAAAAGACACACCAAAAAACATCCAAATACCTCCATGCTGCTCGTATGTAATGTCCGTCTTGTATTGAAGCCCCAAGATGAGAAATTGTCCTGAAAAAAATTAAATAAGTCTATATTTCAAGCTTGTTTGTAGCGGAAGCTCCTCTTCCCAGTTCTTCCAAATTTGACGAACCGGGAAGAGGAGCTTCGAGAAGCTTCCACTACAAAACAAGCTTGAAATATAGACTTATTTAATTTTTTTCGGGACAATTTCGCATTTCGGGGCTTCAATACAAGACGGACATTACATACGAGCAGCATGGAGGTATTTGGATGTTTTTTGGTGTATCTTTTTGTTACGAAGACAGTTGGTATCCATTTGCAACCGTTATATGGACATGCACTGCTACGCTGAAATTTCAATTTTGGGTGAACTATCCCTTTAAATGATGTTTGATGTTTGATTTTTTGTGATCTCTGTATGCTACAGGGCATCATTGAAAAAGATAGCTCACTCTCAATGGATCTACCCTGTTAAAATAAAGGTTAAATAAAAATAAAAATAAAATAAATTACAAAGTGCATTTTCAAGTATGGCAGATCCAGGTGTCTTGTAGATCTGCACTAAACAAACACTGAAGAATAAACATGTCGCGCTGTCACGTCACATGATCATCCTGACCTCCAGGTGCACAACAACAACAACAACTTCCTGTTTTTCACAAGCTGTCGACATGCAAACGCACCGAACACGTGGGAAACTAATGATGGATGTGTTTTCCCTAGGCTCTCATCCTGAACTTTAACATGACACGTTGATGGGTTTTCTACGTATTGATCCAGGAGATGAGATCAGATCACACATGAACAACACAGGACAACTACACACAGGATGGAGAGGAACAACAACATAAAAACCCAGGAATCAACACAGTGACGGCTTCAACATCATATGATGATGATGACTGAGTTTTGTTTGTTGTCGGCTAAACTGAAGGTAGCTTCTAGTTAAAGGTACATTGTGTAGGAATTACTCCCATCTAGCGTTGCGGTTGTATATCGCAAGCAACTCAATCGTATTTTTCATGCTGCATTCACCTGAAATTGGGCGGACGGCAGACAGACGACAGCCGCTGCACGTAACGGCTTTCTCTCGACTTCTGTGACTAAAATGACATCTGGTTTGTTAGCGACGGCCATCTGCCCGACTGCAGGTGAATGCAGCATCAGTGTAACAAAATAATCATTTTTTGTTACAGTAATAGATAACAGGAGAAGTTACACAATGCTCCTTTAACTTATGAATACAGTTATTAATATATTGTATATAATTCAGTATTAAAACATGAACTTTGTGTGTGTGTGTGTGTGTGTGTGTGTGTGTGTGTGTAGATGTCTTTCAGCAGCAGCATGAAGCTTTCTGAGCTTTATGTGTGTGTGTGTCTGTGAATATATCTCATGAATATATCTCATATAACAGTTACAGCTGCCTCCTCGGTGTGTGTGTGTGTGTGTGTGTGTGTGTGTGTGTGTACAGTAAAAACTGTACTTAAGGTAAAAACCACAGGTGGTGATAAACTCTCTGGCCTTATTCAGAGCTGCAGCGGCTGCACACTGAGCTGTGTGAGGCATCGCTTCAACATCCATCTCCTCCTCTCCTCCTGCAACACACCTGGCTGACACACACACATACACACACAGACACACACATACACACACACACACACGGACAAGGTGACTGATGAAATAACATGAAAATAACATTTATTTTACCTCTCTGCCTGGTGCTGCATCATGCTGGACGCACACATGCACACAGACACACAGAGCAGCAGGCTTCCTCCATCCCATAACACACACACAGTCATTTTTTGTTTATACACAAAGTGTGAAGTACACAAGTGGTAGTTGTGTCTTTTGAAGTCAGAAACACAACAGAACAGGTTTTCATACGTGAAACGCTCCCAGGACCCTCGGCCTCTTCCAGGTCAGGAGTTAAAGGGATAGTTCACTCAAAATTGAAATTTCACTCATTATCTCCTCCCCCTCATGTGGACTAAGGGCTGGGAGAAGTTTCAGAGTCCTCCGTGGCTTCTCTGAGTTACAGGGGGTCTCGGCGTAGCAGTGCATGTCCATATAACGGTTGCAAATGGATACCAACTGTCTTCGTAACAAAAAGACACACCAAAAAACATCCAAATACCTCCATGCTGCTCGTCTGTAATGTCCATCTCGTATTGAAGCCCCGGAATGCGAAATTGTCCTGAAAAAAATTAAATAAGTTTATATTTCAAGCTTGTTTGTAGTGGAAGTTTCTCGAAGCTCCTCTTCCCGGTTCGTCAAATTTGGATGAACCGGGAAACAAGCTTGAAATATAGACTTATTTAATTTTTTTTGGGACAATTTCGCATTTCGGGGCTTCAATACAAGACGGACATTACATACAAGCAGCATGGAGGTATTTGGATGTTTTTTGGTGTGTCTTTTTGGACTAAGAAAAGTGAGCTCCCTTCTCAACCGTTATATGGACATGCACTGCTACGCTGAGACCCCCTGTAACTCAGAGAAATTTCAATTTTGGGTGAACAATCCCTTTAATAACCCTGCTCGTCATCATTCTCATCCTCATCCTCATCATCATCGCTCTGGGCTTCTGGTCTGAGGTCTGAGGACAAAAAGGGGAGGAAGGAGAAGGAAGAGAAGGAGAGGACGTTATTGTTCCAACACCCCAAAGAAAAAATAAACCAATAAAAGAGCAAAGCCGGGAAAGACGAGCAGCTTCCTGTTCTGGCAGCAGAGAGGAAAAGAGGATTATGGGAAATGTGGTTCTGGTTCTGAGACTGAGCCTTCATCTGTTTACAGTAAAAAACACCACCAATGCATTTCAAATACAAATGTCCCATAGGCTCATTAAATACAGACTGATCCAACCAAACTCTCCATCAATTGCTTCCAAAAGGTGATTTATGGGAGATTCAAGATTCCCTCTTTTTCTCTGGGACAGGACTTCCTCCTCCTCCTCCTCTTCCTCCTCCATCTCTCCGTCCCTCAGGCGCTGACTTCTGCTCAATTTGCCCTGACCTTTCTGCCTGTAAACAGCCGGGTGACTGACTGGCTGTCCGGCCGATTCTAAATGGAGGAGGAGGAATTGGGATAAAGACAACAGACAGACAGACGGAGAGAAAGAGAAAGAGAGACAGAGACAGAGAAACCGGAAAAATCAGGAATGCAACACATTAGTGTGAAATCTGTGGGAAATCCCAGCGTGAAACTGAACGAGAAGCTGCAGCTGAATCTCCCCGACCCTGCACACGGAGCAGATTCAATAAGCAGAGAAAGAGAAAGAAGGAGATTGGTACTGAAATACAAACGCACACAGGTTTTATCCATGTTGTATAATAGGGCTGGGACGATATGCTTTTCTCCCGATTCTTCTACGATTTTTTGGATGGCGATTTGATTTAAATTGTGATTCTACGATATTGCCGATTCTCTCGATTTTTAGTCTGCATTTTTAACATTTATCTGCACACAAATACTGTAGGAGCCTAACATACTCCATTATAAAGTGAACTTTATACCCTTATAACCCTTTTCAAAACCTGTACTCTCTGTATGTAAAAAAGGCTAACAAATGCACATTGCACAATATTTAAAAAAAATCAAAAAAAAAAAAAGAAATTTCAAAACAAAAAAAATCGATTTTTGAAAAAAAAAATCGATTTAAAAATCGTCAAAAAAGATATCGCGATATTTATGTGAATCGATTTTTTCTCCTACCCCTATTATATAATATGTAATCCTATATCCCAAAGGAAAAAGGCAAAGGAAAGGTCAGTGTGCAGCGTGTGGACATTGGAACTGCGGCTGCAGAAAAAGCTGATTTCTAAGTGGAGAACATGTGTTTATAAATCATATTCCAAGAGAAACTCAATACTGAAGTGAAGTTTTATGACACAACTGAGCGACCGCTGTCTTCCTCTGTGCTCTTCATCTTTCAGGTCAGACCGTGGACCCTCTCTCCTCCTCGTTCCTGTGGACTCTGGTAGTCCTCCAGTCCGCAGACCGCATGCAGCTTCTTGATGGTCTGCTGCAGACGCGCTGCACAGACGGTCAGACGGTGAGATTTGATGGTGCATTTGTAGAGATAATTTACCAGCTTTTTTTCTTTCTTTTTGGCGATATAAAGAAAAGAGAAGAGGGCTGGGTATTTAATTTAGCTCCACTTAAAGAGCGAGGGGAGGGGAAGTAAAAAAAGAGATGAAAATAGATGGAAACAGACTCTGGAGGCGGAAATGGTGCTGAACTACATGTAGGATTTAAGTGTCTGTCTTTGGAGATGAGGCGGAGACAACACAAACAGAAACACAAAGAGAGAAGCTGCTCTCTGCTTTTAAATCATGCAAAACTGAAACACAAACTCTCCAGCCGAACTGAGCCAAAGTTTTACCAAACAACAAAACTGCAAAATAATCTGTCTCAGATTCATTTATTTAATGTTTATTCTGTGGAAACTGGAAACTTCCTCTTGAAGCTTCATTTCCTGCTTTTAAGGTCAAAAACTCTGACCCATAGTTTTATTATCTGGGCAGAAACATAACATTTTCACAGATGTTTCTTTTAAATATTTTGTTTTATTTGAGAATTGAGAATGATTTGCTAGTAGAAACAGGAGTGAACGCTGTGAGAGACTCTGAGTTAGAGGAGATATGGATTCCTACATCAATAAGATTGATACAGCTGCAGATAGACAGAGAAAAAAGCCTCTGCATTAATTCACTGCTTCATGCTGGATTAGATGTCAGGGCCCGTATTCCTAAAGATTCTAAGAATCCTCTCAGAGAGCTCCTAACTTAACCTAAAAATTCCTAGCAAGGAGTCTTAGCTTAGGAGTGATTCCAGAACACTCTCAGAGAACTCTGAGCAAGGAGTGGACAGAAACTCCTATCTTAGTGAGGAGGTGTGGTTGACCCCCGTTGCTAGGTATGAGTCATCATTTCAAACGCTGTGATTGGTTGATCCTAAAAGTTAGATAAAGAGCACCCGCCCCATGTGTTGAGGCTATAGTCCTCACTGCAGGTGGCCCCGGTTCGAATCCCTAGTGGAGCAGTCCTATCCTGCATGTATTTCTGCCTCCCATTTCCTGTCTCTCTCTCTCAACTGTTCTGTCAATTAAAGGCCAAAATGCCCAAAAAATATACTTTAAAAAAAGCTAGATAAAAAAAATATACTTTTGGTGATAATGGGCAAAGGATGGACCCTCAAATCGATAAATTTAACCATAAAATCCAATCTTATGAAGACTGTGTAATTGTAAAAAATTATTTCACATTAAAGAAAATATCTGTTAAATGAATAGTAAGCTATACTTTAAAATTATCCTACAAAATGTGTGAAAACTTGCACAGTATTCACATAGTGAAACTTAGATTTATTTGCTTATATTAACTACCATGCTGGTAATTTTTGCACTTTCAACTTTCCAACTCAATTTGGTATTAACAAGGGTAAAATGGCTCAGCTTTAATCAGTGTCTGTGAACAAGGAAATCCAACTGGACAGAGGAACAGGAACAATCTGTAGCGTTTCATTAATTCACTGTCATCCAGTGTTTGGAGAATATCTCTCCTGCCTCTTCTGTCCACCATTTTGTCCTTTGCTTAGGGAACTCCTAAGCCACTTAAAAGTCCTCTTCCCTACTCTTAACAGATCCCACCTTAGGAGCTCTCTTAAGAGCTAGGATTCTTTAGGAATAGGCTTTTATCTTTACTAGGATCTACTCTTAACTTTTAGGAGAAATTCTAAGAAAACATCATGATTCTAAGAATTTTCTTAGAATTTGGCCACTAGGAGCAACTCTTTGCACTAAGAATCTTTAGGAATACGGCCCCAGATCTGCACACAGAGGAAGAGGAGGAGGAGGAGGAGGAGGAGGAGGAGGAGGAGGAGGAGGAGGAGGGGGGGAGGAGGGAGACGGATGAGACGGTGGTTCGGCTAAATTAGACAGAGAAGAAGAAGAAGAAACGGCTCGCTGTGTGACATCATCTCCATGGGAAGGAGAGTCCAGGAAAGTGTGTGACTGTGTGTGTGTGTGTGTGTGTGTGTGAGTCGACATATCCAGATGTGACAAACACACAAAACACATGTGTGCAAGTGCTAAAAGTGCTAGTTGGTGGAAAAAACACATTGTTAATGCTGCAGTCGCACAATTTCTCTCACACACATACTCACACTCACCAAAAAAACAAAAAAAAAACAGCATCACACTCTGTCACAGTACGCACACATGCACAATTACTGTAGACCACTTACACACAAGCAACAGACACACAAATACACACTCATTAAAGTACCACAAGTGCACTCAGACACACTGTAAATGTAGGAACGGGCCCCAGACACACACACACACACACACACACACACACACACACACACACACACACACACACACACACACACACACACACACACACACACACACACACACACACACACACAGGCTGTGTCCACGTGGCTGCTTCGGCCTGAGGTTCTCCTTCTCACTCCTTCTTTTCTTCTTCACCTTCTTTTCACCTTCTTTATTCTCATTCATTTTCATCCTCCATCCTCTTTTTTTCCCATTTCTGTCCATTTACGTACACACACTCTAACTTGTGCACCCATTCACACACAGACAGACACACACACACACACACAGACTCACAAAAGAATATGAAAATGCACAGATTACATCCGTAAGTGCTGCAGTAATTTCAAAGTTTTTACAGAGACAAAGACTTTCATTTCTTTTTTTCCACTTCCTCACAGTGGCTGTCAGTCCTTTTCTCTCTCAACCACTTATTTTACTTTCCCCTCTCCTCCTCCTCCTCCTCCTCCCTCCTTCCCTCCCTCCTCTCTCCTCCTCCTCTGGACATTTTAAGCCATTATAAAGCCTGGTTTGGCAGCGTGGTGTGTGTTCATGTGGTGCCGCTCTGTAAAAGACCAAGATTGAAGCTTTGTGGAAAATCCTCGGCTTCCTTCTTAAATACACCCGGCATCACTGTCCAAGGTCCCAGGAGGAGGAGGAGGAGGAGGAGGAGGAGGAGGAGGAGGAGAAAAATAGAGGGAAGAAGGTGGATGTGATGGTGGTGGTGGGGGGTGAGATTGAAGTTCTGAGGAGAGGAGAGGAGGGTCTTAGAAAGGGAAGAAGAGGAGGACGAACAAAGCTTAAAGGGATAGTTAAACTTAAAATGTTGGCAAATTGGCCCATTGCCATAATCCCTATAGTCATAGCAGTAGGTTTGTTACCTTTAATTGTCGGTGCAAGCTGTTTTTAGAACGGTGGAGCAGAGCCGTGAGCTGCTCAGAGCTACGCTACGGAGGCTAATGGGATTTAGGCATTAGATTTTTTTGGTTTCCCTCATCAAACTCATCAAATACACAATCCAACAACTCCACAACGCTCTGGTGGACAAGTTGTGACCTGCACATTCACCACGCTATGAGATAATAACACAACGTTACCAGACAGAGTTGTTTTAGAGGTAAATACAGAGACTGCTTGATGAAAAACTGTCCCTGAAGGCAACGCACATCGGTGGTTTTGCATGAATTTCCCTCTAAAACAACTCTTGTCTAGTAACGTTCTGTTATTATCTCATAGCGTGGTGAATGTGCAGGTCACAACTTGTCCACCAGAGCGTTGTGGAGTTGTTGGATTGTGTATTTGATGAGTGTGATGAGGGAAACCAAGAAATCCCATGAGCCTCCGTAGCGTAGCTCTGAGCAGCTCACGGCTCTGCTCCACCGTTCAAAAAATAGCTTGCACCGACAATTAAAGGTAACAAACCTACTGCTATGACTATAGGGATTATTATGGCAATAGGCCAATTTGCCAAAATGTTGAACTATCCCTTTAATGAGGAAATTAGAGACGTATTGTTGATATCAGGAGAAACAGGAGGAAAGAGGGAAGAATGAAGATGAAAATCAGCCATTTGTGTTTTTCATAAAGCTGCAGACTGTGATCGTACTAACACAATGATAGTAACTTATCAAGCTATATAATTATGCGAAAAGATGTTCAGAGCTTCATATTCACTCCTACGTGGTGTTAGAAGGTTTTTTTCTTTCAGTTCAGGAGAATAAATATGATGTTTGTAAAACAATCTGAGGCCTGACACACTGGGCTCATGTCCACACCAAACACACACCCACACACACACACAGTCAGGGCAATTATCCTGGAGCGAAGTGACCCAGAGACAGAGACTGATGGACTGACACTGGACACTGGACAAGTAACACACTAATCTCCTCCATATGTGTGTGAGTGCCACATTTAGACCCCGGGTCTGTTTCCGCCGCATTCCACTGAGGTCACACACACACATGCACACATGCCTCAAATACGCACACATGCATTAGAAGAAGTATTGGAAAGAGCGAGCTGGTATTTGTTTGTGGGATGCTTTGTGTTTGTCATCATAGTGTGTTTGGGAAGATGTAGGGTTGCAAAATTCCGGGAAGTAATATTTTACTCAACATTCATGTTTTTTGCTGTTCAGTAAAAGAAGATCAAGAATTAAAACTTGATAAAGTTCTACTCACAAATAAATCTGTTGAAATGTCATGTTTTTTAATTGTATTATTTTGCATGGATGCCTGCTTATGACAAAACTAAATACATGTACATGATACAGTTTGTTTAAATTACCCCCAATTTCCAGTTAATTCCCATAAATTCCGAATAATTCCCACAAATTCCCATGGAAAGTTTCCAATTTGGAATATGTCCAAAATTCCCCAGCTTAAAGGGATAGTTCACCCAAAATTGAAAATTTCTCCGTGGCTTCTCTGAGTTACAGGGGGTCTCGGCGTAGCAGTGCATGTCCATATAACGGTTGCAAATGGATACCAACTGTCTTCGTAACAAAAAGACACACCAAAAAACATCCAAATACCTCCATGCTGCTCGAGGAGCTTCCGCTACGAACAAGCTTGAAAAATAGACTTATTAAATTTTTTTCGGGACATTTTCACATTTCGGGGCTTCAATACAAGACGGATATTACATACGAGCAGCATGGAGGTTATTTGGATGTTTTTTGGTGTGTCTTTTTGTTACGAAGACAGTTGGTATCCATTTGCAACCGTTATATGGACATGCACTGCTACGCCGAGACCCCCTGTAACTCAGAGAAGCCACGGAGGACTCTGAAACTTCTCCCAGCCCTTAGTCCACATGAGGGGGAGTAGATAATGAGTGAAATTTTAATGAGTGAAATTTCAATTTTGGGTGAACTATCCCTTTAACTTCCCATGGAGAGCTTCTGGAATTTACTGGAAATTTTCCACCCCTTTGCAACCCTACTCAATACGCACACATGCATTAGAAGTATTGGAAACAGCGAGTTGGTATTTGTTTGTGCGATGCTTGTGTTTGTAGTCATCATAGTGTGTTTGGGAAGATGTGACTGTACTTTGACTTTGTCTCCTCCGGCTTCACGCAGCATCTTCAGACTTTGTGTAGTTGTGTGCAGCAGCGTGTTGTGATGCTGAGGTCAGATCCTCTGCAGTGTTTGGTGTCGGAGCGTTGCAGCAGCAGCAGCAGCAGCAGCAGCAGCAGCAGCAGCAGCAGCAGCAGCAGCAGCAGCAGCTCATCAGCAGCGCTTGTTTTTCTCACCTGTGGCTTATTTGTGTGTTTGTGTGGCCCGGGTGGATGCGGCTGCTTCAGAGCGCAGCAGTCGTCTCAGAGTCGTTATAAAGCCTCTGATTAGCTGAGAGATGCTGCCATCACCAAACGGGACATTTTGATGGACTGGTGGAATATTACAGAAAAAAAGTCATTTTAAAAATGACTATAAATCACACATGATGCCTCATTTTACAAAATACACTAATAGCATTCATGTTGTGCAAGAAGGATCAATCAGCTGGACTAATTAAGTTTAATTAATTGATTTCCAGTGGATTTTCTGTTCCAATCATGTTGTACGGTATCAAAAGACACACGTTCTGCTGCACAGAAAATGTTTGTGGCTCAAGATTTTTAACTCTTATGTGTTTTCTGTGCAGATTCATGAATTTAGGTACAAAAGTTGTGCAGAATAAGAGCAAAACTGTGACTCAATTGTATTTAATCTTAACAGAGATACAGTACGTACGTCTTGGTTTGTTTTCATCTACAGAACAAAGCAGGTGTTGACATACTGTATATTAGCTCATTTGTTGCAGTTGCAGAGTGAACGTGGATCCACCTCAGTCAGTCGATAATCTGCAGCGTCTTTGTGTAAATGTTTGATCTGTGCAGGCTGTGCAGTCTGCGTGAATGTTGGTTTAAAGAGAGAAGGAGGAGACATTTAGAAATCAACAGTTGTGAGTTGAATATTCACGTTTACTGTCGGATAAGCAGAGATGATTTTCTCCTGTTTGAATAGCAACTGCAGTAAATAGCAGACGGATGAGGAAGGACTCCACTCGACTGTTTCCATATGTGCTTTTACGGACGTATTGATGTTTTCTTTAACTATTGGCTCGAAGAATTCCCCCTCGAGGACGATGACGCGCACTTGAAATGAATTGATTTCCACCGTGTGCTGACTGCGGAGAGCGGAGGAGACTCATATGGAAAACTTTAGCTTGCACGCAGTGTGCTAACCCAGGGGTCTCGCAAGGCAGCACGGCCGATGAGTTCTGACATTAATTTCTAGAGAGTAATTTGAAGGCCAGTTTTTAATCTTCCCATGACCCACTTCTGCTCTCGAACCAGACTTTGACAAAACACTTGCCCACATTTCTGAAGGTCCACAACCTAAAATGGGAGTCGTCTGTTTCTGTTGGGTCACAACACGGCCAGGGAATGTTTTCATTAGACCGGCTCCCAGGCCAGGAGACTATATTTAAAGCTTTGCGTTATACACACACACCCATAGATGCATGTCAGCATCTTTGAAAACTCACGGATCAGGACCCCGAAGTGGGTCAAGGACCCGTCATGGATCAATTAAACCAGGTCCCACTGGCGAGAAGCAAATTGTGCACAGGTTACCGGTTGACTGGAAAAAAAGGAAAAGCACCACAGGAGTAGACAAACTCACCTCATGACACCACTAGTTAGTCTGACATTCAACTGTCCTCGGGGAGGCTAGGGAAGCAGAAACCGAGGCAGAGGGAGGGAGATGGAGTGCAGACAGATTGTGTGTTTCTGTCATTATACGTAAAGCAAATTAGTCCCGGCGGAGCATCAAACATGTCAAAAACACTAACTCAGATCCCACACAGTTCCCTGGTTACTCTGCAAAAAATCTCCTGCTGCACAGCGTCAAAACATTTCCCAGGTATCTCAAAACTCCACAACAGAGAAGAACGGTGAAGAAGCAATTAAGTCAAATCAGTTTGTGCAGGTTTTGTGTTTGCATTTATGAGAAATTTCAAGTCTGGTCTGAGATAAAAGAAAAAAAAAGAAGTCTTGTCTGACACTCTGAGTATTTGTTCTTTATCTTTCAATCTGTGAGAAAGACGCTGTAACTCTTCTAATGTCACAGTTAAAGGGATAGTAGCATTTTTTAAAGTGGGATTGTATGATCTACAAATAGCCCCTAAGTAGGCTACTTTAATTGCAGTAGCAGACTCTCTGCACTCCTCCCGTTAGCAACGCCAGCCCATAGCCCTGCCCAGAGATTTACAACATTGTTGTGAATTGACCCAAAGAAACGGCCTATTTTCGCAGCCTAAAAGAGGTTTTACGTGAAAAAAAATACACAGTTCCATTGTTTGCTATAATATAATTTTTTCCAGCCCTTTAAAGTGCAGGAAAAACGCATTTTTTATTTGGACCTAACCAACTCACGTATCCCTCCGGTCCAGGGTTAGCGCCCGCCGATCAGCAGTTGGTTAGCTCCAAATAAAAACTGCGTTTTTCCCGCACTTTGAGGGGCTGGAAAAAAATTATATTATAGCGAACAATGGAACTGTGTATTTTTTTTTTCCAGGTAAAACCTCTTTTAGGCCACGAAAATAGGCTGTTTCTTTGGGTCCATTCACAACAATGTATGTTGTAAATCTCTGGGCAGGGCTATGGGCTGGCGTTGCTAACGGGAGGAGTGCAGAGAGTCTTCTACTGCAATTAAAGTACTTAGGGGCTATTTGTAGATCATACAACCCCACTTTTTAAAAAAAATGCTACTATCCCTTTAAGTCAAATCAGTTTGTGCAGGTTTTGTTGCATTCATGAGAAATTTCAAGTCTGGTCTGAGATAAAAGAAGAAAAAAAAGTCTTGTCTGACACTCTGAGTATTTGTTCTTCATCTTTCAATCTGTGAGAAAGACGCTGTAACTCTGCTAATGTCACAGTTAATCCGTGCAATATTCTTATTTCTGAACACCTTTGTTTAGAAAGCTGTGTCTTTGATAGAACAATCTAACAGTGAAGATTTAATAAGCTGCATGCGACCTCAGTGTCAGGTGAAGAAAAATGTGAATTTCAACCTTTTCTGGTAGAATCTGTAAAAGCTGTTGTAAAAGCCATCCCGACCATCTGTCAGCAAGATGCTCATGATGAGGCACCGCCGCTGAAGTCAGCAGTTACACTTCTTCTTTTATATTCTAACAACAAAATACATTTTCCAGAAAAGTAATGTCTCGTCTTTTAATTTCAGGAGAAGGAGGAACATCTGACTCCTGCCGACCGGCCGAGACAGGAAGAGCGATATATCTCCGCCCTGATTCCCCCTGTTGCACACCTCAACCTCATCTTGGCAGGGGTTAAGACTTGTGTGCCGCGGCCATACATCATTTTTGTCTCCAATATAATGAATCCTGGTCGGAGGAGCACGGCTCTCGGCTGCATTTTGCCCTCTGTCTGTCAAATATCATCTTTAACTCCACATAGAAGACACTTTTACTCTGATGAAACATAGAGGAGTGAATTGGTGTGTGTGTGCGTGCGTGTGTGTTGGGGAGTTTGGCCAATTTTGACAAGATAATTAAAGGTGAAAGGTTGAACTTTAATAATTAATGTCACTCATATCTACAGTATGGAGATAAGTCTGAATTCATAAGAATAAATTAAGTCATTAACTGTGTCCAGTCACGTCCTTATCTGTCTTTTAAGCACATAGGCTAACCACCGTCCTTAAAGGAGCTATTTGTAAATTTACCTACATAGGTTAGGTAATGTTTGCATGAAATAAAAAGTGTATTTTCCAGCTTTAATCCTGTATTCACATGTTAATTGTCCATTTATCTGTTGATATTTGTCAAATTCACTTCAGTAATTGATGTATTTTCTCTTCCTGTGGAGATTTCAGATGTTTGATGACTCATCCTGCACCCGAGGGCGGTCCTAATTTTGTGGCTAGTATAAAATAGCGCTATAGTTTCTTGAATATTGACATACGTTTCCCTGGAATATATAAATCCCATCAGTCACTGTGGCAACAACCGAGCTGTAACGAGCTCATTCTGCTGACACTGTGTGTGTTAGCTTGTGCTAATGCTAATGGACCTTCACCTCTCCTCCTGCTAGCATCAACAGTCTGCATGGTCTCAGTCCAAAACTGGTTTTTACTAACTGATAACTCACAAGTTTAGTCAAAATGTTACAAATTCAGCATCAAACTTCATGACAAAAACAATATTAAGTAACTAGCTAGCCTGTCTATCATGTCACCCTCCAATGGCGACTCACTGTGGCGTCCAGTCTGCACATAATATAAGATATTATCAACAGCTGAAGCTACACAATCACTCCTACATACTCTTTTTAAGAACACGTCTTCTCTAATGGCTTTTGTGCCGGGAGCTGTGAGGGAAGGCGTTGTTGTTTTTTGTCTAATTCAAACACAATTTTGTTTTTTTGTGCTGTGCAGCTTTGACTGGTGTTGGGCTGAATAGACGTATACATTGTTGTTTTAGCAGCTGAGTCAAGCAGCGGGGACAAAAGAAGCAAACGGCTCTGTGTTTGTGTTCTGTCTGCCTGACGGAGCTGCAGCCGCCGAGTCTTGGGGTGAACTCGTACAAGATTTTCTGAAGCATGGGAACGCTCAGAAATCATTAGATTGTCACTTCACATTAACTCCAGACCGAGGGGATATGAGAAGTGAGTGTTTGCATGTGCGAGACTCGGAGTTGAGGAGGACTTTTTGAGCTCTTATCAAAGAAACTGGAATGATTTTCAGCCTCTGTTCTCCTTTCTTTCTGTTCCTCCATCTTCTCTTTGATGGTGTCACTGCTTATCTAAGGAGCCACAGCCAGGTTTGAAGGTTTC
Organism: Trachurus trachurus; assembly: GCF_905171665.1. NCBI lineage: Eukaryota > Metazoa > Chordata > Actinopteri > Carangiformes > Carangidae > Trachurus > Trachurus trachurus. The sequence continues at coordinate 4,388,776 of NC_139906.1, forward strand.
ATGCCACTGCAAGGCAGCGCCTCAAACAACAGCATTAGCTCCAACCCCCAGAGAGCCTTTTAGCATGAAAGAGCCACAGGAGAGAGCTCGGCTAAAGTGTTGTCCGTCCTGGCATGAAACAAAAAAACAACAATGTGATGTGTATTTGAGGCTTGATGACGGCAAGCTGTGTGACATTGAAAGCCATATACTAAAAGAAAATTCTGTCTTTTGGCTTTTGAGTGCAGGCTGTTCAGCTTTATCATGAGTACAACAGTCCTCTAACCGCCTAGCAGTTGGCCATCACAACATGAAAGCTCGGCGGCGAAAGATAGCCTGTGTTTGATGAAGGCTGGAATGGCAATTAGAGAAACAAAGCCAAAATTACAAAAGGGGGGGAGCCTTTTCTGTTCGGACAAAGTGGTTTGGTGTACAGATGTAAACAATTTTAGCATGAAAAACCAGATATCAAAAGCAGAGGGACCTGTTTGAAGAAGCGCTTTTAGCCAGAAAAGCACAGGAATTTTGTGTTTTCCATGTGCAATTTGTACGGTGAAGTATCTGAGAGCCAGACGTCCAGTGTGGTGGACGTTTGAAGCTCAATGCTGCAAAAGCTGAAGAGAATACGGAGAGTTATCATTGATGGGACGAGTCTTTTAATCATAAAGGGGGAGAAAAAAAAAGAAAAAAAAGGCATATTAACTATCTGGCATTGCATGTGTGCCAGATCTCTTCAGAGAGAAAAGGCAGCAGCGCAGGCCCTAATCAGATTTTGGGGATTTTTCAGTAACTTGGCTATTTGAGGTAGTGTGAGCACTTTCAGCATAAAAGACCTAACAACCAAAGAGAATATGTTGTAGGGGGAGGTTTCAGTCAAAAGGATTAATTAACACTAAATGGCTGTTTTAAGATAAGAGGACTCTTACTAAGGCCAAATGAGTCTGTTTGATCCAACATCTCACCCTCTCTCACTCTTTTAATGTGTGAGAGGATGTGTGTGTGTGTGTGTTTGTGCAATGTGTGCAAGAGAAAGAGAGAGGAGCGATGAGTGGAGCTCTGAACATCTATGTAAAAATAAAGCAGTGCTGCCTTCTCATAGCTGTCCAAAAAAAAAAAAAAAAACTCAGTAATGTGCCAACGCTGGGAGCCGCCATCGACAGCCCAGAGGAAGTGGTGACTCTTGTCTCTCCAACACTGAGCTCGACACTCCAAGATTTAAAGTGGAAGAGAGAAACACAAGAGGACGGAGGGGGGGTCGATGGGGAGCCAGAGAGAGGGAGAGGTCGAAGGTCACACTGCAGAGGTGGATTACTGCCATAAAATATGATACAGCAGCACGCACACACACACACACACACACACACACACACACACACACACACACACACACTGGGCTAATGTGGTTAATTCTTGTCAAAACCATACACAGGCTAATTAAATACAAGTTAGCACAGCAATTACTTAGCCTACATTACACTGCCCATAGCTTATGCTAATGCAATGCTACGTTATGCTAACATACCATAACCTACCTGCTAAAGCCCACGTATCCCCCAATTGGAGGTGGGGGGGCAGACATACAGAACAACCACTGTACTAATTATTAAAGAATATAGTCATATCAAGTTAAACAGCAGAAGCTGGTCTACAACGTGTAAAAACCATGTTTATATGACCCAAACACAGCCCAAACCCTACTCAAATAAACAACTAAACATCAAACTTCATGAAGCACCTCTGTGTGGACCCAGTCGCCACATATCTGGCTTATGCAAAACACATCAGCTACCGCTCATATGAAAGAGCAGCTACAAAGATTGGGACGTTACATAGCAACCGCGGCTAACACAGAAGCTACACAGAAGCACGGCAGAGAGAGAAGACAACAAACAGCAAAGTCGAGCAAACACAGATACTGCTTGGTCAAAATATGGTTGTAAATTTCCTCTTACCTTTGCTGTTTTGCCCTGAAGAGTTTGTTTTATGGGTAAATCAGTAAATCCACAATATTTCCAGTTGAACTTTGACCGGTGTTACATCTAAATCGGTCCGGACGGGCTTTAGGAGCGGCGGAACCTTTTACGTTACGAGCGCCGCACACAACAGCCTGCACGTCACACGTTTCAGGATTTGGCTGATTCTGATTGGCTGCCAGTACTGTCAATCAAAAAAAAAAAAAAAAAGGCTCACGTGACAGAAAAAAAAACGCGCGAGATGGCAACGGGATAATCACGACAGGAAGTCTCTGTCCAAAACAACACACGCAGAGACCGCAGCAGGTGAGTGGAAATGACGTTAAGTTCAAATGTTTGTGTGAATGAAAGGTGGAGCATGAGCAACAGGTGTGCAGCCTTGGTCCACAGGACAGATGCTGGAGGGAAAGGAGATTAGCGAGGTTGATTAATGACGTCGTAGAATGAACGGAGGAAAGTCGGAGCTTGTCGTGTGTGTGTATCAGTATCTCTGTGTGTGTGCGTCCCGCTGCGACACATCATGAGTCCTCTGAACATAAACTCTGTGGCAAGGTGTGTCTTATTTTAACTGCTTCGTTGTTTACAATAATGTTGGCCTCAACAAGTGATTCTTCATGTAAACAGGCTGGAGGACACTTCTCATTACATCATGTCATGTGTTTCCTAGGCTAAAACCAAACTGTTTCTGTCTCTATAGTGTATGCTCTGTCTTATAAATGAGGGAAGTGGTAGTGTTATTACTAGATGGATGTAGCTATAGCCTCCATGTTGTGATCCATAAGTTTCTGTAGAGTGGTTTTGTAGCTTCATTGTCGACATCCTGGCTGTAGCTACCTGACTAGCCCTAACCTTAGCCCCCAACCTGTGGTTTACAGTGTATCCATATCTATGCAGTGTATCTAGGATTTTGGTCGTGTGTAGAGCGAGCCCTATATTTTGATGCTTGCAGGTTTTGGGTGAATAAGCTCACTCACCTGTCACTCAAAAAGGGCCACACCCTGAGACTTATAAATGCAGAACTTTTATGCCTGATTTAGATGTGTTTTTGTTTAGTTTTTTTCTGTTCCTGGCTGTGAACACATTTATTTCTGCTGTTTTAACTTGGGAGTCTATGAGGACTGACTCACTAGTGGTCAGGAGAGAAACTGTATGTTTTGGTTCATCATGTTCACTGTTTACGAGCTTTCTGCCTTTTATTCAAGCAGTTTAGCCATATAGTTTGAATTTATATATAATTAAATTACTTTTAAACTTGTGTTTGTAGGGAGAGTGTAATTACTAAGCCACAATAATATTTCCCAGTCCACCAAATGCTACATTTGAAGCATTTTGTGAAGCTCTCGGGAGGTTTTTTTTTTATTATGGGAATGGGACATAAGTTGACTAAAACATAACCATAAAAATGTTAATTATGCGTCGTCACAGTGTCGGTGGACACTGTGGGAAAGTTTGCAGTTGGAGCAGAGGCAGGGGTGTAATAGAGATGAAGCTGATGTATATGCAGGTGAGCAGAGCACCGCCACATCTTTTGAGTATTTTGAATACACCCACTGCTCTGCCTGATTAACATTTAAAGAAGATGCAGTGCAGCTTCCTCCCATACTAATTACTCCCTAAAATATAGCATGAGAGGGCCGCAGCATCACTTTTTAAAGATGATATGTATCCAAGAGGTGTTTGCTGAGCGCGCACGCTGCTTTCAGGACGAACCTCGCTTTGCATTTATTAAAAAAACTAGCACATGCAGGTTTGTGAGCTGCCTAGTGCAGGTTGAGTCCTGATCTGCAGCCGAGCTCAGCAGCTGGAGGTTTAATTCATCACTAGAAGTTAGTGCAGACGAGAGGGACCATTAGTCTCTGAGCTGTGACACCCATGTTAGTTTAAGATCAAATCTTACATCGCGTTTGTCTGAGTATATCATTTAATTAGGCTATATAATATAAATATATCATACTATAGACTGGAGTTATGGCATTTCTGAACAACGTAACAAGGCAAACTTACACTTTAAAATAATTTCTGCCATCACAGGCAATTAAATAAACTCTTATACTGTAGCAATAACTCAACTTGACTGCTTCGTTTACAGTCTACCTGAGAATGTCTTAATTTTCCTTACAGCAGCATCCCGTGGCAGTGAGATATGGCGACTGTTTGTTGCTAATGAATTTGAGAAATGGGACACATCTAGACATCTCAAGTTATTTGTCTGAGTCAGGAAGCCTACATAAACTTATCAGCGCTTTTATTTTCATATACATGCTAATCTGCGACTCCCACGCTGCTGATTTAATGTATCCATGTCTTTGATGATTCCCGTTAAGTTTGAGCCGGCGACGTCACTTCGTCTCGGCTCCTCCACTTGTTTTCCATATTGCTGCAGCAACTGCTGAACCTCTGAGAACAGAAGCATCGGATTTTCAGGAAAATGACGTAGCTCCGGGCCATGGATAAAATGATGAAACGTTGCTCGGATAAACACAAGACGGAAAAAAACAAGACATTAAATAAATAAATGACATCAGCAGCAGCAGCTCAGATCCGGGCGTCCTCGGCTTTTTCCCATCATTTCAATGAAAATAAGAAAATAACCCAAACAATGTGCCTGGGAAAAAAGGAAGTGGGGGTCTTCAATATTTGATCACACAGGCGCGTTGTCATGGCAACCCACCTGTGTGATCGTTGAGTGGCAGCTGTCGTGATGGGGGGAGACGAGCAGATGGAGATAAAGGGGAAAAAAGGGGGAGAACAAAGGTCAGGGAGCGGGAAGGAGATGAAGCAAAGTAGGAAAGGATGAAAGGTGAAAAATGTAGCAGGAGACAGACGGAGAGAGAAAAGAGAACAGAGAGGCTGCTGGTTCATATAGGCTACTATATATATATATATATATATATATATATATATATATATATATATATGTGTGTGTAGGGACCAGCAGAGTTACAGTTGTCTGAACCCAAATCCTTCATCATTGAGTTCCTAACCACCTCAGAAACTTCCTGGTACCCGTAGAGAAGCTGACAGAGTGGGCGGGGCTAGAGAGAATGAGGGAGGGGGCGTGGCTAACGGTGCGTTCACAGTGGACCTTTTGTTTTTCAAACGAGCGACGAGTTTACATGTTAAGTCAATGCAAACGAGCGTTTGAGCGTTTAATCGCCCAGGCGAAAAAACGCTTGGGCTCGGAGCGACGGAGCGTTTTTTCGCTCTGTCGCTCAAGATGAGAAATCCCAACTCTCCGGCCGTCAGTCGCTCGTCCCTCAGCGCTGATTGGCTGCCGTAATCCCGGTGGTGCCGGTGTAAACAGAGACACATGGCAGTGGGCATGACGTCATCAAAGCGAAAATGCATGTTTTTGTCTCTGTGCCAAATTTTCGAGCGAATGCAGCTGAGCAACGGTGCAATTTTTTCGGAGCGATACGAGCGACAGCGACAAAAATAAAAGGTCCGGTGTGAACGCACCTTAACTGTGCGTTCACACCAAAAGCTTCCAAAGCGTCAAAAGCGCCCGAGGATGCGCTACAGACAAGACAGCTTCCAAAACGGCAAAATATTTGTAGGCTAGCTGCTTTTGTAGCCGAAAGACCTCTCTAATCTGACAGGTTACTGCCGAACCGTGACAAAGCTAATTACCCTAAAGTTAACCAAGACTCAGGTCGCTGGGCTCTCATTGAAAATTAATTAACTTCCGGCATTTTTGACGCTTTGGAAGCTTTTGGTGTGAACTTACAGTAGCGCCCCCCACTGGCATAACATGCAGCTAATCACGTACAGCTAAGCTAACGTTACTAACACATGTATCATCTCATTAGCATATTGATTAGCTGTTAGCTAGTGTTAACTGTTGCATTGTTTAGCTCCAGATATGAACGCATTCAAGTTACTTTGTTAGCAGGAGATTCTCATTGTATTTAGTTATTGAACCTAAAATTCAGCACAATTGAAAATACTGATTGTTTTGCATTATTTGCATGTATTTGTTATGTAGTGAGACCTCATAGTGTGAAACTCCAATCCACTGTCATCAGGCGACTGATTTATTTCATTTGTAGAGAAGGAATCGTGCCAGACATCACATCAGACTTATAAAAATGTGAAATTAAAATACAAATGTGCTCAGAGCTACAGCGCTGAGAATCCTCAGCTGAGCTGCAGATGTCCATTTCTTTTCTTTCCACAACAACCGCCTTAACTTCACTATTATCTATCTATCTGACTTTGCAGTGATCATACAGAGTGGACACCCGCCCCCCCCGCCCGCCCCGGCCCCTCATCCTCCTCATACCACTGGCATTGATCTGACCTCAGCCCCAAACCTGGTCCTGGACCTGAAATGGTAAGAAATACAAAGAGAAAAACTGAAAAATGTATTGCGTGCACAGTGCACACATGGATGGATGACAGATGCACCGACAGACGGGTGGAGAGTCACAGAGACGGGGACAGATTGACAGGAAGACAAACACAGTCATATGTCTCCTACATTAACACAAGGATTTTGCCGATACAGTAAAATGCAGTTACTAGAATAAACAGAATGTGGGGACAGTGATTGTTTAGCATTTTTCATGTGGGTGACTCCTGATTCCCAGAACAGACTGACTCACGGACTTTATAATCGTGCTCATCTGGGGGATTTGGACAGATCGCTGCAGCCAAAGAGCTCTGGCTGCTTTATTATTACTCACATTGTTCCACAGTCTAATTGCTGAGTCTGAGGGCGATGTGGGCTGTTGAGACAATAAAAACAACTTTGGTTTTAGTCAATTAGAAATAGCTGTGACAACTTCTGGAAAACCCAGCGCTGGAATTTCTTTTGTTCTCCGATGTCAGGCCACTGAAAGACACTTGGAAAAAAGTCATTTCTTCTGGTTTTTCCTGTGCAATAAGATGGTAAAACACTACTTGAGTCCAGTCTGGTCCAGTTTTAAGTAGTAACCTTCATCAGATCAGACTCTGAACAGGTTTCCCATAAGGTGTGTGCTAGAGAATTAAAGCTCTTCATTAAACTTAATTCACAGCTGTTCAGAGAAGCAAAGCCAGCAGATAAAACTCATCTCACTCTGCCCTGAAAACCCCACACTGCAAACACTCTAAATCTTACCAAGAATATTTGTCTTATTTCTTGTCAAAATGTCTCATTTCTAGTCAAAACTAAACTCTTTCCACTTAAGATAAGAATCATCACCTAAAAAGTAACTTGTTTTTAGATAATTTGCCCTTGTTTCAAACAAATTTTCACTTGAAATAAGTAGAAAAATCTGCCAGTGAAAGCAAGTTTTTTGTGCTTGAAATAAGAAAGAAAAACTTGATCCACTATCAACTTTTTCTACTTATTTCAAGTGAAAATATGCTTGAAAGAAGTAAAAATGTGTCTTAAAAACAAGCTACTTTTTATGTGATGAGTCTTATTTTAAGTAGAATGAGATTTGTTTTGACTAGAAATAAGACAAATATTCTTGGTAAGAGTTTGCGTTTTTGCAGTGCACTGTTGGTTGATATGCACAGGCAGTATGGCTACAGTTTATAAAAAAAAACATAGAAATGTAAACACGGCAACATCCTTTGTAAGTCATGTGATCCTCAGTTGGAGACGGAGGCTAAAGGTCGTATTTGTTAAAGAGGGCAACCCGTCCTCTGGGCCCTGTGGTATGATGGGTATGTCAGCGGTTAACGTTGTTTATGACCCGAGGTGGAGCTGCAGCAGAGTTTCAGTCTTGGGTTACACATGATTTGGTTTAATGGGAGCGCTCAGGTCTGCAGGCTGTGGGCTGGTTAGAGATATCAGTCATGTATTCTGTACGTACGTCCGCTTGTGTTTATCAGCTCATCAGTTTAAGTCGAGGTTCGAGGTTTGGGTTTTCTCTCTGTGGTTACGGTCAGAGCTGCTCAGATCCTCCTACACAGCAACATGATGACGAGCAGTGAAGAGAAAAGCGGCTCGGCCTCGTAAAGGTTATTGTCCTGTGTGAAAACACAGTCCCACAAAGTCCAAGGTGTTCCCGTGCGTTTACGCAAAATCTAATAAGACTTTAACAGGACGTGTGATACGATACACGACTCTTTACATCATCATAAAGTTTTAGAATGTGGAGACACTTTCTTTTCTCCAGCTCAGTTTTCAATATCCTCTTGTTTGCAGTCTGTATTCACTTAAAGGGATAGTTCACCCAAAATTCAAATTTCACTCATTATGTCGACTAAGAGCTGTGAGAATTTTAAGAGTCCTTCGTCCCTTCTCTGAGTTACGGGGGGGTCCGCGCAGCAGTATTTGTCCATATAATGGTTGTGAATGGATACCAACTTTCTTCGTCCAAAAAGACACACCAAAAAAACATCCAAATACCTCCATACTGCTCGTCTGTAATGTCCCTCTTGTATTGAAGCCCCGACATGAGAAATTGTTCGGAAAAAAATTAAACAAGTCTATATTTTAAGCTTGTTTGTAGCGGAAGCTCCCAGTGTCTCAGTTCACTGCTCTTCCTGTGTCAGTGCAAAGCTCGCGACACAATTTCTCATGTCGGGGCTTCAATACAAGATGGACATTACAGACGAGCAGCATGGAGGTATTTGGATGTTTTTTGGTGTGTCTTTTTGGACGAAGAAAGTTGGTATCCATTGACCACCATTATATGGACAAATACTGCTGCGCGGACCCCCCCGTAACTCAGAGAAGGCACGGAGGACTAGAAATTCTCCCAGCTCTTAGTCGACATGAGGGTGAGTAGATAATGAGTGGAATTTGAATTTTGGGTGAACTATCCCTTTAAATGGCAGATGCATTTATTAAAAAAAAAAAACGTATCTCCGTTCTCTAGCAATTACACCACAGCCAGCGCTCCGATGCTCGGCACACTCATCCCAGCAATCTGATAGGTCAAAGAGGCTTTGAGAAACCAGACTGATGAGTCTCATAAAATCCAGCTAGCTGTGGTTTACGAGACGCCCTCGACAACCTGAGGGCTAGTTTACAATCTCCCTCCCTCTGTTCCAGCTCCTTTTATTGTCATGTACACATAAGCCTCCTCCCGAGGAAGCTCCTCCACGTCGCTGCTTAACCGTTGTGTAAAAGCCGTGCGGTTCCCCAGGAGGGCTCGTTGTAGTAACGCTGTGGCTTCTTTGTTGTTGCCGACAGAACGATTTCCTCTTTAAATCACTGTCATAGTCATAATCACAGTAAAGAATGCCCTCTCAGGTATTATTACTGTAATAACCCTCAGCAGGCTGCAGAGTATGGAAATCATATTTCAGCTAAAGATGTGCTGACGGCTCCGTGGAATAAAAAAGCTCCAGACTGTTTCAGCGTATTATCTGAGCTCCTCATCGCACAGCACACACAAACTCACTCACCAGTTTATGAAACAAAAAAAGCTGTTTGGCTTTTTTTTTTTTTTATCATTCAACATTGTTTTATTCACACACACACACAACAACGTACTTTGTGTGAATCAGGTCTCCCATTGAAGCTATGGAAAGCTTATTGGGGGAGCCTGGATACATACAACACACAACAATACAGCACATACAAAACTAACAATACAGCACATTAAACATTAACAGACATTAGACAAAATGGACCCCTTGCGTAACAACAGAAGCTTTTTCAAAACATGTAAATATGAAAACAGTTGGCAATTAGATTTACATTCAATTTACTGTGGATCAGATGCTCTGTGGTTGCAGCTTATATGTATAAATTAAGCAATTTAATTTTTAGCTTTTTCTTGAAAATGGAGATGGACGTCTCCACCTTCAAGCTCTCATCTAGCTCGTTCCAGAGCTGCGGCCCTCTGCATGCAAGAGACAGTCTACTTCTTTTTAATCTTCTTTTTTTTCCGAGTAATTAGGTGTTTTTTCCTGGTATTACACGTATGCCGAGGACCGCAAACCGGAACAAGCTCACACAGTCTAGGGTTGGTTTTATGGATGATTTGATGCATCACACAGGCGTTATGAAATGAATTAATTTCAGTTAAAGCAGAAGTAAGCGATCCGGTGGTTTTGGCTAACTTCCTGTCAGCCGATGGAGTTAGCAGTCTCCGCCCTCGTCTCTACGTCACCACATTCACGCGCATCCCTTGGCTGCACACACAGAGAGGACCGCCCCTTTATGCCGTTCTCTCTCCTCATTGGATAAAGGTTGTAGGATACAAGGAAAGTTTTCTCCTCGGCTTACAGCAGAGCAGAGTGACTGGCAGACCCGTGTTTCGGACCAAACACTCTATGTAAATGATTGCTGTCGGAAGATAGAACTATTTAAGACTTATATTAACACAAACATTCCGCTTACTTCTGCTTTAACCGAAGAGTAATCTGCAAAACCTGGAGGGTTACGGCGACGACACCACGACGACGCTCCGGCCTCGGTCTCGGTCTGGGCTCAGATAGATCCTCGGTGCAGCACGCAGCCCGGAGCAGGTTATTGGTTTTATAAAGTGTGTGTGTGTGTGTCCTGTGTGTCTGTGCCCTGCCATCCATCATGTTGCTGTGGTTAACATGGCAGAAATCCCCATCTACAAGACACACACACACACTCTGGGAGCTCCCCTGCTTCTCATAGCAACGTGTACATCTGTCTGACCTGGACAAGATTAGATTGAGGCACTCCAGGTAGAGAATCAGTGTGTGTGTGTGTGTGTGACAGAGAGAGGTAGAGCTGCCAGGGGAACCCAGTTGATTTAATCTCTGCTCTCCTCCTTTAAGAAAGACCAGTCATGTTGTCTCATCGTCCCACACACAGGCTTCGTTCAGATTCAGCGAGCTAAAGAGGAATATGCATGAGATTTTAAATCTTAAGGAGGTTTATTTTTAACATAACAGTGCCCACGTGTGCACAAACACACAAATAAACACAACTACACACACACACACACACACACACACACACACACACACACACACACACACACACACTCACACAGACAGACAGACAGAGGACATTTCACTCTGCAGCCAAACAAACACCTTCTCTTCACATTTTCTCCTCCTCTCTCTCCCTCTTGTTCTCTATCATACATTATCATCCACAAGTTTCCGAACGTCATCTATGGTCAAAACCGGAAGTTGTCAGTCGTTGTCATAGTTGTGGTAAACGCATGGATCTATTAACGCTGGCATTAACACGGATGTCAGTTTGTGTGGTATCCATTGTTAAAAGCTGGTGTGATGATCCAATGCCTTTTACAGATTTTCATTGAAAAAAAAAAAAATCCATGCATTTACCGCGACTACCGAAACCATGGAAACGTAAACATAAAATTCCATCGGAAGAGCAAAACCAGCTTACGTTTTTGACGTTCGGGAAAAGGTGGATACAACCAAGCAATCTGATTGGTCAACAAGACATTTAGAACGTGCTCAAATCAGCAGCACGCCTAACTCATCACTAAACATATTACATATGCTGTTGTATATCGATCTCCATGGTAACCATCTATGGATTCTTAGTTTTATTCTTTTAAGGTGCGTTCACACCTGAGCTTTTATTTTTGTCGCTGTCGCTCGTATCGCTCCGAAAAAAACGCTCCGTCGCTCAGGTGCAGCCGCTCGTCAATTTGGCCCAGAGCCAGCAGACTCGCATTTTCGCTTTGATGACATCATGCCCACTGCCATGTGCCTCTGTTTACACCGGCACCGACGGGACGGCAGCCAATCAGAGCTGAGCGACGAGCGACTGACGGCCGGAGAGTTGGGATTTCTCATCTCGAGCGACGGGAGCGACTCGAGCGAAAAAACGCTCCGACGCTCCGTCGCTCCGTCGCTGTCGCTCCGAGCCCCAGCGTTTTTTCGCCTGGGCGATTAAACGCTCCACCGCTCGTTTGCATTGACTTAACATGTAAACTCGTCGCTCGTTCTAAAAACAAAAGGTCCGGTGTGAACGCAGCTTTAGAAACGTTAATCAACCTTTTCCTGTCAGATGACAGACTCAAATTGACAATTGACAACTAAAATTTAGAACAATTAAATGACCATTTTTTAGTGAATATGTTGTAAACTGCCCCGTTTGTACAGTCAGAGAGACACTAGTTGTAACCGCGATGAAAATAAATTGGCCTGGAGCTGAATATTTTGTTAGATAAAACGGAATATCCTCTGTGTTTCTCTCTCTCTCTGTCTCTCTTTGCGACTTTTGGGCTTGTAAATAATCTGGAGTAATGGAAATGTTTGACTTTCCCCATCAGCTGTGTCGGCGACGCGGTATTGATTTAGTTCGGGAAAGTCCGAGACATCATCAGTTCATCATCTGGGACTAGAAAATCCTTTCTGTTGCTAGGTCGTTACTAAGGCTCGGATTATTTGCTGTAGAGGTAAACTAGGTTCCATTACACATAGGAGTCTACTGACGTGACTGATTGTGTTTCAGGTATTAGTCGGACCCCATGTATTCCCATGGAAACGGGAAGCACACTCGGAAAAACCTTTCAAATGTGAGAGCAAATTGTCCATCAAAATGAATATACAGTATGTCGATGATACGTTTTATTTAGTGGTAATTCAATTCAATTCAATTTTTTTTATTGATTTTATTATAATTTTATTGAATTTATCACAAGGACAGAAAATTGTCATTAGTTTGGGCTCCAAACAGTTAAGACATACAAACACCAACGTAAAACTCACATTAAAAAATCTCACATAAAAGTAATAGTTAATTTGAGCACTTCAGTGACGCTTGCGGACCTCGGCGCTTAAATATACAAGTTTCCTTCTTACCATTCACCTGCCGTCTTTATCTCCAACACACACACACTCACACACACTTTCACACATGAGCCTGCATGTATTACACTGTCTGGGTGGAGCTCATGGTTTATTTTACCAGTGTCCTGCCTGCTCTGCGGTGTGTGTCTGCATACATTCACCTACACCTTCTATTCGTATATTTATGTTTCATCATCGTTTATTTTTGCTCTCTGACTTCTCTCTGATCTCACACACATTTGTTGCTGCTACACTTTTACTTTGATTTTATGTCTTGTGAGCTGACGTTAGCAAACTTCTCTTGCTTTTCTGAACTTGCTGTGTTTCTACCTGTCACTTTGTGTTTTAGTATTTACCATTATTCTCTCAAAGATCCATTGTGGTGAATTATGGGCTGTGTTTCAGCCACTTTTGAATCTGTCTTGTAGAAATAAATACATGGTGAATCATTTTTTAGAATACAGTAGTAATACAATTTAAATTGTGTTTTGATTTTAAAATACTTTATAAAGTATTCACTTTCCATTAGAACGACGTATAGAAAATATGACAAATTGGTTGACTATAGTTTCATATTAAGTTTTATAGAGTCAGAGTGAATCCATTCATCACCGGGTGAAAGTTAGATCTGCTTTCTCCAGCTGGGAGATGGCAAGAAAGAGGAGAAAATCCAAATAGCACAGTACACTGCAAAAACTCAAAATTTTACCAAGAATATTTGTCTTATTTCAGGTCAAAATAAAACAAATCTCATTATACTTAAACTAAGACTCATCACATAAAAAATAGCTTGTTTTTAAGACACATTTAACTTCTTTCAAGCATATTTTCACTTGAAATAAGTTGAAAAATCTGATAGTGGAGCAAGTTTTTCTTTCTTATTTCAAGCACAAAAACCCTGCTTTCACTGGCAGATTTTTCTACTTATTTCAAGTGAAAATTTGTTTGAAACAAGTGAAAATTATCTAAAAACAAGTTAATTTTTAGGTGATGAGTCTTATTTTAAGTGGAAAGAGATTTGTTTTGACTAGAAATGAGACATTTGGACAAGAAATAAGACAAATATTCTTGGTAAGATGTTGAGTTTTTGCAGTGCATCGCATTTCTACTCATTATTTTGCATTAAAAAGACTGAATAGATGAACTCTACAGTATGTCTCCTCCTGCCTCTGTAGCGCGATCATTAATAGAGTTCTGCTCTGGTGATTGTTATTTCCCCTCTCAGGACCACAGGGATGCCCGCTGGCTCCGCTGTGATGGGATTAGACTTTATGCAGGACAAGGTTGGTAATGTAACAGTGTTACATCGCATGTCTCTGCCCCCATTCTGACAGGATTTGTGTCTCTGGGGGGCAAAAGTGGTGACTTTAATATTCCCTGTGCTATTCTGTCCTGTTAATCCTGTCCTGAGCACCCACATGAGATCAGAATCACACCTACTTTTTTTCTGTCAGCAGAGGCACCGGAGCCGGTTTTTCTAACCTTTTCAGACTATTTTTACACTCGGCCCAGACCTGCTGCTGCGGAAAAGCTGGGATATAGGATATCATCTTTTTAGGGGCTCCATTTGTCAAAGGAAAAACAGTCTGCTGTCACGTCAGGGTGCCTTCATGTACCTGAGTTTATGTGTAAGTCTGCCAGGGAGGGTGTGTTCTATTACTGTAATTTAGCACGGCTTAAAATGCCATCCAGAGTGATGAGCGCCGTTACTGTGGAGTGTGGCCAAAGTTTATCACCCACATCCCACTGGAATATTCTCCTCGCCAGAGTAGGGCTTATGATATTTAATGAATGGTCCTGGACAGTATATAGGCAACGCATTATTACACCCATAAATTACCGAAGGAGGGGCATTAACATCCCCGTGTCCGCTCCCAGAATACATTTACCTGCAAAGTATTGGTGAAATGTATGAATTACAATGTTCAGGTTATGCGCTCGGTCACCATTACAGTTAAACGTGATGAATTAGGAGGATCGTAAACAGGACTGGAATCAGTGAAACAGTTCATAAATATCATGTTTCTACTCCTTTAATTCAAATGATCTCACTACAGAGCCAGATACAGTATTAGTGCTCAGTGGAAAAAAAAGAGCCCGTTTTTGCATCAGGTAGCTGTGACCTATAGTTACGTTTTGTTGCTAGGTGACATCTGTCATCACTGATACATTATTAGAGATGCTACGATCGGATATCGGCTCCGATATTGATTAATTAGCTGGATCAGATATCGGATGAATGAGGCTGATCCAGCATTCCGATCCAGTCATTTCTTTTTTTATTAAAGGGATAGTTCACCCAAAATTCAAATTTCACTCATTATCTACTCACCCCCATGTGGACTAAGGGCTGGGAGAAGTTTCAGAGTCCTCCGTGGCTTCTCTGAGTTACAGCGGGGCTCCGTGCAGCACTGCATGTCCATATGCCGGTTGAGAACGGAGCTCACTTTTCTTCTTTCAAAAAGACACACCAAAAAACATCCAAATACCTCCATACTGCTCGTCTGTAATGTCCCTCTTGTATTGAAGCCCCGACATGAGAAATTGTTCCGAAAAAAATTGTCAGACAGGGAGCTTCCGCTACAAACAAGCTTAAAATATAGAATTTTTTTCGGATTCGAAATTTTAATTTTGGATGAACTATCCCTTTAATATCATACACAGCAATACAGTTACAGCGATCTCGTGTTATTTATGTCTTTTTGCTTTGTTATTTGTTAATAAATACATTTATATCTGTGTTAATTTGTTACCTTTTTTTTAACAAGGCTAAATGTTTATGTCAAGCCTGATGCCTTCACTCACATGGCAACGTATACAGTTCATTCATTCAACAGTAGTATCGGATCGGTATTGGGCCGATACGCTCAGCCCAGGTATCGGTATCAGATTGGATCGGCGCATCTCTATACATTATAATGCATATTCTGACAACAGTATATGTGTCATTTCATAGCCACTCAAAGCAGTAGGTGTGAATGAGAAGTGTGGCAAAAGTCCATGTGGACAGCAGACTGTAGATCAGCAGGAGTCTGCAGGCAGCAGGGAGCAGCAGGAACATCTGAGTCTTCGGTGACTGAGTCAGATCTGAAGCTCCTCTGTGTTGTTGTGTACTGGGTTCTCTGGGTTTGTAGTTTCTGCAGTGAGTGAGTCCAACTACAGCAACACCTGAGGGCCAAACTTTATTCACTTTATACCTTGATTTATAGGGCTGGTATTACTTTATCTTTATCTTCGCATGCGTTACTGCCTCTAACTTGTATTTAATCTTACTTGTTGTTGTGGTCGTCAGGTCAGAGCTCTGCAGAGACTCGACTGACCTCACTAGAAAAACTCAACATCTTACCAAGAATATTTGTCTTATTTCTAGTCAAAACAAATCTCATTCTACTTAAAATAAGACTCATCACATCAAAAAGTAGCTTGTTTTTAGACACTTTTTACTTCTTTCCAGCATATTTTCACTTGAAATAAGTAGAAAAATCTGAAAGTGGAGCAAGTTTCTCTTTCTTATTACAAGCACAAAAAACTTGCTTTCACTGGCAGATTTTTCTACTTATCTCAAGTGAATAATTTGTTTGAAACAAATGGAAATGATCTAAAAACAAGTTCATTTTTAGATGATGAGTCTTATTTTACGTGAAAAGAGTTTAGTTTTGACTAGAAATTAGACATTTTGACAAGAAATAAGACAAATATTCTTGGAAAGATTTTAAGTTTTTGCAGTGTGCTCCATATATTCCACATTAATGTCCACACCCATGCAGGTTGTCAGTGCAGTACAACACTTAAATTGACTCTGCTCTTCTGTTTTCTGTACCGTTTCCTCCAGGAGTCGGCGGCGGACGCGTCTTTGTCATTCCAGACACATCCCGGAGAAGATGAGAACATCTCTGAGCTCTGAACACCGGTCACAGCTCTTTAATGTGATATGACAGACTGCAGGTTATATAAAGACCCCATGCACCGTGTGCATTACAACGGATTGCGGTGAGTGTATACTTAATTTGCATTAAATAAGGAAGGCGTGAAATGTGTCATGTGCATTAACGGAGCGTGCACGTAATTCCTGCAGCTATAAGTGGCAGACACTCCTGCAGAGTTTGGGGATAATGTGAAATAAAACGGTGCTAAACACGAGTCACAGTGAAGCTGCAGGACTCAGCAGCTATTAGTCTTTCTCTCTTTCTTTCATTCTTTCTTTCTCTCCTCTCCCTTCTCTCCATTTGTCTCTCTCTTGTATTCTGCTTTCCAACCCCCCAAATCTCTCTTTCTCTCTGGTCTTTTTGAATTTCTCTCCTTCAGTGAGTGTTCTGGATGGAAAGTCAGAGCTGTTAGAATGAAATCAACTTCGCTTTTACTCTGTGTGTGTGTGTGTGTGTGTGCATGTGGATGTGTGTGTGTGTGTGTGTGTGTGCACACGCCAGCGAGCAGAGCTGTTAAAGTGAGATTGATCCATTGGCTCCAGCTGAGAGAGGCTGAGTTTCATTCCTATACCAGTCGCCGCCGCCGCTGTCCCCTCCCCGTGTGATTGGCCGACAGCTTGGGCCGAGTTTCGCTCGCGACAGACCGTTGGTTCGTTCGTTGCTTGGTTCGTTTTTTCGTTCTTTCGTTGGTTTCTCACGGAGACGAGTGCAGAGCTCGGCCAGCTTTCAGTCCTAATAGTTTATCCCCCCTCTATCAGGCAAACTTTGGCCACGTTTCAAATCCCAGCAGAAGGGCAGACTAGCTGGCCCACTTTCAAATTATTGCTCCTTTTATTAGAGCCGTGCAGCAGCAAGGTCAGGTGGATTTCTCTCCTGCTGGCTGCTGCTTTCCCCCTCAACGTCCTTTTTTCCAGCTGTACTTGACTCTGCCTTTAGTCATCACTCATTCCATCAGCAGGCCCGGGCGCTTTTCCTCCTTTCTTGTCCTCGTCGTGCATTTCGGCCATTTTCTCTGCTGCCATATTGCACATTATAGAACATTTGACGCCTGCAGAAGTCTCCTCTGAATGTGTTAATTGACCACAGTAACAAATATGTTTCCTGTACAAAAAGAGGAGCAATTAGATATCATCCTCCCCCCCGATCGCCTCTGAGTTTGATTCGTTTAACAAATTAAACGTCATGTAAACACGATACTTATCTGTTCCTTTAATTCAACTCCACATTGTTCACGCTCCGTCCCACAGTCTCAGTGAGACTCGTTCCCTTTAATCAGCTTCCCTTTTCTTTTGTTGAACATTTATCTTCATCAAACAGTCTTTGTAAATACGTAACATTTCATTTTTCTCATTTAAAACCAGTTCGGTCACTATTCACATTATTACATTACATACAAATGACTGCATACAGTACACATCACTCAAATGAGTTTGTGCTACGTGTTTTCAACTCTACTTTAAATTTGTAACCTTAAAGGGATAGTAGCATTTTTTAAAAGTGGGGTTGTATGATCTACAAATAGCCCCTAAGTACTTTAATTGCAGTAGAAGACTCTCTGCACTCCTCCCGTTAGCAACGCCAGCCCATAGCCCTATTTTTTTTTTCAGGTAAAACCTCTTTTAGGCCGCGAAAATAGGCCGTTTCTTTGGGTCTGTTCACAACAATGTATGTTGTAAATCTCTGGGCAGGGTTATTATGGGCTGGCGTTGCTAACGGAAGGAGTGCAGAGAGTCTTCTACTGCAATTAAAGTACTTAGGGGCTATTTGTAGATCATACAACCCCACTTTAAAAAAAATGGTACTATCCCTTTAAATATCTGGATTTTAACAGAAATACAAGTTCATTGTCTTTAATTCATAACTTTCTGGATTGTATGCAGTGTAAACTTTTCTAATTATTGCCTTATTTTACCTTTAAATAAAAATCTTCACCTCTCATGCAGATATACTGTAACATGTTATAGTTTATCCACAGTTCCAGCACCAAATTGCCCACAAAAACATCATGGACTAACCAAAAAAAAAGGACAATAATTTAGCACCATTCACACCTTGTAACAGGTCTGAACTGGAACATGTTGCACGTCGGTGACTAAAAGAGGGCAGGCAGACAGCAGGGTGGGAAGCTGCTCTGGGGGTAAAGCGGAGCGTAATGTCAACGTCGTGTTGATACGAGAGCAGCAAAGCAACAAAACTCAACACTAAATCACTTCTTCTCAAGACGAGACACACAGACAATAATGGAGAGTTGATATTCACCCAGATGGTCGTCATGAATACTTTATTTATGTAACAACACCACAGTCGTCCTGTAAATGAGCGCTGGGCCTTTTAAAACAGTGTCGCTGTTTAGACAGTGTGGATGTGATTGCACAGTACAATCACTTTACAACGCTCCGTGGCAGAACAGATCACAGCGTGCAGAGTGTGTGTGTGGGGTGGGATTTGAAGGAAGCACGAGATGGAGATGACATTAACAAAGACAAATGGAAATATTAACACTATTCATACTTAATGAGTCGGAATAAAGAGAAGAGAAGTCGGCTTTTAATAATGAAAATGTCCCTGTTCATCTCCTCTACACTATCTGCTCTGAGCTGTTACACTCACATACAAGCACACACAGTCCCTCACCAAGATGGATTCACACACACACACTGAGTTGGTCGCCTTCGGCCCACACACACACAGCTGTTAGCTTTCTGGCCTATCTTTGTGTCTACATTCTTGATAACACCCACCACACACACTCACACACACACACACACATTTGCATCTCCTCTCCCTCATTTCCTCGTATGGGAGGAAACACAATAAGCGCCGGCTGCCATCTTGCCCAATAGGCTTTTAATGGCCGAGTTAATTTCTAGATAATTAAATAGAATTTATCAAAGGGAACTCACACAAACCGCAGCTGGAGGGAAAGATCACACTTCTTTACAATAATTGGTGCCGCTGTCCGCTGCTTTGTCACACGCACACGACTTGTACAGATGAAGTCACCATGGCGACGCACCACTATTTGTGTATTTCCACCCTTGTGGCTCATAACGGTGGTTTATAAAGTGGGGGACAGCCATCAAGGGGCGGTAGGGGGTCCTCAGAAAATTTGAGGGAAATGAGAAAAAATGCAAATAACCAAATAAAATCAACTTACTGTATATTTTTGGAGCATTAAAGGGATACTTCACCCAAAATCGATAATTCACCAATTTTCTATGGGTTTGGAGAACTTTCAGAGACATCAAAACGCTTTAGGAGTTCCAGGGAGGGTCCGGCTGGCAACAGAGTTTCATATAATGGCGTTGGATAGAGTTCACTTTTGAATGGTCCAAAACACACACTATGAAACATCCATACTGCTCGTCTGTACTGACCCAAGTGTCCTGAAGCCACCACATGAAAAAGAGAGTAAGAAAATACATTCAAAAGTTGATGTTTCTTTACATATTGTCGGTCCGCAAATGTAATAGGCCACAGCTCTTGTATAGTTGTGTTTTTATAGATGAAGTTTTGCCTTAAAGGTATAGTATGTAGGAATTCCCCCCATCTAGCGGTCATTTGCATATCAGAACGTATTCTTGATGTTGCATTCACGTGAAATCGGGCAGACGTCAGACAGACAGGATAAACAAGCGTCTATGTAAACAAGTGGTCCGCCAGCACGAGGCAAAACAATACAGGCGTGACAATATGTTGTCATGGTGATGTCGTATTGTTTACCGTTTTACCGTCTTTCTCTGGTGGAGTAAAATGACATCCGGTTGGTTTGCCGACGGCCGTCTGCCTGACTGCACCTGAATGCAACACCAGTGCCTCCGTCCTTCCTCACACTACACAGTGGTGACAGTTTTAACAGGCCGAGCCCACAGCTCCGCTGAGTTTCCGTGGTTACCTACGGTCACGCTGCCACTCAACGTAAAAAAAAATGGCGATGCAACATGGCCGCCTCGGTTCGGTGCGTCGCCCACTTATGTATTTCTAACGACTTGTAACAACTCATTCTAAGGTACCAGAAAGCTTTCATTTGTATGCAGCTGTGATTCCACTTCAGTGAAATACGTATAAAGCAATATTTGATTTTTGCTAATAAAAAGCCAAATAAGTTTCATACTGGGGCTTTAACACAATGTTAATTATACGTTTATTATAAAAGACAGACTTAGTTTGGGTTGAATAGTTGAATCTAGAGGAGAAATAATGAGCTGAGTAACTCACAGACTACAATTTAGATGGAGCCTCATCATCATCATCATCATTAGTAATTTAATAAGCACCAACGTCAAACAGCCTCTGATCTGATGGTTGAATTTGTTGCTTTTGTCCTTGGACTCTGTTGCTCTGATGGGATGTGTGTGTGTGTGTGTGTTTGGTTTGTTTTTTGACATTTTGTGCACTTGATGATTAATAATTTAATTCAGAAATAATTGAAAGATGAATGCATGGTGCAGTAATCCATTAGCTGAACCCTTGGTTTGCCTCTTCGCCTCTCTGCCCGCTGATTTATCTTCTTCCTCTCCGTCTTTCTTTCCCACCGTGTTTGTGTTTGTGTTTGTGGACTTTTCCAACTGTCGTGAGACGTTATTTACAACTCGGTCTTTCTATAGTTCACTGAATCATTCCAATGATTTCTATTTAATCAGGCCACAACAAAAAAGACAACTCCTCGTGCCGCTAGTTTCCGTAATTATCTTCTTCGTCTTGTTGAGCGTTTTAATAAAAAAGTCGTTTGTCTGTAATTAATGTTGAGCTGAAACATCCCATAAAAGGAGGCTGTTTGCATTTTGTTGCTTTCATCTGTTTTCACTGACTAATAAGATGCTCCAGAAATGTCTGTTTTTGTTTACTGCCTATGTCAGCGAGATGGAGACATCACACACTCATGGAGACGTTCACGCATACGTGCACACACACACACACACACACACATTGATATACGCAGGCTGGGCAGATTTGCGTAGATGGAAATTTCAGTGTCTTTTTTTTTTTTTTTTTTTTAAGGAACAGGCTGTGGAAACAAATGCAGCGTCATCTATCTTGTTACTGTGGTTTAAAGACATGCATTGCACAATGTGTCATCCCCACACACACACACACACACACATAGAGATGCATGCAGGACTATGAGCAGTAGGCAACTATTCTGACCTAAACAACAAGTCAAAAGACAAACATATTATGTGCATGTGTGTGTTTCTTAAAAGTGAGCAGGCAAATTTGTTAAAGGGATAGTTCAATATTTTGGCAAATTGGCCCATTGCCATAATCCCTATAGTCATAGCAGTAGGTTCGTTACCTTTAATTGTCGGTGCAAGCTATTTTTAGAACGGCGGAGCAGAGCCGCGAGCTGCTCAGAGCTACGCTACGGAGGCTCATGGGATTTCTTGGTTTTCAAACTCATCAAATACACAATCCAACAACTACAAAATGCTCTGGTGGACAAGTTGTGACCTGCACATTCACCACACTATGAGATAATAACACAACGTTACCAGACAGAGTTGTTTTAGAGGGAAATTCATGCAAAACAGCTGATGCACGTTGCCTTCAGGGACAGTTTTTCATCAAGCAGTCTCTGAATTTCCCTCTAAAACAACTCTGTCTGGTAACGTTGTGTTATTATCTCATAGCGTGGTGAATGTGCAGGTCACAACTTGTCCACCAGAGCGTTGTGGAGTTGTTTGATTGTGTATTTGATGAGTTTGATGAGGGAAACCAAGAAATCCCATTAGCCTCCGTAGCGTAGCTCTGAGCAGCTCGCGGCTCTGCTCTACCGTTCTAAAAATAGCTTGCACCGACAATTAAAGGTAACGAACCTACTGCTATGACTATAGGGATTATGGCAATGGACCAATTTGCCAAAATGTTGAACTATCCCTTTATTAAGGTACTGTACACACACTGATGAGACAATAAGACAGAGATACAAAGGGAAAGAGTGGCAGAAGCAGAAGAGAGTGATGAACACGGGCCTGAAAGAGAAACAGAGTGAGAGAAGAGAAGTGAGTTTGAAAGAGAAGACGTGTGTGAGGGGACACGGACGAGTGTGTGTCTGTGCTGAGCTCCTGCAGCGTTTTCAGTGTGAGATGATGTTTGGTTTGTGGAGAGGCGACTGTTTATCTTCCTGACATCTTAAAGCCGTATTTCCTGCTCCGATTTAGAGCTCTGGAATTTGAGTTCTTCTTCTCGGCCGCAAGAAAAAAACAGAGGTTTTAAAACACAAGGAGCATTTCAAACCAACGACTCCTCAGTCACGATCACAAACCAGATGCAGGAGAGTTTTATATAAGAGTTTTACATAAGTATGAACAATTATAAGTGTTGAGATGAATGCTGCAGCTCTGATCTGCTTTAAAATCTTTTTAAAAGCTCCTGAATGTCTTAAATGTCTTCAAATCTTAAAGTTTAAAGGGTTTTTATCATGAACTGAAGGGTCCAAACTGTCCACCCACTTAACATACTTTTTAACTTTTATTACTAAATATTCCATTTATATTTGCTTCATTGGTTTACTGCATTTATTTCATTAAAATGCAATATTAACAATATGATCCTTTTTCCCAAAGTACATGTAGTTCTACACTTACACCTCTACACACACTCCTCTTTTATGTTGCATTACATTATTCATTTCTAATCTTTTGTTTTATATGTTAGTTTTAAAGTGTTTAACACATTTGAATGTAGCATTGACCCTGAACTAGCAGAGACGATGCTCTCAAGGTGCGTGTTTGCAACAGTCCTTGTCGTTTGTTAATGGTCGTCAAACATTATGCAAAAAAAGAAAAAAAAGGACAAAGTTTGTTGAAATTCTTTGAACAGCTTTGCATTCGCTTGCATAAACAAATTGAAAGAGAGCGTTCAAGGAGAATTTCATAGAGAGTGAGGAGAGCTGAGGACAAGAGGCAACATGAAGTCAAGGCCAAGCAACTTTTTCTCAATGAAATGTGTGTTAAAGTCCAAATAGTTGTACAAACGGTTTTTTTTTTTATTTTAGTCAATTTGAGTTGATTAAAACAACCACAGATACTGGTGCTAAGATTAATTTACAAAGTGTCTTTTTTCCATTTATATTGAATGTGACATTTGGACGTACAAAGAGATGAATTGTGATTGGCTCTTCTTCCAAACTCCTTGTTCACTTTGACCAAACAGTATTAGTTCTGGTGAGACATTTGGTCATCATTTTTTTTTCACCATGCATACATTTTTGTTTGGTTATTGTCTCGTTTTCGTCAGTGAAGACTGGTTTCTATGGATACCAGAAATCTTCATCATTTAGATCATGCTCACACATCCTGCTGTAAAATCTGATGATCCAGTGTTTGTACTGTTCACACATTGCATGTGTGTGTAAACTAGGGGTGGGCAAAAATATCGATATGGCAATATATCGCGATACTTTATATCTCAATGCGTTATCGATATTCAATATTTAGATATCAATTAAAAAAAAATTCAAACATTTTTTTCAAATAATTAATCATGTTTCAGACGTAAATCCAATACGACTTCCGCAACTCTGCTCCGCGAGGTGTCACTGTACTGCTACCTCAGACAGTGTGTTGTTCATGCAAATATGTTGTTGTAACTTGCACTTGTATAAAATGGCATGGATAATTTGAATTACATTGTTTTGACTCAGTTTGTCCCATAAATTATCACTATCATCTGATGTACATACAACTCGGATTTTAAGATGCATAATGCCTTTTACATTTTTCAGTGAACTATGTAGAATATCGTAGAATATCGCAAAATTTGGATATTGCAATATCGTATCGTATCGTGACTCAAGTATCGTGATGCGTATCGTATCGTGAGGTCCTTGGCAATGCCCACCCCTAGTGTAAACCGTATCAGGTTCTCTCTGCAGGATTTGAACATGTTTCCCTCCTGGTTCTCCACTTCTCTGCAGACTTCGTGTAGGAGGGAGCTACAGGTGTGGAGGAGTGGATGTAGAAGTGTTTGTCTGTCTGTAGTGGATCTGCTGTTTGTTCACCTACAGTGTGGCTTTAGGAGTGTGTGTGTGTTTGTGTGTTGATGAGTGCCATCCAGCCCAGTCTGCAGTTTCTGTGTCTATCTACTGAAATGTCACTGTTCTAAAATGTGTTTTTATAAAGACGGATTCTGCTCGGCTCGGCGCCGTTATCTCTCTCTGTTTTGGTTGCGTCATCAGAGACGTGAAGGTGTGAAGAATGGAGAGGCTGCTCGGTCGGTCGGCCCACTCAGGAGTCTCTAACAGTCACATTTCATCTTCTCTGAGTTTAGTCATTTAGGTCTCATATTGAGGAACAGGTTGGGAACAGTTGGAGTCTACTTCTGCTGGAAGTGAAGTGTCAGGCAGAAGCTGCAGCTCCACTGGCTCATGGATCCAAAACATGAACATTCACATCAGTTTTCAGGCCGAGGTTTATTCACAACATCACATTATTATACAGTATATAGTCATTGAATACGATTGAATTTTTCTTTCAGTAGAGCACAAACCTTTAATTTGGTAAATAGGTATACCACACAGAAGGGGAGTGCATAAATTGACAGGGGGACTCGTGCTTAAAACTTTATGTTACATCCATATGAATGCACATAGGAGATAATGAAAGCATAACCAGGAAGTAAGCAGATTTAAATAAAATAAACTCTGCTGCTGGACAAACTAACCAGACAGTTTCAGATATTAAAAACAAAGTGATCAGACATCACTTCAAGCTGAATAAGAGCTGTAAATATGACTTTCTTGAGTTGCTGGCCTTTTACATTGTTAGACATGGTCTGCTGCACTGTTGCTGAGGTATTTATCTTTATTTATCTACTTATTTATATGCATTTTCTCTTGTTCCATATTGTTTTTTTATAGCTATTTTCTGCATTCATCTTGTCTTTTGATACGTGCCATGTCTGTACTGTATGTCTTTGTCTGCTCTGCTCTGCCGACCCTCTAGCTTTGTTTATAATCACTCTCCTCTCAGTCTCTTGTCTAGACTGAATCTGTCATTTTTCAGAATAGTTTCTGTCATTTGCTACTTTTATTCATTACATTTTCATTTTTTAACCCTCCAACTGCCAGTTTGTTTGCACACTGCACTTGTTAGTAGACAAAAGTGCCCATTTTCTATTTTCTCAGGGTTACTAATTGTTCTTGTATTAATGAGGTCACATCCATGTCAACATTGTCTCATTCATTTGCTCCATTGGAGAGCAGTGAGGCAATATACACCCTTATTACATGGGATTACTCCCTTCATCAAAAATGGACTGATGACTAGTAGACTGGTAGAAAACGATAAACTAAAATATTCAAGTGTTGTGGTTAGAATAAAAGCCATTTTCTATAAATTGAATGATTTAGTACTGTAAAATTAAAAAAAAAGTAGTTTTCATTGGTTTCAATTGGCCACAGTTGGATGTATACAGTATATTACTGATATTATTAAAGAGCAGAAGTTGACGATTAAAAAAAAAAAAAGGCAGAAAAATGTAATTCCATCGGCATGAACAGAGCAAAAATTGTCCAAAAAAAGAGAGAAACTGGACACAAATGGTCAGACAGAGCACAGAGGGTTAAATCAATCTGTCTCATTTTACAAAAGGTCAGAGTTTATTTGGTCTGTGTGTGTGTGCGTGTTTGTGTGTGTGTGTAATAGTCACTTGTGATGCTGTGTCACTTTGGCGACAGTAATACCTGAACGTGCAGCTGCAGGATTTAGACTAGACCACAGTTATTCCAGCGATTACTCATCTCATCTCTTCCATGTGACTCCTTCTCTGTGTGGCAGCCGTTCTTCACTTTTATCTTACACACACACACACACACACACACACACACACACACACACACACACACACACACACACACACACACACACACACACACACACACACATTCCCCGACAACTTTTTAGATCAATTTTTTTCTCTCTTTTTTTCATTCACCTCTGCCGCTGCAGGCAGTCGACAATTAAAGCCCCACTAATGTCATATCTCTGTTTAAAAGGAGATGAAGGGAGAGAGGGAGAGAAGAGAAACACAGAGTCACAGGAGACAGACATTTTGGAACTGTGAAGGAGAGAAGGAAAGAAAGAGAGAGTGAGAGTGATCGACCGATAATAAAGTTGTGGCCATCGAAAATGAAACTCAAAGATAATAAAGTAATCTGCGGGCCGGTTCAACGCACACACGCACGCACGCACTCATAAAGACAGATGGACAGACGCAGAGATAAAGTTGCTGCTATCTGAAATGTAATAAAAGTGAAGTAAATGAGTCTATTCTGCAGCCTGCAGCCCGGGGCCGTTGTGGCGGTAATAGCAGCCGCGGCGGTAGAAGCCTGAAAGGAGAGATAATGACTTAGTAGTAATAATCTCTTACAGCGCCGACAGATAACGACCGCACACATTTGTATGCTCCCGGTGTAATCTAATACCTACGACTTGTTATTCTGCCGCCCGAGGTTGCGGGTTCAAATCCCCACGCAGGAGAAAAAGTCTGGGCGCGATCTGTGAATGTGAAACACTCTCTCCTCCCTCTAACCCTCCCTCGTCGCCTATTGTCAGTGACCTTGACCAATACCCCATAATCCCTCAAAAAAGACCCTTGTTCTTGTTTCTTGTCTGTGTGAAGAAAACAAATGAAACTCTCCGTTTTCTCCATGTTTGTTATCTGAGTGTAACGTGATAACACGCGCGAACACATGCTAATGAGGATTAACGCAGAGTTCAGCTCCGTCTGATGAGAGGAAATGTCACTTTGCCTGTGAGAAGAAATTACACGACAGAAACCACCTCGTATAGTTGTTGAGATATTTAAAGGTCCAGTGTGTAAAATGGGGGTAAAACCGTGACATGTAGCGTTGAGATTGTAGATTGCGAGGACAAAAAAAACGACTGGGAGTATTTCAGGAGCATGGAGCGATGAGGTGAAGATCTAAACCATTTTAAGATATGTCATATCGGGGTCATGGAAAGAGGAAGGGAACAGATTGGGTCAAGGAAGGAAGGAAGAAGAATGAAGGGAAAGAAGGGAGAAAGGAGGAAAGAAGGATGGAAAGAAAGAAAGAAAGAAAGAAAGAAAGAAAGATTGGGTCAAGGAAGGGAGAAGAAGGAACGGTGGAGGGAAAGAAAGAAAGATTGAGTCAAGGAAGAAAGAAGGAAGGAAGGGAAATGATGGTGGAAAGAAGGGAGAAAGGAAGGAAAGAAGGATGGAGGAAGGGAGGAATAACAAAGAAAGGAGTGGAGGAAGGAGGGATGGAGAGACAGAAGGAAGGGAGGAAAGAAGGACCAGTGGAAACAGATTGGGTCAGTTTGACCCATGCAGGAAGACAACAGAAGGGTGAAGAAGGCGAAACTCATGAATCATGCTCTCTGACTGGCTGGATTTTCCCTTCGGGCTGCCGTACAAACATGGCGGCGCAAGATGGCGACACTCTCTAAAGCAAGACCCTTAAAACAACAATTATAAGGCTACGAAAACCAAACAAACTTTATTTTATAGCGATTATACACTCATGGGTATATTCAGATTTTGCCAATAAACTTGGCCAATTATTACGCACTGGACCTTTAAGTTTCAGGTTGACTGTGTCGTCCCTGGAGTCGACCGCTAACGTGGCTAACAACGGCTGAGAGAAGCTCCATCTCTTCCTCCTCTCGTCTCGGCTTGTCAGGGTGTGTGACTTCCTCTCTGCTGAAGCCAATTAAACCGTTCAGACAGAAGCAGCCGACTGCTACAAAAAAGTTTTACACCCTTTTTATTTTTAAACATCAAAATGAACGGGGTAAACTCTGCAGCGACGGTCGGACCTGGTGAGCAGGTTGTGGTTGTTGAAGTTTGATGTTTAGATTAGAGTTGATGTAATCTGAAAAACTGAGTTTAACACTGGTAGAGAACTGAAGCAGCGAGAGCAGCTGCAGCTTTTTACCACCAATAGTTAGTTATAGCTTTTATTGTTTGAAGACCTCCAGTAAATCCACAGAAGCAAGGAGGGAAGTCAGGTGATGATGCAATTCCTATTACTTCCTGATTCTATGTCTGTTCACTCTGTAATGAGCGAAGTGAACAAGATCACTGATTAGTTAAAGCAGATATCAGCTTCACGGCCGTTTCGGCTAATGCTGCGTTCAAGGCAGGCTTTTGAAACCGTAAGTTACAGCTTCAAGTCACAACTACGACTTGGTAGCGTTCCAGGTAACCCGTAGCTCGTGTTTTTACCATCCTGTTGTCTGACAAAGTTCCCTATAACGGCCACTCGTAACTTCCGACCCGTGAACTCGTACCAGATCGAACTGGTATGACTTCACAGGAAGGAAAAACACAAAGTACGAGTTTCTTTGAACGCACCATGAGTTAGCAGCCCCCGCCCTTGTCAGGCATCAATTGGTCCTCGTGCTACGTCACCACATTCACGCGCATCCCTTGGCTGCACACACAGCCCTTCATGCCGTTCTCTCTCCTCATTGGATAACACTTGTATCCCACAAGGAAAATTTTCTCCTCGGGTTACAGCAGAGCAGAGTGACGGAGAGACTCGTGTTTAGGCTGAAATACTTCATGTAAGTGATTGCTGACGGAAAATAGGACTATTTAGGACTTATATTAACAAAAACATTCCACTGATATCTGCTTTAATGTTGGTTTAATCGACTTAAAGGAATCCACTGGTTTAACTTTAAACCCACAATAACACCATGAGACTCTGGACTCAGTCGGACCAGAACTGTTTCCTGTTTGATGCCGCTGGTGCTGCAGCATCTTCTTCTCCATAGAGGATCTTTGATCTTTGTTTCCTTCATGATCCACTTTCACCACATGTTTATCATCAACGTGACAATAAGAATTTATTTCACTTAAACCACCAGGATGGTCGTGTCCTAAACCTGAAGAGGCTGGACGACTCGTCAGTGCTGGTGTTCTTGTGTGTGTGTGTCTGTGTGCGTGTCTGTGCTTCATCTTTGATGTAATCCCTTTCGTCAGGGTAACTTGGGTTGAGTTCAGTCCTGTACACACACACACAGACACACACATGCGCACACTCATGATTTGAGCTGCTCATTATAACTGGCTGGAAACGGTGATAAGACTTGGTGAAAGCTGTGCTGACTGTGACCACAGCAACACAACACACACACACACACACACACACACACACACACACACACACACACACACACACACACACACACACACACACACACACACACACTCACACACACACACACACAGTATCTCTGAATCTGCAAGGTCATGATGGTCAGCATAATAATGCTACCTCTATCCACTGTGTGTGTGTGCATGTGTGTGTGTGTGCGCCCTTGAGTTCTGTGCCACATTGTCTTCATGATTTTATCTCAACTTGAAAAGAAAGAAATGATGAAATTATTCCTACTTATTCTTAAAGGGCCTAATTAAAAGCCAGATTACAATCACTCATCACACAACCCTTTCTCTCTGGCTTCCTGTGCAGCCCTCCATCCACACACACACACACACACACACACACACACACACACACACACACACACACACACACACACACACACACACACACACACACAGAGAGTCAGGGCTCAGCTGAATATATGTGTGTGTGTGTGTGTGTGTGTGTGGTGCCTCTGTTGTGTCCATTCATGTTTGTGGAGAGCAGCTTTTGATCAGTGCAGGTCCAGGCTGCAGAGGCTCAGAGGTCTGGAGGAGAGGCTCACAGACTACAACCACTCTGCAACATGTACATGTCATTTACAATTTCAGCCTCAGTTCTGCAACATTCAAGGACAATTCCAGGCAAATTCAACTCGGGGCTGTATTTTCCTAACATTTTAGGTCTAAAAGAATGAATCTGAAGATTTTCAGTTTAATCGCTCCTGTTTTGCGGTAGTTGCGTCTGTCCCCGCATCGCCACGGCAGCAATGAATGGGAGCGGATTGAAGTTCCGCTGTTTAGGCTGTTTACATCCCTCAAAGCCGTAATGTTTTCCCACAGACAGCGTCAGATGGCGACTCAAACATGCACCGAGAAGTTTATTTACTTCAAGCAAGCCGACATGTTTGTAAAACTAGATCTTGCGTGAGACCCAAGTTGACGCTCGGTGTGTCCAGGTGCAGTTGGAAGCTCCCATTTGTGTCATTAACAGAGGAATATCAACTCTTGACTTGCTTGAAGTAAATAAACTTCTCGGTGCATGTTTGAGTCGCCATCTAACGCTGTCTGTGGAAAAAAAAAAATTACTTCCATCCAACATCCACTCCCATTCATTGCTGCCGTGGCGATGCGGGGACAGACACAACTACCACAAAACAGGAGCAATTAAACTGAAAATCTTCAGATTCCTTCTTTTACACCTAAAATGTTAGGAAAATACAGCCCAGAGTGGAATTTGCCTGGAATTGTCTTTTAAGTCGTTTTTCTCTAGACCTGTTTTATTACCAGATACAAAAAGTTAATACAAATCTGCACAGCATTATCCTTATTCTCATAATATAATATAGTGATATGAAGGGGAAACAGAAGAATAAACCTCAGGAGGAGCAACAGAGGAGTGGTCCCTCTTCTCTGGGCTGCCGGGGGTTTAAAGGATTTAGAGGAGTCACAGATGATTGAGGAGGTTACACCATTAAGAGCTTTGTAGGTGGTTTAAGGAACCTTCAGATGAATCCTGCAGGAAACAAGGAGCCGGTGTAGATCAGTGTGACCCCTCCTCCTCCTGCATGCTCTCCTATAGTTCCTATAGTTCTACCTCCAGATGTTGCATTAGATGCATTAATGTTGTGTGGAGCAGCAAAGTGGATGCACAGTATGGACACTATACTATAGATGGTGAGCATTAATGAAGAATATAATCTGTAGGGACGTCAAGATACTTCACTATCCACAATCTGAAGACCTGAACCAGAGGGAGAGAGGTCTGATGATGGCCAGGGAGGAGAAGTGAATGTGCTTCAGGGAATAAAGAAAACATTAGAGAGATGCAGTTCACATGAAGTCCTCTCCATTGGTCCAATATACAGTCAGAGGCCTTATCCACACAGAAACAGAGCTTTCTCTTTGTAATCTTTTTCTTTTTCATACACATTTAACCACTAAAAACAACTCTAAATGCTGTAGACTTTGGAGCATGTGCAAAAAAGAAGAAGATTCGTAGCCCCTAAAAGGCTCAGTAGCTTCTGCAGCACCGACTCAAGCCTGTAGTCCTCCCTTATCGTTATGACGTGACGTCTAGCCTGTGACATCGTCCTTTAAAGCCTTTCATTTAGTATTGATTTTGGCGGCCCCTGTGGACGAAAGCGGTGGTGTTTTGCCAAATGAAGACTGCATTTCCCACTGTCATGAAGACGTTAAGTCCGGCCGGTGCGTGTAGATTTGTTTTGGAAACGTCGGAAAGAAGACGGGACTTCCCCATGATTGCGAACTGTACTGAACCAGACAGAGAGCTTTTAAAGGCTCAGGAACCCTTTGCAGGTGTTTTGGATTAATTGGCTGACAATTTGAGCTACAACATTGAACTTTTTCACGATATTCAAATTTTTTGAGATTCTGATTTTGGGGTTTTCATAAGCTGTAAGCCATAATAATCAAAATTCTAACAAATAAAAGCTTGAAATATCTTGCAATGCCTGTTATGAGTCTAAATAATATATTCATTTCACCTTTTAAGTTGAATTACTTAAATGAATGAACGTTTTCACGATATTCTAATTTTCTGAGTATTACCTGTATCTATTCGTATCGTTTCGTCATTGGTTCGACCCGACCAGAGGTCTAGAATTAGACTACTTAGAAATAGCGTGTCTTCACACTGATGGACTCATTTGCTGTTGTAGGTAACAGAGACACATCAGCAGAAACCAGAGACTTTTGTGTATCCAGTTAAAAGCTCCGTACAGGGGCTTTAAGAAAAGTTGTGTTTTGGTTGTATACTCAGAAACGCAAGAGTGGCGTTTGGAGATGTATTCACTCTGTTTCAAAATCTGTCGTTTCATGGCTCCATCTGCATGCAACGCAGATACGACACAAAGCTCTTGCAGATAGTCCTTAACCCGTCTCCGTGTGGACCGGCCCTCTGTCTCTACCTCCTATGCAGTTTTAATAGACTCTTGGGTTTTTTTTTTGCACCTGATGATCCAGAAGTCGTCTCTTCATTTCTGTCCCTTCCTCCGTCCTTGGGCTTTGTGGGGTTTTTTGCCGCTGACCCGAGCAGAGCGAAGAGGAAGCGTCGCCTCTGTCTCCTCCTTCATATTTAAGGATTCTGGCGCCGTGTGTCGCAGCCTTGCCGATCGTCAAGGTCTCCTCTAAATGAAGTCTGCACTGATGTTATTAACTGGTTATTTGGCACTTATCACACAGCATGTACACTTTTTCACTCTGCAGCATCTAACTCATTAATCTGGCTGCATTGAATGTACAATAGAGATAGTTTGATGTCCTCTGGGCTGTGCATATATGTGGTGCATACATGGCTGCAACTCAGGATCATTTATATTATCGATTAATCCATAAATAATTCAGTCGGTCTGTTCTGGCTGAATGTTTTAAAACACTGGCTCGGTAATGGGAAATGTTTCATCTGCCTCCTTTCATGAGCCCGACCTTCTTCATTCTCATTTACATTACATTTAGCGTTTTGAGTTTTCAGCTGCTGCTCTGTGAGTCAGCGTGGTTCCAGGTATTTGACTCATAAAGTGGCTGTTACGGGATCAAACAGGATCAAACAGCTGCTTCCAGTGGATGGGAGCCGAGACCTGCTCCAGAGGTCGCAGCGCAGGTGACGTAATGGTCCCATCAGCATATTTATGATGCAATCTCATGTGGAATTTGCATTCTGCCAAGTGTCGGCCGGTTTAAGCCCTTTATCTGTTTGCTTACAGTGTTTTTCATGCAGCTGGATTAAACACTGCTAAACATGCTGTATTATGGTTGTATTTGTTTCTAAAAGAGTTACAAGCTTGTTCATGTCTAGGTGACCTCCTCCTGCAGAGGTGTAGAGGTCCTCATGCTCATCAGCCAAAACTGGAGATTTTTTTTTTCTAATAGGAAGTCAATGAAGCGAAGCCTGGAGCTGGTTCAGGCAGAAAACTCGAGCTGCACGTTTTTTTTTACTCCCTACCACAGTGTGTAATTGTTTTAATTTTTTAAAATTTGACTTTTTGCAATTGTGTTTTGTCCTAATTATGCCAAATCTTTTTATGAGTGCTTTTGTTTGTGATCTCGATGACATTGCAAATGAGGGCAAAACCTCATTGTCCATTTTGGGAATAAATAAAGGTTTGATGATAAACATTTGAATTGTGAGGTGTCTGACTTGCCTTAAGTTTATAAAAATGGCTTGTTCATGATGTTTTATTTTGTAAAATTCACAGCCAATCAGGGGCATTCAGCTGGTTTAACCAATAGTGTAACTTAATCACTCCTTTGCAGTCACTACTGTATTTGACACAGAGCAGTTTTTAAATGCTCAACATTTAATTGGACGACAGACTCTTCTACAACAGGTTGTGATGTGTTGTGTTTTAGCTTGTTATTATGTTGACCTACTACTACTACAACAAACAAGGTCTTAAACGAACAAAATTAAGTAAAAGCAATCAAATTCAAAATTGCCATCAGCCATCACAATGTTTTTCCACTGCTTGCACATCGGCCAACCAAGAGCTGAGTTTAATTGAGGCCAACATGTAAACAGACTCTCAACCATATTTGATTCAGCCCAGTTTTCAGCTCAGTTTTAGTCAGACTAACACATTTTATAAAAAGTTCTGTTTTATATGAACCAACACAACATCACCTAAACACACTGAGTGTGTCTTTTAAAGCCGAGTCGTTGTGTGTCCGTCGATTGACATGTGAAATGTCTTCAGAGGACAAAGACGCCTCGGTGCTTCAGCCAGAGTTCAGCTCTTGCAGCGATCCTCCTGAAAGGTGGAAAAGGTGTTGCAGAGAATTAGTGTGTGGTTAAGATGGAAAGCCAAGCAAATGGGGCAGGATTAAATTCGGCATTAAAACCATAAGCAGTGACTTCTTTGACTTTATGCTCTTTACATTTCACACTAATCTGCAGCAGCACACGCAGCAGAAGTCAGAGCAGCTGCTGAAATAGCTGCTCTTAAAAAAAGTCGTAGTGGGCGCAGTCATTACCACCTGCCTGTACTGATGAGCTTTTTATTATGAATCTGTTTAATTCACGGAGAACAGAACTCATATTTTCATTATGGGGACAAAAAGCAGGAATAGTGCATGATTAGATCCTGAAGAAAATGTGTGTATATGTATATTATATATATATATATATAATTAATGTGCTCGCACTGAAACACCTACAGCTGCAGCCGAGATCCAAAAAAAACTTTAATAAGCACAGAGGTACTGAAATTAAAGTTTGAACGTATAAAGCATTAATTAAAGTGTGTTGACAGAAGGCATGATGGATCTGAACTGTCTTTAACTAAGTAGAGAAAAGTTCAAGTGCCAAGAAAAGAAGAGTGAGTCTTTCTTTAATTTTATTTAAATAAAAGTTGATTGAGTTTGAGTGAACCGAAGGGTGGAGGTAAAGTGAAGGCTCAATATAGCATCTAACAGCCTCATTTATTACACCTTATTTAGTCAGCAGCACCTTTAGAAAATGAGTTTCTTTAAAGGTACATTGTGTAGGAATTACTCCCATCTCGCGTTGCGGTTGAATATCGCAAGCAACTCAGTTGTATTTTTCATGCTGCATTCACGTGAAATTGGGCAGACGGCAGACGGACGACAGCCGCTGCACGTAACGGCGTAAACAAGCCTCTATGTACACAAGTGGTCCGTCAGCACGAGGCAAAACAATACACGTGACAATAAGTTGTCATGGAGATGTCGTATTGTTTTCTCTCAACTTCTGTTACTAAAATGACATCTGGTTTGTTACCGACGGCCGTCTGCCCGACTGCAGGTGAATGCAGCATCAGTGTAATGCTCCATTCTTCCAGCACCGAGCTTACCCACTCCATGTATGAATGATATGAACGGCAAATTCAGAGCTGAAAGGAACACTTCAGTTTGTTGATGGGGGGGATTACTGGTTAATGAAAAACAGACTTTTGAACGAAATAGTCGATTTTCCTGAATAGATAACAGGAGAAGTTACACAATGTCCCTTTAAAGAAACTGTATATTTGTGAACAGATCTGAAAGGTTTCAGAAAGTTTGTTGAGAACTTGTTGGTTTAGTTTTATTTCCAGAGATGTTTTACTCTGACAAGGCAGCAAAGTTTTGATTTGAGTTGTTCATTATTTAGAGGCTGCGACTGGGGATGAGTGACTGACATCGGTTACTTTTAAATCAACCGTTACACTCTGCACACTCGTTTAGATAAATTTCTTATAAACAAAATAACTTAAATTACCACACGTACACACAAAAAAGTACCTAAGACTGTTGCAAAATGTAAATGTAAAATGTAAAAATCCCTAGCTCCAACGCCGGCTTTTTCCACATGAGTGGGAGTGAAAAAACAACAGAAACAAACTCTTCTGCTGCTTCTTCCCCCTTTAAATATCTAGATGCTCTGTTTGGACATTGAGGGGAAGATGCTGCATCTGTATCCGTCATTAGCAGCTGATGTGCATGTGCAGATGTTCCGGTGGAAATCAAACGGGAAGCAGTTTCAGCCAAACTTGTGATCTTGGCTGTCAGGAGCTGCGCCAGTTCTTATTGTAACCAGGAAGCTAATCAGCTATTTCTGTGGGGTTTTTTTAAGCATAATTTCCATAATAATAGCAAACAATGTTCTGGGAGCTCTTTTCATGTTCACATTTTATCACTAATTAATGACTTCACCATTGCAACAGAGCGTTAAACATACCCACAGTTATTAGCAGACATTCTTGCATAAACATTAAGAGCCGGGGATATTTTGGCAGCGGGGCTCCTCGTGACTTCGCCGTTATCTTCTGATTCATGCAGCAAAGGCGTAGTTTGGATGGATGCCTGAGTGTTTCATCTGTAGTCTGCCTCCGAGGTAAGATTTATGGGGTTCGGCAGTGGTGGGAGAAATGGCTCCCCGGTGCTAGAAATAACCAATCAGCTCCAGGAGGAAAGGAGGGGGGGGGGGGAGATACGGACACCGTTTCCGACTGGTGATGTTTGTATCAAGTGATGTTGCTGAATTGTTTATTGCTCTGAAAAAAAAAACTGCAACTATACAGAGACGAGACTCCAGCTGGTAAAACACACACACACACACACACACACACACACACACACACACACACACACACACACACACACACACACAGCTGTTTATATACTAGAGTCTGTCTGGTAAAATGACATCTCTGTGTGTAAAGCACCAACTCATAACTCTATCGGTCGTATTCACAACAGTTTCATCTTCAGATTTCAATCACAAAATGATACAAAACTAAACAACTTTTGGATGCTGCAGAGGAAAAGATAAAAGTTTCCTCTGTGTGCCGTAAATCCACCTAAACGCTGAAATAAGTCTTATATAGGACGAATCGCCTTGTTGTTTACAACTACTTCCAGCTAGAAAACCAGCATTCGAATAATAGTGACGGACGAGAGTTTCGCTATATAGTATCTCATTTTTCATGTCACTATATCGCCGTTTAGACTAATCTGATGTTTGTAAAGTCTATAAAACCAATGATTAGACAAACATTACTATTTATACGTGTGCACATTTTTGTAATTAGTCATGGTTATCATAGATTAGCCGGGCTAACGGTTAGCTACCTGTTTAACTTTAATAACTCAGTGACTCAATAAACGCTCCATAAAAAAATATTTTCTCCAGCGGATATCTTAGTTACAACATGATTGAGCTAACTGGAGTAGTTTCATGTCGTGTCGGACAACGGGAGGGTTTTAACAGCTGACGTCCTGGTGTTAGCTTAGCTACCGCCATTAGCTTAGCTACCGTTAGCTTAGCTACCGCCGTTAGCTGTCCCTATCAGCTGCAGCCACTGATGCTTTCTAGACACACAACACATAGCAACACGAAACACACACACACAGAAATAGTAATGTTTCTTCAATCATTTCAGATTTGTTTGATAGGGCGTGAAAAATATGATATATACAGTAGCTAAACTCTTGTTCGTTACTATTGTTCTCATTCAAATTACGTGCTGGTTTTCTACCAGGAAGTAGAATGTAAACAACAAGGCGATTCGGTCTATATACAGTAGTATCTTTTATGGAAATGGTGCTGGTTATCTCCTGGTTTCTCTTTGATGTGTCTGTGTTGTTGTTGTTGTAATTTCTAAGGAGGATGAGGAGGATGGTGGGATCATCACAAAGCCACCTCTACATCTGCCACTATACACCCCTGCACTGAGCGCTGAATGCCGTCCTCTGTCCGCCAACACACACTGATTTTTTTTTTTTGTCTGTTAATGCTGTTACATGAGCACAGCTTTTCCTTTAAGGGCCAATGTCAGGAGATATAAGGAGAGAGAGAGAGATCTTCAGCCTGGCAGAGAAACAATCCTCCCTCTCCTGCTAATTAGCTATTCCTCCGTCTCCTCTGATGATGACTCCACCGAAAGAAAGAAAAAAAAAAGTCTGAGTAATTGTTGGATAATTCAACAGTAACTCTTCTCTCATCGTGTTAAAACATATAAATGGTTGGTGGATTTAATTAACGGACTGATTTTTACCAATGCAAATCACCGTTATAATATGCAAATTAATATGTGAAGATACAGTAGCTTTATGACGTCAAAAGGCCTCCAGACTGCAGACAGACTGGCAAGGTGAAAAATAACTCATTATCTTTGTGCGTGTGTTTAGGTGGGGGGACTAATTACCCATTTAGCTCTTTAATAGGTGACTAGCTGGCTGCCTGACTCGCTAACTAAATGATTAATTAGAAGAGAAAACTGACAGATTGTTGGGCCCCGTCTATTAACTGGTGTAACTAACCAACTGAGTGACTGGTTGACGACGTGCTGTGGTGACTGCTGATGTGTCTCCACATCTGTCAGTGGCTTTTATTTGTGTATTTCAGGAAGCGGGAGGGGGGCAGAAGGGAGGGGGGCAGTGTTCAACCAGCCTCTTCTCCAATCCTGAGGCAGATGTGTTGTGTGCAGAAAATACCCACAATTCAACTGAAAACCCTCAAATGCACCACTGAAATGAGACAAGTGTAGTGTAATCCCCAACATTTTGGCAAATTGGCCCATTGCCATAATCCCTATAGTCATAGCAGTAGGTTCGTTACCTT
Organism: Trachurus trachurus; assembly: GCF_905171665.1. Taxonomy (NCBI): domain Eukaryota; kingdom Metazoa; phylum Chordata; class Actinopteri; order Carangiformes; family Carangidae; genus Trachurus; species Trachurus trachurus. The sequence continues at coordinate 4,427,565 of NC_139906.1, forward strand.
TAATTGTCGATGCAAGCTATTTTTAGAACGGCGAGCTGCTCAGAGCTACGCTATGGAGGCTCATGGGATTTCCTGGTTTCCTTCATCAAACTCATCACATACACAATCCAACAACTCCAAAACGCTCTGGACAAGTTGTGACCTGCACATTCACCACAATATGAGATAATAACACAACGTTACCAGACAGAGTTGTTTTAGAGGGAAATTCCACTGATGCACGTTGCCTTCAGGGACAGTTTTTCATCAAGCAGCCTCTCCATTTCCCTCTACAACAACTCTGTCTGGTAACGTTGTGTTATTATCTCATAGCGTGGTGAATGTGCAGGTCACAACTTGTCCACCAGAACGTTGTGGAGTTGTTGGATTGTGTATTTGATGAGTTTGACGAGGGAAACCAAGAAATCCCATGAGCCTCCGTAGCGTAGCTCTGAGCAGCTCACAGCTCTGCTCCGCCGTTCTAAAAATAACTTGCACCGACAAATAAAGGTAACGAACCTACTGATATGACTATTGGGGTTATGGCAATGGGCCGATTTGCCAAATGTCAAACTATCCCTTTGAGAAACACACACACATAAGGACAATGTGCACAATCATTCCTACCGAGCACCTTTTCTCTCTTCAGGACACTCCCTCTCTTGCATTTTCCTCCAGGCTGATGCTCATTTTCTGCCCTCCACCTCCTCCTCCCCCGCCTCCTTTCCTCCTCCCCTCTCCTCCCCTCTCCTCCCTGTCCTTAAAGAGTGGTCTGTGTGGTACTGGGTGGTAATTAAAGTCTGCAGTGATTGGAAATATATCCGTGCACCATATCATTTTAATGCCAGGGCCTTAATATGCCAAGATACTGGCTGTAATTGGATTTTGATTGGTTACTAATGAAGATGCACTTCCTGGGAGACAGACGTGACAAGTCATCTGTTTTACCCCAGCATCCCAGAGTGAGTGTGTGTGTGTGCGTGTGTGTGTGCGCCCACATTCACACACACACTAGCTCATACTCAGTTGCAGAGTCGGTGCAGATATCCATATGCATGCACATGGACATGGAAACACACACACTGTCCCATACAGCTCACACAGCTAAAATGTATGTATTTATACTTTAAGCATGAGCTGCATTTATCAGTTTTTATCCTCTAGTGTGTGTGTGTGTGTGTGTGTGTGTGTGTGTGTGTGTGTGTGTGTGTGTGTGTGTGTGTGTGTGTGTGTGTGTGTGTGTGTGTGTGTGTGTGTGTGTGTGTGTGTGTGTGTGTGTGTGTGTGTGTGTGTGTGTGTGTGTGTGTGTGTGTGTGTGTGTGTGTGTGTGTGTGTGTGTGCGCACTGTGCAGACATCTCTCTGCAGACTGCACCTACGTGGCCACGTGTGACCTCCTCACAGCCAGCAGACACTGATTCACTTCTGTCTCATACCAATAGTTTTTATTATTTTAGTTTTTTGCTGAGCAGCTAAAACACAACGTCCTTGCAGGATTGTGTTTACTGAAAACATCTGTATCCTGCAGCTGGAGCCAGAGGTTTGTTAGGAATCGTGTGACCGTCAACCATCAAAACAATGAGCTAAAAGAGGCTGAACATGATCCAGTCTGAGGAGTTTTTGTGTTTGTCGATGATGCACAAGAATTCATACAAACTGGCCTTCAATATAAAATGTATTTGTTATTTCTCATTGGTCTGTTGAAGATGTGATTGTGCGTCATCGCTGCATCCTGAGCCGATCTTCTTGTTGTTTTACACAATCAGTAAAAAAAAAAAAATCAATTATGCAGCTGCAAACAAACAGTGGTGATCATGTGACATTGCCTCCACATGTACATATAATGTAATGTTGTTTAACAATCACACACATACACACACACATGCGCCATTTGATGCAAATATTGTCTTAAAAAAAACATTCATCTTCTGCCAGTGCTGCTTTATGAAAGCAGATTTGTCCTCCCACTCAGCATCCAGAGATATTCCTGCTCACATCTCCAAACACAACATACACTCTTTTTCTTTTCTTTTTTTTTTTATTATTTCCTGCTACCTGGACTGAATTTCAGTGAAACATAAAAGCAGAGAAACTGTCACTAAAGATCTTCTGCTGTTCCAGCTTCACAAGTGACTCAACACTTTTTTTTTTTCCCTTTTTGCCATGAGCTGTTCTCCAGGCAGGTTTTTATGATTCCACACCAGAGCTCAGACTCAGAGAAACTCACGCGTTAATTTGGCTGAAACCTGCTGCAGCTCCAGATGTAGGGGCTCCAGATGGGAACAGTTTTTGCTGTCTCAGGACCAGTAGGATGGAAAAAAAAAGAGCTGAAGGGTTCCCCCTCCAGGACCAATACTCATTTTGGAAAAATCAGAAGTTTTGCAGAGAGGTAGTGTCAGGACGGTGCTGGTTAATCACCAAGAAGTCAAAGAAACACCACACACATGCAGTTTTAGGGTGTTTTTACACACACTGGTATCGACCAAGGGTTTACTCTAGTCCGAATGCCATAGGCAGCCGGCGAGAAATCAATCCATGGAACGGTGGATAACCTTATTCGTTATACGTGTTACGATGTGTATATTCGTGTACTGTTATGGATTGAGGTGCTCGATTCTACTTTGTTTATTTTTTTTTCTTTTACCACCTGGTACCTGGTTTATTTTGTTAGTACCTTGGCCGAGGTTCAAAGCGAGTCGAGCCGATACTAAGACGCGATGTCAACTGACTGCCGGCCACTCACTGGCCAGAGAGTGTTGTCACCGGAAGAGTTATGATGAATACAAGAATAAAACCCACTATTTTTAAAAACTGATCTGTACTGAGACTGTTGTTGTTCTTTCACACCAGTTAAATGGCTGCTGCTGTCCTTCGATGAGGTGCAGACGAGTGTTGAGGAGGAACTATGAAGGACTCAATTCAGTTGTAATGGAAAATGACCTGAACTGAGTCGAGTCGCCTTGAGTTGAGCTGTAACTGTGTAGTGGAAAAGAGCCTTTAAAGGAGACATACTATGCCCCTTTTCCACAAATTAAAATAGCTCCCAGGTGTCTTAAAGACATGTCTGTGACATGCTTTGGTCAAAATCCCCCAAAGATCAAACATCACAGCTCTTTTCATCCTCTCAAAACAGCCCTGTTCAGAACGGCTGCTTTCAGTGCCTGTCCCTTTAAATGCAAATGAGCCACTGCTCACCAGGCCACGCCCCTTCTACCGGTACCAGGTAGGGGTGGGGTTATGCAAATTCAAAAACTAATTGCATTATTGGAAGACAACTGAGGAAATAGCTTGTAAAACCACATGAATTTCAACCTCTGCACAACTGATTCTTTTGTCAATTCTCACATTTTGGGAGACAAACACCCAAATATAATATGTTAAAGAGCCTTCAGAAAGTGATATTTCCATAATATGTAACCTTTAATTCTTGTTCTAACCAACATTTCAGCTTCATAAACTTCATCAATTCACTGAGTTGCGGTTGTTGTCTGTTAGCCGTGGTGGTGGATGAGGCATTTCCGAGGCCACAGATCATCTCGGCGAGCTTTAAGAACTGTGAAGCATTTAATATTTCAACTATTTGATGTTTTTAAACCTCCTCAGATTTATCTGCACCGAGTGGAGAGCTGCTGCTGCTGCTGCTGCTGCTGTATCGCTGCTCTGCTCCCTGCTAATGCAAAATTAGCCAATTATCTGGGCCCTTATCAGGAATTTTAAATGTGTCTGTAAACAAATCTCACCCTCCCTCCTCTTCCCCTTCTCGCTTTATTCGTCGCTTTTGCGTATTAGCGTGCACGTAGCGGCGCGTGTGCACGTAGCGGACGTAAACATGTCTCTCCTGACATCTCATTAAGCATTCATTAAGAAGCCGGACTATCTTCCTAATGCATCAGTTACAAGAATAAATTGGAAGTGCTGTTCAGATTAGGCTAAAAACATCTCTTTCTGCCACATCATCCCTCTCTTATTCACACGCACACGCAAATAAACTAAATTTATCCTCCTCTCTCTCCCTCTCTTTTTAGACTCTGTCTCATGCTATTCATCCTATAACCACATAAAAATATCCTCCCTGCTCCCTGATTATACTGAATCTCTCCTCTCCTCTCCCTCCCGCCTCTTCCATTTTTTTCCTGTCCTCCTCTCCTCTCTCTCTCTCTCGCTCTCCGGCCGTGTCTTTAATCTAACATCTCATTTAGTCGAGCTAAAAGGAGGTCAGGAGCTGATATGAAATTTGCTTTCCTCTCCTCCTCCTCTAATTCCTCTTTCTGCTCCTCTTCCACCATTTCATCGCTCATCACTCTCCTTTAAATTCTACGTATCAAATATCGACCTTGTCTTTGTGTCTCTTAAGGCTTTTCCTTCCTTTTCTTTGTTTTATCTCCTCTGCTTCCATTTTCTTTGTAATCCATCACCTTCTCTCCTCTTTCTTATTCCTCCCTTCACTCCTCTTCTGTGACCCTCTTCACCGCCCTTTTTTTTTTTTCCACATTTGACCTTTTATCTGCATAAATATCGTAAACGCCCCCGGAGTTGTAATGAATACCAGTCAGAGTTTGTGTGAAAGTGTAAATGTAATTTATTTTTGGCTTACACCTCCCGGGACGTTGAAGTGATCTCTCTGTGTATTGGTGTGTGTGTGCGTGTGTGTGTGTGTGTGTGTGTGTGTGTGTGTGTGTGTGTGTGTGTGTGTTTTCATGCATGTATGGCAGCACATAAGGACAATAATCTGTTTAAGCATCTGTGTCTCAGAAGGCCACTAATGATTTCCCACCAGGCCTTCTCACACACACAGTCTGGCTCTGTACAGACACCTGAGCTAATCTCTCTTGAATAGAAGACGCCTCTGAGACACTGTCCTGGAAAATGACAGCGTTTATATATATTTTTTTTACATGCTTAAGTCTACATGTGTTTTCCTAAGAGGCTGTTTCTCCTCTGGCCTCTTTTAAAGCAAAACCCGGAGCTGACAAGACAAGGTGCAACATTTCTAAGTGTGTGCATCACTGCTGCAGCTGCTACTACTTTTTTTTTGGTTTGTTTGTCATCAATTGTGCAGTTAGAGAGAGTTGCATGCAGAAAATCTGATAAGGACGAGCTGCGGTCATAGTTTTTAAAGGGATAGTTCATCATTTTGGCAAATTGGCCCATTGCCATAATCCCTATAGTCATAGCAGTAGGTTTGTTACCTTTAATCGTCAGTGCAAGCTATTTTTCACACAACTTGTCCACCAGAGCGTTGTGGAGTTGTTGTATTGTGTATTTGATGAGTTTGATGAGGGACACCAAGAAATTCCCTTAGCCTCCGTAGCGTAGCTCTGAGCAGCTCACGGCTCTGCTCCGCCGTTCTAAAAATAGCTTGCACCGACAATTACAGGTAACAAACCTACTGCTATGACTATAGGGATTATGACAATGGCCCATTTGGCAAAATGTTGAACCATCCCTTTAAGAGGTAAAATACTACTCCAGCAACAAATGAATAACAACATTTATTTCCAGACCCAAGAACATTTGAACAGGATGAATGAAACATCTACATTCAGCATGAATACATCCAGAGTAGGTGCTGTCATATCTTATTGATTCAAAAAAAAAGGTAAATGAAGGTCACAGAAGTTTCGGCTGCACAGAGTAGTGAAATACTCTGCAGAATAAAATGGATCAAACAAAGTGATTATGTAACTCAATAACTCAAGTTTTGACCTGTTATTATTATTCTAGCAGGTGTTTAAACCAAAAGGTTAGACAAGCTGAAATGTTCACCCGATAATAAAGTGAAGTCAGAGCAGTGAGGTCACTACAGTTCATCCAGTCATCTGATACCTGAGATACACACTGAAGTTGTTACATAAACACCTTTGTCCTAGTTAGAGTGATTGGATTATTGCATCAACTCAGCATGTGATTGTTGTTTGTTGTTGGTGAATTAACCTGTGAGGAATTCTGGGTAATCTGGCGTGTTTTCTCCTGAACTGCTGTATTTTAAGAGTAGGTGCTGTGTCGCTGCAGTGGGCGTTTTTTTTTTTTTTTTTTTTCTTTGGCAGCTTGTGGTAGAAATTCTTCAGAAAAAGTATTTAGACCATGAAGTATTAAAACCCTCCTTTGGAACCAATACTAATGAATTTCTTTCAAATGACATGTGGCAGTAAAAAAAGTCTCGCACTGAAGCCAATACTAATGAATTTTTTTTTTTTTTTTTTCCAAGCGGCATTTGGACCACGGCGCTCTATAACTCCATAATGAAATCAGTGACAGCCGGCTTCAATTAACTTTGAGGGAAGCAGGTCTCAGTCAAAACCCGCTACGTGAAAAATCTGATATGTTGTCGTGTCAAAGCCAAAGTGAGAAATAATTCAGTCATTAAAAAATGATTCACTATTTCCCTTCAAGGCTGAAAAAAAGAAATGTAGGTGAAGTGGAAGAGCAGTGACTGAGGGGGAGGAGAGGAGATGGGAGGAGGAAGGAGAGGAGAGGTTAGAGAGGGGAGGAGAGGAGAGGAAAGAAGGAAGGAGAGGAGAGGTTAGAGAGGAAGGAAGGAGAGGGGAGGAGAGAACGGAAAAGGGAGAGGTGAGGTTAGAGAGGAGGTGAGAAGAGGAAAGGAGGGAGGAAATAGGAGAGGAGAGGTTGGAGAGTGGAGGAGAGGAAGGAGGGAGGAGAAGAGAAAGGAGGAGAGGTGAGATTAGAGAGGAGAGGAGAGGTTAGAGAGGAGAGGAAAGGAGAGGTTAGAGAGTGGAGAAGATGAAGGAGGGAGGAGAGGAGAGAAAGGAAGGAGGAGGTGAGGAGAGGAAAAGGAGGAGAGGTTAGAGAGGGGAGGAGAGAAAGGAAAGAGAAGAGGTGAGGTTAGAGAGGAGGTGAGGAGATGAAAAGAGGGAGGAGAGGAGAGGTTAGAGAGGGGAGGAGGGAAAGGAAAGAGGAGAGGTGAGGTTAGAGAGGAGGTGAGGAGAGGAAAAGAGGGAGAAAGGAGGAGAGGAAAGGAGAGGTTAGAGTGGGGAGAAGAGGAAGGAGAGAGGAGAGGTTGGAGAGGGGAGGAGAGGAGAGGAAGAAAGAGAGGAGAGGTGAGGGGAAGAGAAGATACATTTGAGAGGGAAGGGAGGAGAGGAGAGAGAGGACAGAAGAGGAGAGGAGAGATTAGAGAGGAGAGGAAATGAAGCAGGCAGATAGGAGATAAAACAGCACCAAATGGAAAGTGAAGAGAGGGAGAGAGAGAGAGGTGAGGGATGAAAACAGATGACAGACGACAGGAAAAGAGAGATAAATGAAGAGCGGTAGAAACCCGTCGCCATGGAGAAGAGGGATAGAGAGACTCCACCAGTACAACCAGTGTTAACCTCCTCCTCCTGCTGCTGCTGGGGTTTCTATTGTTGGACTTTTTCTCCCTTTGGAGCGATGGAGGTTTAATCTAATGCGAGGAAGAGGAGGAACAGGAGAGGAGGAGAGGAAGATGGAGGGAGGGAGGGATGGAGGGATGGAGGAGAAGACGAGTGGAGCCGAGTCGACATTAGCATTTGTATGAGCTCATTCTCCTCCAATGGCGGCTCAGTGGCCTCTGCTCAAGTCTGTGGATTCACAGCGTTATTATTATTATTATTATTATTATTATTATTATAACCGGGGATGTGGAGTGATTTCTACCCCTCTATTAGGAACTGATATCTGCTATCTGGCACAAACACCACACACACACATACACTTAAACACACACACACACATATACACACACACACACAAGGTTGTGGGAGTGCAGGGATCGAGTCCAATGGAAAATCGCAGGTCTAATTTGAGTCTGGATGAGGAATTCACAAAGCTATTAAACTCCTGATGACTTATTTTAGACACACAGGTCCGTGTGCACACACACCACAAACACTCGCATGCAAATACACATGTGCAGACACACACACACAGACATACACAGACACACACACACACACACACACACACACACACACAGACACACATGCACGCTGCAGCTCTGAACCTCGGAGGTTATAGCATTGAAACCCAAATGAAGTACTGATCTGTTTTTAGCCTGAAGAAGTCGCTGCAGTAGGTATTTAGCTGCCTCACACTCACAATAGGAACTCATTATACTTAGGACCACAGGCTATGTGTGTGTGAGTGTGTGTGTGTGTGTCAGCGTGTGTGTGTGTTCCCATCACAAGAAGTCATCATAGCGCTTTAATTAGAGGCAGCTCTCTATGCGCTTTAGGAGGTTGTGAGAGAGCAAGAGAGAGACAGTAGGTCTTCACACACACTCAGAGAACTACACAGGAGCATGGAAGCTAATGTATGGACTGTGTGTGTGTGTGTGTGTGTGTTTATTCTCTAATGATTTTGCCACCTCCAGCACATTTAGCTGTGACCTTTGACCCCGGCTGCACAATGGAGACCTCAAAGATTAAAAAAAAAAACACTGATTCCTCACACATAAAGTTAAGTTTTGTTTTTGTTTCCTGTTTTTTATTTTTTATTTTAACACATTTTCCCATCGTTGCACTTTAATATGTTTTTTCTCCCTCTCACCCAGTATCTGAGCTGATTTAGTTGAGTTTGGTGTTTAATTTCCACGGCTGCAGGCAGAGCGATCGTTCAAGGGTCAGGAGTTTGGAATTTGCACCAACACAACACACAAACACACACACACACACACCGACGTTGGGATGTTTTTTTTAGATTTTGAATCTTTTCATTTATATGTAAATCTGCCGATGTTTTTCTGACATATTCAAATGCATCTGAAATAATGACACAATAAACAATGATGTGGTGTTTGTAATAAAAACACAGTCACATGTTTTAGTGGATTATCATCACAGAGGTTGTTGTTAAAGTCCTCGACACGCTGTGACCGGTGTCCAAGTGAATTATGGGAGCTTAGGAAAATAGGGAGGAAAACACAACTTTACAAATGGAGGATGATGTGGAAGGATTTCAGATGTGATCCTGAACTAACTGGCTGCCAATCAAATCAAGTTAGGCTGCAGTAGGCTGATCTGATTGGCTGGTGATAGTGTAGGATTATTCAAGTCTGAGTAGAAAAACGTAGGTGAAACCAAACATCAACGATCGTATTAAAAGAATTGTTCACCCAAAATTCAAATTGCACTCATTATCTACTCACCCTGTCGACTAAGGGCTGGGAGAAGTTTCAGAGTCCTCCGTGGCTTCTCTGAGTTACAGGGGGTCTCGGCGTAGCAGTGCATGCATATAACGGTTGCAAATGGATACCACTTTTCTTCGTAACAAAAAGACACACCAAAAAACATCTAAATACCTCCATGCTGCTCGTATGTAATGTCCGTCTTGTATTGAAGCCCCGAAATGCGAAATTGTTCCAAAAAAAATTAAATAAGTCTATATTTCAAGCTTGTTTGCAGCGGAAGATTCTCTTCCTGGTCCGTCCAAATCTCGCGAGATTTGGACCATTTGCAACCGTCATATGGACAGTGCTGCACGGCGCCCCACTGTAACTCAGAGAAGGCACGGAGGACTCTGAAACTTCTCTCAGCCCTTAGTCGACATGAGGGTGAGTAGATAATGAGTGAAATTTCAATTTTGAGTGAACTATCCCTTTAAACATTTTGTCGACATAAAATTCTGGTGAAAACAGATTTTTTGTTGTTGGTTTTGAAGAAGTTTAATGTATTTGTAAAGTTGCTAATAAGTTTGAGACCCATTCATTTTCTACTATTATAACAACAAAGTTCACTGTACGTCGATATCCTTTTGTCTTGCACTTTTTGTGGTATTTATATGACTTACAGATGTGCACACAAATAATTAAAAGCATTAACATAATTCCCAATGTACAATATTTCTATAGGGGCCTATAATGTATGCACAGATACATTATGGACTATGCATATGACATCAGAATAAGTCACATACGCAGGCGCAGCTTGCAGCCTGTTGCAGCCTTTTTCCATTTAAAGTCTATTTCCAGGCCTAATGAGGGATCCTTTAATGCTACAGGAGTCTTATCTCTGTTAGAATTAGCATGTCTGACACTCTTCCCTAATTTGAAAACTGAATACTCCACATTGGAGCAGGAGCACAGCTCTGATTATGGTGCTAATGACCCGGTGCTGAGTCAGAGCTTTGTTGAAGGGATAATGAGAAATCTGCATACAGTGCTACAGTATATACAGCTGTAGGTTTTCCACAGTCACGCCATCCACCTGAAAACAGACGAACGATGAAGACGAGGGCTCGGATTTGAGATTGTTTAATTGCACATAGATGTATTAATATGTGTTATGGTGCGGAGGAATATCCAAACGCTGACAGAGTGTTGGCCCGGAGGCTCGAGGAAGACAGTGTCCACCTCAGTGACCTGCTTCATGACTTCTCAACAACTACAACAAGAACACAAACACAGGCAGTTGTGTTTGGTGGAGTGCACGACCGAGCCTGGAGAAATGTTCGACCCCGGTAGGAATCCTATTTTTGTCACTAAGCTCTCGGTAAATATTACAAACTCATTCTCCAGCTGCCACTATCCACATGTCATACTGTAAGAGCTGAGTGGAAAAAATACAGCTGCTTTTAAAGAAGAGGAGAGAGCAAATCAATGAGGAAATGTAGCTCGGTTGGTAAAGCTATAGAAAGATTCACATATAGTATAATATAAAAAAAAAGTCACATGCAAGAAAAATCATAGTTTTAGTTGTTAACTACAGAAATACTGCAAAATTAAAGCAGAAGTAAGTGGTCCGGTCGTTTTCGCTAATGCTGCGTTCCAGGCAGGCTTTTGAAATCGTAAATTACAGCTTCAAGTCACAACTTACGACTTTGTAGCGTTCCAGGCAACCCACTCGTGTTTTTCCGACCTGTTTTACCGGTGAAAGTCACTATAACGGCCACTCGTAACTTCCGACCGGTGAACTCGTACCAGATCGAACTGGTACCACTTCACGGTCGGAAAAATACGAGTTTCCTTGAACGCACCATAACAGTCCTCGTCCCTACGTCGCCACATTCACGGCGTTCCTTGGCTGCACACACAGCCCTGCATGCCGTTCTCTCTCCTCATTGGATAAAAACTGTAGGATACGATAAATGTTTTCTCTTCGGCTCAGAGCAGAGCAGAGGGACTGACAGACCCGTGTTTCAGACCAAACACTCTATGTAAGTGATTGCTGTCGGAAGATAGAACTATTTAAGACTTATATTAACACAAATATATCACTTACTTATGCTTTAAGTCATTTAACAACTTGCGTGCACATAGACGCTGTAAAAACATGAATGAGTTCCTCATGTCCTCATAACTAAAAGCTGAGCATGCAGAGTTGTGGCAGTGTTTAGTCTGAAAGAAAATCCTGTTGGTTCCATGAGTGGCTGACAAAAAAGATCATTAACAATATTATTAAAGGTCAAAATCATGTTTACCTACATTTGTATTAACAGTTGATATTCTTTTTATAAGGTTAATTAAGTGAAGATGAGACAGTGAAGCAAAAAAAAAGAACTCCTCAGATAGAAATGTAAACATGTTCTATTACTTCTATATTAAAAGGGAATTGCCGTTTTTTACAATCTGAATCTTATTTCTATCATAAAATGTGATAATTTACTCACCCAGATAACTTTGGTGTCATTACAAGTCGTTCTGATGAAATGAGCTCCAGTCGAAAGCCGCGTATATCCGTATAATGAGTCTACAGGGCAACAGAATGCAGCCTCTAAATAACACATTATCTGCAGAGAAACTCCTTCTTTTTACTAATATTTTGTTATGATACGCTAGTGCTATTCCCCTCTGAGTCCGGGGTTAGCTGTTATCAACATCCGGGGTCTGTAGGTTGACCTACTGACCTCTGACCTAGATGATGTCATCTCTGAGCGCTGCGTGGCGCGGCTTGTTGCTACCGCTAATGCTATGGTTCGTTTCTGCGTGTTTCCGACTTGTCAGAACAAAATGAGCAGCTGGATGAAGTTCAGCTTCCACAGGCTTCCTCTCCTCAACCTGGACTCACTAAAGCTCCGGCTAGTTGAGATAAAAATGGACCCGAATGCCGAAGCAGAATGATTAAGAGCCGCGCAGCGCTCAGAGATGACATCATCCAGGTCAGAGGTCAGTAGGTCAACCTATAGACCCCGGATGTGGATAACAGCTAACCCCGGACTCAGAGGGGAATAGCACTAGCCTATCAGAACTAAATATTGGTGAAATGAACGGGTTTCTCTGCAGATAATGTGTTATTTAGAGGCTGCATTCTGCTGCCCTGTAGACTCTATTATACGGATATACGCGGCTCTCGGCTGGAGCTAATTTCGTCAGAACAACTTGTAATGACACCAAAGTTATCTGGGTGAGTAAATGATCGTATTTTATGCTAGAAATAAGGTCCAGATTGTAAAAAAAAAAACATCAATTCCCCTTTAAGAAAAGTTGTTGTCATTTTTGTGCAAAGTAAATTTCATCTTGGTGTCAAGAAACAAGCCAGATGTGTTAAACACTCACTAATTAAAACTCTGAATGAAACAGGAAAATACAAAACGACTGAGCCCAGAGCTTTCCCTCCCTGACGCCTCAGGTCTGTTGCATCTGGCCGTGGTTAAGCCAGCGCTAATGCTAACGCTAACACAGCACATTTCCACTACAGTCGCTTAACTTGACTGAAGTCGCTGCTCAAATCAACAGGGAGTTGTGCACCAGGCTGCGTTTGCAGCTATTCACTCTTCAAAGTTCACAGACGGCACATTCACTTGTTTTTATTTTTATTTTTTATTATTATTATTATCATTATTTCTGTTTTGCTGTGCTGGTATTGTGTCTTTTTATTTTCATACACTGCTTTGCAAAAACATAACAGGCTGCTCTGCAGTGCAAACGGAGGCTAATAGACAGCTCCAGTGTCCCCCGGGGGTCCAGAGTCCAGAGTGTGTGTGAGGTGAAAATACTGCAGGACTGAGCAAACTACACACACACACACACCACTGAAATGCAATTTATTAGTTATTCCATCTGCTGTTAAGTTCCTTCACTTGTTCATACAGTGACAAGCCGGGGAGATAATATTCTCCTCTCCTCCCACATCATCATCATCTGTCTTGAGAGAGTTGCAACGCTCACTTTCCCCCCAAGGTTTTCCATTAGATCACCTCCAGCATATGAGAAAAGAAAGAGAGAGAGGGGGAGAAAAAAAAAGAAACTTAATTTGTTTTCCAAGTCAATGTCAGACACGTACCATACTTACTCTTACACTTTCAGCCCCCCCTCCTCACTCCGTGTGCTCCTGGTATCACAGATAGGAAATGAGTCGAGCTGGGTGTTCACTCGGGGGTTAAAGAGAAGGAACTCAACTCTGTGACACAAAGTCGGGGAGTTTTCTGCTCAGGAAGTCGGAATATCGCTCCATCATCCCGGTATTGACCGAGCGTCCTGCTCAGGTCTCCTCCGCTCTGCCCACATCATTATCTGCCCATTATGCAGGCATCGCCCCCCCCCAACATCGATTAATGATTCATGACTCCAGAATCTTCTGCAGGATGATGAAGATGATGCAGCTTCCTCCTAAAAAAAAAAAGAAGCAGAGTGTTTTAAGAGACGGTGACGACACCACGTCAGACTCAGAGCGTCTCGTTTCATTAGACGTTTCATCAAATCAAAACGTTATCGCACCATCACCGACGCTATCGACTGACCCCACAGTTAACCCCCCCTCCCCCACCACCACCACCTTCATCATTTATCAGGTTATTGAGCTTCTAATGGCAGCCGTCAGCAGCAGACAGTCGCTTCCCTATATCCTCGATAATGAAAGAGATGAAGTGAGAACGGAAGTCAGATATCCGCCCCCTCATACAGCACTGACAGCTACTTTTACACACTGACTGATGGCACCAAATTAAAAGCAATTAGGATCCTTAATAAAGAACGGCTTATAAACTGATCGTACTGAGGCTTCATTTAGAGATGTAGAGACGCCGATGTGGAAGGACGGACGTTTAGATGTCTGGAAAACTTTCTAAGTAAAAGATGAAAACGACAACAATAGTTGAATTCAACCAGTTTTTATTCTCACGCCTCTTCTTCACCAAAAAGAACCTGCTGCTGGTGTTTAGTTGGTTCAACTCTGCTGCCTCCATAGAGCCAGTTTGCATTTCCACTGGCAGCTCCCCATGCTGTCTTTGCAAGCTAAACTACTATAGAGTTCTCAACAGGTCGGAAAATAAAAACTTGGTCCAGCCTGATGTGGTCCGTCTTACTAGCATTAATTCTCTACCAAAAGAAGAAAAAAAGGAAGCCGTCTTTGTTGTAACTGCTGTGAACGGTGACTACATTTTGACGGTGGGATGTTTTGATTCTTCGATGAAGGTTAGCCGTTTTTGTTGTTAGCCATGGCCTTTAGCTTATGAAATTACTTTTCTACCAAATCAATCCAAACAAAACCATTTCAGTGTCAAACAATAATAAGAGCTTGAGAAAGAATAAAACTTAATTTAAGAGAGAAAAAAAACTCACTGAAGCAAAAAACCGTCATCTCAAAAGCAAAATGTATAACTTGAAAACAAATAACATTTAAAGGGACAACGAGGAGTTTCTATTTGGTTATAAAAAAGTCTCACGTTATTAATGTGGATGAATCTACGCTACCTAAACTTGTTAATGGGCCCATTTTCGATAAATATATCGTTTTGTCTCTATCGTTATTTTGTTATTATTAGTGGTGGTGGAAATGCTGGGCGAGCCGACCAGCGTTTCTTTACTTTCGGTTTCGTGGCGAGTCATGAGAATAACGCAGCCGAATCGCCGTTTAAGGTCGGAACTACGACGGTATGTGATCGTCTTCGAACCTCTGACTTTAATTCTTGATGAATGAAAACATGAGTCTGTCTTGCGCCGGTCAAAGAATTTCACGGTGCGCGGAGGCTCATAAATGTAGTGTGAAAACGCTTTGCTTTTCCAAAACTCCTCGTTGTCCCTTTAAGAGAGAAAAAAACTCACTGAAGCAAAAAAACTGTAATCTCAAAAAACAAATTACATTTAATTTAATTATTTAGATAAATATGTTTTTGTTTACAGTTCGCTTTGCTTCATTTTCAGTTTCTGTTTGCAGTTCTGACACAAACCTCTCAGGTGGGCGGAGCTTTTTCAGGGATGTGTCTCCATTTGCTAACGAGTTTTTGATTGACAGCTCAGTGCTCCTTTGTAGCTTAGGAAAAAGTTAAAAAATTTAATAATATATTGATAACGCGGTGGTCCTTTCGGTGGAAAAAGGGAATGAAGATCTGAAGCAGACTGAGAGTTGGTGCTAATCTCTGTTCACATCCAACTTCTTCTTTTGTTCCTCCCGCGTCATCAGTCGGTCGTTTCTTTTAGGCTGTGGTGGTGGTGGTGTGTGTGTGTGTGTGTGTGTGTGAGGGGGGGGCACGGCCATTCTAATTGTGCAGATATTGAGCGCGATGGGAGGCCAACGTTTTCCTCTTCTGTTCCTCCCACATCATCATTTAGTCATTATGAAGGCTGAGTCATTAGTACGCAGACGGATCGTTAATGCAGAGACGGATCGTTAGCGGAGCCCTGCTCTTTGTCCTTATTGAACAGGGAAGTATTATTTTCACACCTGAGTGTTATTCGTCTTTGTGACAGTGAATAGCAGGATAGAGCCGCGTTCATGGACACAGTCGGTCTAAAAATAATCAAGAATAATAATAATAATAATAGAAAAAGCCCTCTGTTGTCCTGTATCTCTCTCTGTGTGTGGAGGTGATAACCACACAGCCATTACTCAGCCAGGTAATGACAGGCAGCGTTTTCATTAGCTGCTGCAGAAGCTGTTCCAGCTTTTTCTTTCTTTCTTTTTTTTTTTTTTTTTTTACCTTGTGGCTATTTATACCGCTGCAAATGTGATTCTTTTGCTACGAATTGCATTTCCCACTTTGCTTACACTGTGTTTACATTGTTCACCTACAGAGTCTCGTATGTCTTTATTAAATATTCTAATGCACAGTGATATATATACATACATAATGCCATTTAATGGATGAGATGAGGGTTAGCGGAACAGATCCCAACTACTAACCTGTTGAAACATTATATGAACTCACTTTTTATTCATTTTATTACAGAAACAGTGACAACTCTCGCATTTTGGGGTCTGGAAGGCAAGAAAAACACCCAAATATATGTTAAAGAGCCTTCAAAAAGTGATATTTCCATAATATGTCCCCTATGTTTCCCAGCTGGAAAACTGACTTTTTTGCTGAGAAATAATAATAAAATAATCATGATTCTGATATTACAAGTTGAATGCAAGTTAAACAACATCATGGCTGCGTGTAATGCAATTATACCACACCCAAACTTTATTTTATATTTCATCTTTAGTTGCTGCCAAGTTTGTTTGGGCCTGTTGAGTTGCACCTGCTCAAGAATAAATGTTGATTTAGTGGAACACTTGAGATAAAAAGTGTTTTTTTTTTTAAGATGAATACTCAGTATTTTTCTTTTTTGTAGGCAAATGATTTTTGCGATGCAACATGATGAATCTCTGTTACTCTGTGTTTGTTGTTGAGCAGCATCTTCTTATTGTGAGGATTTCATTAGGAGATATTGATCTGAATAATTGTCAAAGCTCCACAGTGGCAGGACTCCCTCTGCTACCACACATCAATCCTGTTACATCTGAGTTAACACGTCCCTTTTGTACTGAAGTGTCTCTGTGTGTGTGTGTGAGGTAAAGTACAGAGGTGTGTCGTGTTGGCCACGTTCACTAATAGCTACGGACACGAACCTCCTGCAGCGTCTGATCTGTTCCCACCAGGCTGCATTTGCTGTAATACAAAATGGAATCAATATGGCCGCCATGCAGAAACACATTTAGCCGCTCACTTCAGGTTCATTTCATTCTCCATCCACTTTGCTCATTCTCACTTTAAGTATATAGATAGCAGTGGGTGCTGGTGCAGGGGGGCGAGCACATGATGCTGCCTCCTGCTTTTTCTCTTTCTTCTCTCTTTTTTTTTTTTTTTTTTACTTCACACACAAACACACGCATACGCACACACACACTCGGACAGTGCAGTATCCATTTAGCGTGCTTAGCTGTAGTTGACAACAATGATCAGAAGTCTCCTTGAGAGGGGTTGGTAAGAAGGTGAGCTGTCCCCTTCACTAAAACCACTCATTACTCAACTCACAGTCTGGATGAATGGCCATGGTGTGCAGCCTCGCAATGTGTGTGTGTGTGTGCGTGTGCGTACGTGTGTGTGTGTGTGTGTAATTTAAGATGGAGAGGAAAGTGTGCATGTGTGAAGTCAACTGAGGAAGGAAACCGAGTGCAAGTTTGGGTCTTTCTTGTATGTATGCGTGTGCAAAGGAGATTGTGTCTGTGTTTTATACGTATATATATACATATGTGTTTGTCTGTGTGTGTGTGTGTGTGTGTGCATGAGAGAGTGAGACAGATACTCTCCAGAACCTTACATCTGTCTCCCATTACGATTAGGACAGAACCACTGATAGATGTATAATAGACCTTCCTTTTCCGTGTGTGTGTGCGTGTGCGTGCGTGTGTGCACATGTGTGTGAAGGGAGCATTTAGCAGCCAATCAATCACAAGATGTCAGATGGGTAAGTGTGGGGAACAGTGTCAGCAAAGGTGACACACACACGCGTACACACACACACACACACAAAGTATATGCTACTGCTAATGTGCACACAAATACACACACACAGTTTATTTAAACATTGAGCTGCAGCCTCAGACCAAACTAAAGTAGTTTAGTTTAAAGTTTTCTCCACAGGTGTCTTTACCTGAGACGTTGATGATGTCGTCTTTGTTAAAACATTAGGAAAACACTGTCTCATTGGTTTGAAGTAACAAACATCACATGTAGGAGAAAGGACGGTGACAACGCCACACACAGCACGACATCACTCACAACAGGTCGTTAAACACACGTCACTTTAATGAAGAACCCCGTGTGTTTTAATTGAGTCACATGTTATTTTTTTTTCACAGCTTCATAAAAGCGTTACATGGCCAAACCACGTGTCATTAAAATCAAATAGCAAAGAGGAAAAAGACGAGAACGTGACTTAATGGATTCAAACGAACTTTACTACATGTGATTGAGCTCAACGGACTTATGGTCAATGTGCATGTTAAGTATGTGATGTACAAATTATTCACTAAAATTACAACAGTTTAAAGTGTGGGACACTTACACCGCGTCCTGACATACAGCGATGCGAGCGAGTGAGGAAAAGTGATTCAAATGCGCTAGCGACATCCCTGAAAAAATGGCTCCCTCTGTCTCTATCTGGACGACATTTCACGGCCGTGTCCCGCCCCTAAACACTTCTTATTGGTTGAAAAGGACACGCTGCTTCCTGTTGACAAGCTAGTTATCAGAGAGAGGAGAATATGAGAGAAATAAAACATTTTAAAAATACTCCAAGATGTGAAAAACGGCAACCAGGAAATGCCAAGAATTTCAAAATAGCGCCAGAAGTTTGTTTATGTCCCTTGATAATTTGATTGGTTTGGATTCTAAACCAATAGAATATACTCGCGACTAAATCATCACGCTGCATATCAGGACACCTTCGCGTGAGATTTCGTCGCCATTTTGCCCACTGTACTGTATGTCAGGATGCAGTGTTAGTGTGTTTTTATGGAAGCTAACTCAATATTAAATATGTAGATGACTCAGAGCTGCTCCGGTGCTGCTGCTTTGGTCTGAATCGGTGATGTAGCCACACCCCCTCATTTGAATATATTAAAGGAGCTGCAAAATAAAAGTGGTATTTGGAAAATAAAAGTCCCATGGGGATAAAAAAAAAAAATATGTAGACCTACAAAATAAAAGTCCCCTGAAATAATAAAGCAATATTTTAGTGTATTCAGTGTATTCATTTATTACCTGGTTCATTTTATGTTTATTTATAGCTGTTGTGTTGTTAGTTGTCCTTCCATATAACTTCATTCATCTCTAAATAAACTCGTCTGCAGTGACATTATGAACCAATATTCAACAGCTGATTCCTGACTGGTCAGTCTGAAGCTGAGTGAACCAATCAATCAATTAGACAAACACACAAACAACATGTCAACATGCACTGACGTCCTCGCTGCAGCTGTGTGTCGCTCCGTCCGGACTCACATCAATCTGATCCATTCTTCCATCTGACCAGGGCCGGTTCTAGGCTGGCATATATGAGGGGGCAGTCAGAAATGTGAAGGGGGCATCATGTGAACACATCAAGCTCCAGCACTTTTTTTTCTCTGTGCTTATAGTAACTTCTTTGAATTGGGTTGTTGACTATGTGTCCAACCCCAACCTGGAGAAGTGGATTGCACTTTGACAGGCCTATACCTTCAGATCTGCCCAACTCGGGGCCGGGGTGGCCAACCAGGGTCTTAGAGCCCAAATTTGTTATTGTCGTAATGCAAAGAGCCACATTATATGGGGGGTTAGGGGTGCATATACCTGAAGATGCATTGCAAACCCAGAGGGGCTGAAAAAGGTGAGTAGCTAAACCCCTGTAGGGGGGTCTGGGGGCATCCCCCCCCCCAGAACATTTTTGTGATTTTAAAGGAGCATTATCGCAAATACAGCAGTAATAGCATAAAATAAGCTGAAATATGCAAAAGATGGGTCGGGGGGAGCCATAACTAAATTTACAAAAAAAATCGCCAACATTATAGTGTCCGTGGGGCAAATGCAGCATTTGTCTTTGTTATGATCCAAGCCGGCCCGGCGCTTGCTGCGTTCAATTGCACTCGGAACTCGCAAATCCGACCCCCGAACCGGACAAATATGCAACAGTAAGTAATGTAGCAGTGTTAGGGTGCTCACAGTCACTGAATCGCTAGTAGAACACTTTGTCTCCACGTCCCTGTGTCTTTCTTCAGCTGTCCTCTCAGCGTTATTAAGGAGGAGGAAGTTGCAGTTGCTGTCGTTGTTGTGGTTGTGCGCGACGTAGAGCTGCCGCTTCCACTAGTGAGTTTTCTTTTTCCCGCAATTGCACGTTCATTCAGCCTGGTGAGGGAGGAGGAGGGGGGAGGAGGGAGGAGGGAGGAGGAGGGGGGGGGACTAAACGAGGCTGCTCTCTCTCTCTGACAGCTGTCCACTTGTTTATATCTGATAAGCTCCGCCTGGCTCCATCTAGTGGCCGAATTAAGAATTTGGATTTGCGATAATGCTCCTTTAAAATGTGAGTGAAGCATTCTGGTGCACTCTGAGAAGAGGGGGGGGGGGGGGGGGGTCTACTATTTACAAAACTGAAAGGTAGTCTTAAGAATACTAAAAAAAGAAAGAAAAAAAGAACAGAACATTTTAGAAAAGAATAGTGTCCCATTTTTGTGCTACTGCAGATCATTTTGTCAACTTGTAATATAGGCCTACACATTTTTTGAGTATATTAAAATGTGCTTCCTCAACTTCTAAAATTTGGATTTGAGGGGGCAAGACATTTATTGGAGGGGGCGCTGCTCCCTCTTGCCCCTGCGTAGAGCCGGCCCTGCATCTGACACACACACACACACACAGACCGAGCTGCAGAGACTCGCCGCTCTCACAGAGGTGATTTACAACCTGTACTTTGTGCAAGATGGAAGGAATCACAGCCTCAACTCACCTGTCCTCATGCTCTCTACTCACACACACACACACACACAACACAAACCCACACAAAAG
This sequence comes from Trachurus trachurus, assembly GCF_905171665.1. Taxonomy (NCBI): domain Eukaryota; kingdom Metazoa; phylum Chordata; class Actinopteri; order Carangiformes; family Carangidae; genus Trachurus; species Trachurus trachurus. The sequence continues at coordinate 4,448,200 of NC_139906.1, forward strand.
ACGGACAGATGCACCACGGGGAACAGGAAAACAAGTGGAAATACACACAGTGAGGTTAAATGACACACTGCCAGCACAGTGATAGATTGATAGAAACCACATGCACATATGCACACAGACACACAAATACAGTCAGTCAGAGTAAAAACTTCCTTTTATGGTCGTTTTTTTCTTTTCTTTCATTTTTCTGGCAATAACAATATGTTTACAATATGTCTGCACTCAGAGTTATAGGGGGAGAAAAATAGAGCCATAAACCTTTGTAAGGGAATTGTTTATTAAGCAGCATCATTTACTGGAGACTGTTTCTAATTCTGAACGTCTGCTGTTGTGAGCTTCTGAGGTCAGCTAATTAAAACACACTGGAGCTGATGAAGCTGCTTCAGAACGAGGTCAAACGTTTCTCTGGCTGCGGCTGTTAACGGTAATTTTTTAAAGATTTTTACATTTAACACGTTAAAAGAAGCTCATTAAATGTGATGAATTACTAATCAAGCCGATATACATAAAGTGATGAGACCTGTTGTTCTCTATGAAAAGCACAGTAGCGTGTGCCTGACCCTTTGCATACTGACAACAACTGCATTTTCCACCTCTGATTGAGGTTTAGGTTTTAATCATAGTGGAGAAAATCAACATTGACTGAGAGCTGGAGAGCTAACAGTTGGTTTATGTGGTGCTGATGGTGGATTTTGTGGACTTTCAGAGATCTACCAATCTTCATTTTCCAATATATATCAATGCCAATGCAGGAAATCATATGGAGTTAGCAAAATGCCAAGCTACTGGCTCACTCTGGCTCAGTGTGAAAGCGCCATCAGTCTAATACTAGATCCACTGTAAAAACTCAAAATCTTTTTTTGTCTTATTTCTTGTCAAAATGTCTCAATTTTAATCAAAACTAATCTTTTCCCACTTAAAATAAGACTCATCACCTAAAAATTAACTTGTTTATAGACAGTTTTCAATTGTTTCAAACAAATCTTCAATTGAAATAAGTAGAAAAATCTGCCAGTGAAAGTTTTTTGTGCTTGTAATAAGAAAGAAAAACTTGACCCAATATCAGATTTTTCTACTTATTTCAAGTGAAAATATGCTTGAAAGAAGTAAAAAGTGTCTAAAAACAAGCTGCTTTTTAATGTGATTAGTCTTATTTTTAGTATAATGAGATTTGTTTTGACTAGAAATGACATTTTAACTAGAAATTAGACAAATATTCTTGGTAAGATTTTGAGTTTTTGCATACATCACTATAGGACCTGATACTGATATTGGATGAATAAATATGCTGTAGAATTGTAATTTGTAACATCACAGGTCACTATTGCAACACCCAAATGTTAAAAACACTGCACATTCAATGCATTTCTATTTTTGCATGTGTTTTGTTAAGTAGCAATGTGTTGAGCTCTCTGGGCCACCGTACATCAGCGAGTGTAGGCAGTTATAAACATGAAAGAACCTCTCAGTGTGTGACTGTAGGTTGTGTGTGTAATATAACACTGTGTGGAAGCGCTGTGTGTAGAGAGACGGACACTTTGACCTGGAGATTTATTTACACACAGAATTAAGAAGATTAAAAGTGAGTAAACCCCGAACTGAAACGGAAAGTCCTGATTAAAATGCTAAAAAATTCACAAACAGCGTCGTAATACAACACAATAGCAGTGAAAACACACACACACACACACACACACACACACACACACACACACACACACACACACACACACACACACACACACACACACACACATAAACACTCAGATAATGACACAGTGAGTGTGATCCTCTCTGCCTCTCTCAGTGTGTAAACAAACTGCCATAAGAGAGCCAGAGAAAAGCATGACAGTGCAGAACAGTGACAGGAAACAAGACGTGACCCGAGCTGCAAAAAACAAGTTTACACACAAACTGTCTGTAAAACTGTCTTGTACATAATTACAGATGAAATGATAAAAAACACAGACTCAAACCAGTGCATTGTGTTTCATCCTGGAGGTTCAATAAACTAGTTAAAGGTGAATTACTCTTCATAAACACAGACACAAAGATCAGCCTGTAAATCTGTGAACTGCATGATAACGGATACATGCACTGCTAAGAATATCGCTCTGTGCAGCTGTTGGTCATCAATAACTGTATGAAATCTGCAAACTACATCTGCACAACTTGTAGTATTACAACATAAACAAAAAACCTCACAATACAAAGACCAGATGATATAAACATGTTGTAAACCCAATTTAATAATGATAAAAAAAAAACATTCTTATGAATTTTTTTTTTTTTTTTTTTTTTACACTTTATTCAAACAATGGAGTGCACAAGTTAATTTTTAAATTGAGATGCCTGAGTGTACCTGAATGCATCTCTAAGGAAATGAAATTGGTACTGATAATGCAGTAAAAACAAAAAACATGTTGAACCAGATTAACATAAAAAAAACACCTTCTGATTATAACTTTATTTACATCAACACATCTCATTCCTTTTCTTGTGCAAACTAAAGTTAATAAATAATGACATCAAACTCTCAGCTGTGATTTTCCAAAACAAATTGTTGAAAGTTACGAAGCAGAAACGGTTTTAAAAACGTTTCTCTTCAGTATCAGCCGACGTCTCTAAAACTTTGAGACGGATCATGAAAAGACGAGACGCAAACAAAGGCGTCAACAAACGGGATAAAAATAGGTGAGTCTTTACCCAAAAGGAGTGCTTTGTGGACTACCAGCAGCTGGATCCTCCTAAATCAACTCAAATCCAATCCCACTGGACGCAGCTATCGGTACACACACACACACTCACACACACACACAATAAATCCCTGTACAACACAAACAGAGCCACCGATGATCTGCTGTCAAATAGCAGCAAAACAATCCATAGACAAATATTTGTTGTGACGGGGGACGCAAACCAAATGCTAATTTGCCGACGCCACAGAGGATTAAATCTGTGAACAACAGCGAGATTGACTGGAAGGTTAGCCGGGAAAAATCACTGTAAAAAAAATAATAAAAAAAACAAAACAATTCAAAGGAACAAACAAATGAGAACAAAACAGAGTGAAGAGCAGACGGAGGGAAAACAAATCTCAGCAGCCGAGAAGGAACTGTTCTAAATTTAGCATGAAATGTGGGAGTGTGGTTGTGTGACGTGACGTCTGCACCCAAAACACGCTTCATATACTATTAGGGTTGCTAAATTCCGGGAATTTTCAAAGTTGGAAACTCGGAATAAATGGGAATAAATCCGAAATTTACTAAATTCAAGGTTGGCCCTTAACAGGGAACTTAACCCTCCTGCTGTCCTCCTGGGTCAAGGAAGGAAGGATGAAAGGAAGGAAGGACAAAGGGAAAGAAGGAAGGAAGGAAGGATGAAGGGAAAGAAGGAAGGAAGGGAAAAAGGAAGGAAAGATAGATGGAGAGAGGGAACAGATTGGGTCAAAAAAGAAGGAAGAAGTAAGGACGAAGGGAAGGAAGGAAGGGAGGGAGGCAAAAAGGATTGTGGAAAGAAGGAAGAGAAAAGGGAAGGAAAGAAAGATGGAGGGAGGGAACAGACCAGGTCAACTGGATCAAAAGAGGAAGGAAGAAGAAGTTGGGACGAAGGGAAGGAAGGAAAGAAGGAAGGAAGGGAGAAAGGAAGGATAGAGGAAGTGAACAGATTGAGTCAATTTGACCCAGAATGACAACAGTTAATTCCCATAAATTCCCAATAATTACTATAATTCCCATGGAAAGTTTTCAATTTGGAATATTTCCAAAATTCCCCAGCTTATTTTACCATGGAAAGTTTATGGAAATTTACTGGAAATTTACTGGAAATTTTCCACCCCTTTGCAACCCTATATACAATTCATAGTATAAATTTGCACAATGCACGGAGTTTGACCTCAGTCAAACACACATAAACGTGCATACAAACACACACACACACAAACACACACTGCATTCACAGTCGTTGAAACTACTTGTTGCGGCCTCGTTTTCTCTCGTCGCACAATACAATACCCTCATGTGGGCATTTGGTTCTCATAAAGACTCACACACACTCTGACCAAAATAGCCATTTCATTATTCACGAGTCGAGTCCCGGCGGGGAATGAAATAAGAAGCTGCTGAAGTGTGCCCATAAACGTGCGCACATGTGAGTCACCCCCAAGGACATTAAACTCAGATGTGACTTTAGATTGCTTCAATATTTCTCCTTAGTGCAGCTCGGTACACGTCCAACGCGCCGTGTTGGATCGTATTCGGAGTTCATATCTTTCCACTAAGGTACTGTAGCGTTTTCCATTTTCAGCAGTATAATCTGAACGACAGTTATCGGAGCTGATGATGCCGGAGGGGGGGGCACGGTTGCAGTGTGGGAAAAAAAAAGTAGTTTAAAATCAATAGACAATAAGCGGGCCTTTATCTAGCAGCATGCATTGTGCAAACAGGATAAAAAGAGGATTTACAGTTCCACAGCTGCAGCATGAGAGGAGCGGTGACCTCTGAGCAGCGGGCGCTGACCGCACCTGTGACATCATCAGGGTGAGCAAAATAAACCTACAAGCACAAAAAAAGCCCATTTTCGTTTAAAAGGATTTTTTTTTTTGGCACCGTTTTTATCAGTGTGTGTGTGTGCTAATGGCCTGCATTAACCAGCTACATGCACATTATGTTAATGTGTGTACTTGGTATGTGTTTGAAATGAAACCTCTATAAACATGATGTCGTGTCGCCACCATCTGTGTTTCAGATCCAGTCAGAGCCGGTTCACTGCTGCTGCTTCTCTCATGGACTTTCAAATATCAGCTTCTGGTCTTTTTTTGTTTTTTTTTGTCTCAAGGGTTATGAAGTTATGCATTCATGTTTTTTAATAGTTGTGAGTCATTAAAGGGATAGTTCAACATGTTTGGCAAATTGGCCCATTGCCATAATCCCTATAGTCATAGCAGTAGGTGCAAGCTGTTTTTAGAACGGCGGAGCAGAGCCGTGAGCTGCTCAGAGCTACGCTACGGAGGCTCATGGGATTTCTTGGTTTCCCTCATCAAACTCATCAAATACACAATCCAACAACTCCACAACGCTCTGGTGGACAAGTTGTGACCTGCACATTCACCACGCTATGAGATAATAACAGAACGTTACCAGACAGAGTTGTTTTAGAGGAAAATTCATGCAAAACCACTGATGCACGTTGCCTTCAGGGACAGTTTTTCAGCAAGCAGTCTCTGTATTTCCCTCTAAAAACATCTTGTACCGACAATTAAAGGTAACAAACATACTGCTATGACTATAGGGATTATGGCAATGGGCCAATTTGCCAAACATGTTGAACTATCCCTTTAAGTTGATCTGGCTGTTTTTGTTGTTACTCTTACTGGACAACGGGTCGATAATGTTGGGAGCAAAGGTGACGGATCCAGATCCAGATGCAGAACTCTCTCAACTTTCTCCGTGAGTCAAAGATGTTTCAGAGTGAACAATATATCTTCTGTATCGACCGGCTCTAAAATGCACAGTGATGTGTGCTCGGGTTATTCCCTTAAAAACTAAACAAACAAACAACATTTGTGCTGCAGTTAAAATACAAAGCACATATGGAAGTGGAGCGCGACCATGAATGAATACCACTAACACAATCAGCGCAAACTGTTGAGGTTTTTATCAAATGCTGCTCAAATGTGCATTCAAAACACACAACTGGGCACAATTTAATTTGCAGCTGAGAGGCGTCTGATAGCGAGTATTCAAAACACTTTCCGGACTTTTCTTAATCTCGCTTGATAAATGAGCCGTGCTGCGAGGAAAGAGCACTTTCTGAGCACCCATAAACCCTCTAAACTGATTACAAAGACTTATGGGTAAATAGCGGGATCGAGAGGAGGGAGGGGGAGGAGGAGGAGAGGGTGAGGAGGGAGTGGGTGGGTAAAAAAAAAAGAAAAAGTGAAGACATTACCGCACTCTGTTTCCAGGAAGCAGAGTGCAGTAATGTGACGCAACTGTTTCTCTTCCCGTCACTCGCTGATGAGAAATAAATGAATGAGATTAAGGTTTTAACGCCGCTCTGTGTGTGTGTGTTTCAGAGTGTGTGTGTGTGTGTGGGTGTGTGTGTCAGAGTGTGTATGTGTGTGTGTGTCAGAGTGATATGATGATCTGCCTCTAGGAGCTGGAGTGGATGGAGCTGTGGGTCATCTCAGCTTCTACTGGACTCATTGATAGAGCCGACCTCACATCTGACCTCAGAGAGAGACACACACTGTAAAACACATGTTGGTACACACACACACACATGTTGGTTTGGTCATAGGTCTCGGTTTTTGAAGTAGTTTTACTGCAAAGTAAGTTTGACAACGTGCACTCTGGAGCAAATCGCTTCCGTTTCGGTCAGTCTCTGCATTTCCACAGCATGTGCTGCGTCTGTCCCAGCATGCATCAGCTTAGGTAGATCAGATCGCCGGAAACAGGAAGTCACACAGAACATTAAAGGTGCATTGTGTAGGAATTACTCCCATCTAGCATTGCTGTTGTATATCGCAAGAAAATCAATCGTTTCTTTCATGTAATGGTTTTCATAATTTCAAGTTACCCTCATGATAGGGGGAGGAGTAAGGGGTATAGATGAATGGAAATTAAATGAAATAAAATTTAAAAAAGTTGATCATCAAAAAAAAAAGGAAAAAAAAGAAAGAAAATCAATCGTATTTTTCATGCTGCATTCACCTGAAATTGGGCAGACGGCAGACGGACGACAGCCGCTGCACGTAACGGCATAAACAAGCCTCTATGTAAACAAGTGGTCGGTCATCACGAGGCAAAACAATACACGTGACAATATGTTGTCATGGTGATGTGGTATTGTTTACCTGACCCACATAACCCTAACCCTAATGACATCTGGTTTGTTACCGACAGCCGTCCGCCCGACTGCAGGTGAATGCAGAGGAAAACAAAACCAAAACCAAACGAAAGAAAAAGAGAAAAGAAAATGGTTAGAATCCTGTGCAGGAGCGGCGGCCATGTTGCTTCCCTGTCTGCTTGCTCTCATTGGCTGTTGGAAGTGTTTATTTCACAGAATCTCTACTCTGAATATTAATTAATTGAACCTTTGCATTGAAAAACTCAAACATCTATAAGAGCCGTGTTCCTGTTTCTGAGTGGTTTCACACTCTGCAGTATCAGACCTGGCAGGCTTATGCTTCTTGATTTCAATTGTTCATTATCAGTCTGACAGATCCTTCCTGTGTGTTATTCCCAGTCAGAGGAACACAAACACACTTTGCACTTTACTGCCCTGTGGATGTTTTACTGCTGTGTGTGCAGGATGCCAACAGGAGGTTTATCACAGACGCACGAGTTTTCTCCGTGTGATTTTGTTTCTGAACAGTTGTTTGGTGACTTGAAAGAACTTCCCTGTATTTAATAAAACGAGGGATAAAAGAAACTAGTTTCCATATAGCATGAGTGAAGTATAAAGAAAAAAACAGCTTCTATGAGACAGAGGAGACATGAAAAAGCTCCTGTTGAAGTGGGTTTTACTGCTCATTGATCCACAATCCTGTTGAACCGTTTTACAACATGGCACTTAAACCGGCCCGAGCCGCCTCCGACTGTAAACTGATTCTTTACTGTGCAACAAATAAAACGACAGAAGATGGAAAGACAGAGGGAGGAGAGGAAGCAGAGGGGAGGCAAACAGTTGCATCCAGGACATATCCAACACATACTGTAAACACCTCTTTACCCACGGATACAATCACCATCAGCACTGAGTAACATACACACTGTAACAACAGACAGTAATGGCGCTTTTCCACTATACGGTCACGGTACTGCTCGGCACGGCTCGATTTAGCTGCTATTCTATTACAGATGAGTTCATATCATGACGATAGCCACCGCATCTCTTCTTTCGATCCTCTCGTTAGTTCGAAAGTCACTTGTCTGCACCTCGATTACGGACCACAGCGTGAGTCATTTAACTCACATGAAAGAATAACAACAGTCTCATTTTGGAAGTTGCGCTCGCAACTCTTCCAGCAGTGTCGACGCTCTGGCCAATCAGTGGAAGGGATTCGGCTGATGTCACGTTTAGTGTCGCTTCGGCTCGATTGGAACCCAGGCTGAGGTGTAACCAAAAAAGTACCCGGTAACAGGTACTAGGTACTAATGGAAAAGCAAAACAACTGAGTTTTCACAAGAGGAAGGGTTGAAGTTTCTCTTTTGGTTAATGGACTAACAAAGGACTCAGATCAAACGTTGGATTTTTTGTTTGTGTTGATGAAAAGATTTGTGTTTGTTGTGAATATATAATTTTCTTTATTATGTGGCATCACAAGGGGGCAGGTGGTAGAGGGCTGCTTCATCCCTGACAAGTTGGACTTGTATGGGGCTTCTGGGTGGAAGAATAAACCATCTGCATTTGATTCTTCTGACTCTCGCTTGTTTTTTCAGTTTTTGCACTGCTCCAGCCTTACCTGCCTGCATGGGTCACCTCTCATGACTTCACAATTGCTAAAGAGTTTGTGTTGAGTTTTTTCCTCATGCTGTCGTGAAAACACATTGTTTTGCATTGTGTGCTGATTTGGTTTACACTACCTGATGAGTTTGCATCCTTTGTGGTGGTTTTCTTGTGTGTGTGATTTACCGACTGACTTTTGACTGACTTGCACCCCAGCAAAAGAAACATTCAGGTCCGAACCCACACACATATATCACTGTTTTTACTGTTTTACATCAATGAACACCAAACCTAAAACCTAAAACCTCATTCTAACTTCAAACAGCAGCGTCGGACCCAGTTTTCTTCAGGACCTCATGAATACAGTGAAACCAGCCCCTCACACACACACTCACCACGCAGCTTTGTGACGACTGTGTTTTATTTCCTCGGGAGGGAAACTGATAAAAACATAAAAGCAGAGAAATCCATACTGGCTCCTCAAAGTGTCTCTGTTCTCCCCTGGGTGAGCAAACATTAGCATTCCAGTGATTCTCTGTAATATCCTAATCTGCTGCGTGTCACTCGCCGCTTCTCTTTTTCTGCTACTGCTGCTGCTGTGGAAACCGACTCTGGTTTTCCTTGTTGTGGACAAAACCTCTTCTTGTTTCTCTGCTGCTTGATAAAAAAAATATAAATATATATATTCTACAGGAGGCAGATAATTATCCACAACAATAACTTCAGGTCATGTTGAGGAGAGAGTGAAACTTTTATCGTGCACTTCTTCACTCAACCTGTGGAGGATAAAAAACACTCGAGGCTCTTCAGCAGGAAGCGCAGAGGTTCACGAGCTCCACGGTGAACGTGTTTGAAATTCAGATTTCCTCTAAAAAAAAAAACTAAAATCCACAGCAGAAACCAGCCTGTATGTGTGTTTGTTTATTTGTTAACCTCTTGGTCCGACTTTTACACCAAACTCAAACCTTATAATCAGTGTCAAGAGGCCGAGAGTGAACGGATAAACAGGAGTAGGAAAAGAGGAATAATATTTATTGAAGCAGTAAGAGCCCACCTGGAGGGTTTAGTGTTAGTACAGGACTTCTTACACAGCTAGGAAACAGTACACACAGGCATTACATCACCAGGAAGTCAAAATGTATTTAACTTCCAATTGCGATCTCCTTTTAAAGGAGCGATAAATAACTGGGTCATTAATCAGATTATAAACACTTCATTAATCATAAACTACACTGTTTCTAGTCACTATTTGGCAGATGAAGTTAATGCTTACTCTTCAATAATCATATCAATAGGTTAACTGGCAAAAAATAGCCTTATTGTAAAAATATAAAACCCACTGTCATTTATGAATGAGTTATGATATTTATGAATGGACGATGGAGAAAACACAAAGTTCTGTCTCTTAACAGTGCATTTTAATATGGCTTCACTATTTGGCAAGCAACAGGTGTTATATATCAGCTTATAAATAACTTATAGACCATTCAAAGAGTCTGTAATGTCATAAAAACCCCATTAAGGTGTTGTGATTGTCAAACGGTATCCCATAGTTTAATGCTTCTTCACCTGTTTCAAACCACGTTTTCTTGTTTTCGTCTCAATCCACTAAAACTGAAACCACAGAAAAAACAAACCACTGACTGAGCTGCGCACGTGACGATCATCTATAAAATTCAAACACACTGAATTCACCATTCAACCTGCAAACTGTGTGGAGCTTCTTCTCCTGACTCGACCTTTGACCTTTGACCCACTCCTACGTGTGACGACTCGGAGAGAAGCTCAAAGTTTTAATCAGCAGCCTACATTACAGCACATACAGTACATCCACTCCCGTTAGTCACAGATTGATCAGTATGTCTCACCAGTGATTGGCTCAACAGCAGAAAAAGCAGCAGGAAGTTCATTACACGTGTAAATATATAGTAGAAGGAGAATAAGAACCTGCAGGACTCGTGGACTTCTTATGGATTTTCGTCCCCTGCTGTTTTTTTTTTTCTTCTTCTTTTCAAGTTCCCGTTTGACTTGATTTCACATATAACAAAACACTTTTTTAGTTTTACAAGGCAGGGAAAAGCAATTACAGCTACCTCTCTGGCAGCTCTGCAGATTAGAGACTTTACAGCAGCTAATCAACACCTGATGTGGAGCAGGATTACACTCACTCAGCTCTCAGGATTTGTTTTTTCACTCTCAATCCGCCACATGTTGCAGCGGGCAATGTTACATTTGGCATAAGGACAAAGAAAATCATGATGCTTGGCAGTGAAATAGTGTTTTCTTTTAGGTTGTATTTTGATTGACTCTTTGATTGACACAGTCTAATGAGATGCAGTGACAATTATTCATATAGCCTATGTTTACTTTACATAAAGATCTTTGGAAACAACTCTCCGACTCCCAGAGAGTGTTAATCAATGCAAAGTTTCAGCTTCAAATGTCTTTTCAGGAAATCGTCCATGTTGATTATCACTTACCTGCCTCTTGAATGAAGCCACACCCACTTTCATTCTGTATTTTTAGTCGCTCACAGCATAAAGACAAGTTATGAAAAAAATTGGCGGTTTTGACAGGATAAATCAGACCGACATGTACAGTATTCATTCATTCATTCATTCATTCAGCAGCAGAGGTGAAACTCCATTAAAGCCAATGGGAATTCATTTGGCTTTTGATTGATACAGGATTTGAACAGCAAATCTCTGAAATGTTTCCATGCACAAGAGAAAAAACTTCATATACTCCAGGAATGAAACCTGAAACTGGAACTTTTTGTTCTGATAATATTATTCATTCATTCATTCATTCGTTTTCTATACCGCTTATCCTGCACTAGGGTCACGGGTGAGCTGGAGCTGGATTAGATATAGACAGACAACCATTCACACTCTCATTCATACCTATAGGTGGTTTAGAGTCGCCAATTAACCGAACCTGCATGTGTTTGGTCTGTGGGAGGAAGCTGGAGTACCCGGAGAGAACCCACGCATGCACAGGGAGAACATGCAAACTCCTGGTCTCCTAAAGGGGGCGGAGCCGTGGTCTGCTGGTCTCCTAAAGGGGGCGGAGTCACGGTCTGCTGGTCTCCTAAAGGGGGCGGAGTCACGGTCTGCTGGTCTCCTAAATGGGGCGGGGTCACGGTCTGCTTGTCTCCTAAAGGGGGCGGAGTCACGGTCTGCTTGTCTCCTAAAGGGGGCGGAGTCACGGTCTGCTTGTCTCCTAAAGGGGGCGGAGTCATGGTCTGCTGGTCTCTAGTCTCTGACATCTGAGTCCTCAGCTGTCACAGGAGAACAGGACCAGAACCAGACACAGAACCCAGGACAAGAATGAAAACCAGAACTGGAACTGGAATCAGGTTAAGGACCCGAACTGGGACAAGGACCGAATCATCAGACCCAGAACCAGGACTGTGAACGTAATTGGAACTGGAACTAGAATCAAAACCTGTGGCAGAACCAGAACCGGTACCATGGCCAGAACCAAAGTCAAAATCTCTCCAAAAATAGTTGTCTTATTTCTTGTCGAAATGTATAATTTCTAGTCAAAACTAATCTCTTTCCACTTAAAATTAGAATCATCACCCAAAAATGAACTTGTTTATAGAAAATTTTCACTTGTTTCAAACAAATTTTCACTTGAAATAAGTAGAAAAATCTGCCAGTGAAAGCAAGTTTTTTGTGCTTGTAATAAGGAAGAAAAACTTGCTCCATTGTCAGATTTTTCTACTTATTTCAAGTGAAAATATGCTTGAAAGAAGTAAAAAGTGTCTAAAAACAAGCTACTTTTTAATGTGATGAGTCTTATTTTGAGTATAATTTGATTTGTTTTGACCAGAAGTGACATTTTGACTAGAAATAAGACAAATATTCTTGGTAAGATTTTGAGTTTTTGCAGTGTACCAGAACCAGAACCGGATTCAGAACCAGAACCAGAACCGATACTAGAACCAGAAGGGTTAAGGGACTCACACTGGACTCAGGGACTCACACTCGGAGCATAAACAATCCAGCCCATAATATCAGCTGGGTGATGCAATCGCTACGGCGATGTGATCCACTTTGTTTCCGCAAGTAACTCGCTTAGAGACACATTACACTGGATGGATGGATGAATGGGCGGATAATAGAGGGATGAATGGATTGAAAAGAAGAGGAGGCAGAGGGGAAGAAGGAAAAGAGATTGATGTTTTTTCAGAGAGGGGGGGGGGAGCAAACAGAGCAGCGGAGGTAAAATGAGGCAAAGTGAGGGACAGAATGAGAGAGAGAGAAGGTGAGAGGAAAAGAAAGAGGAGGTGGATGGAGATCGTTTGGAGAAAGTTGATGAAAGAGAGAAGAAAGGTGTTTTCAGCAAAAAGACTGAGAGCAGGTGAGGAGAGAAGAGAGGAGAGGGATGAACGAGTGACTGAGGGAGAACATGACAGAGATAGTAGATAGAAGAAAAAGAAGAAGAGTGATATTAGATAAACTAATTACAGCAGACCCTCCTCTTCCTGCACTCTCCCTCCGTCTATATCCATCCATCTCTGCTGCCGGTCATCGCCTCATTCTCTCCGACTTTCCCGGAATAAAAGCGTGATGTTTGCTTCCCGCAGGCTCTTTAAAGTGAAATCGGAGACGTGTACATCCAATCGGAAAGCTTTTAACTAGCAGAGCTCTGGGTTGCCAGGTTGGGTAAAGTATTTAGCAGCCGGGACACTCACAGTGTGTGTGTGTGTGTGTGTTATAGAGTGTGTGTGTGTGAGAGAGAGAGCATGCACGTATGTCAGTGACTGAGGAGTAAAGCATTTAGTGGTCAAGGCACTCACTGGAAGTCGTCAGCTTGTGTGTGTTGCTGTGTGTTAGTGTGTGTTAGTGTGTGTGCATGTGCCTGAGTTAAACCAAGTGTTTATGCAGTGTTTATGCATCCTGAGGAAACCTCTCACACCTATAAACTGTGTACTGAGTCTGTCATTATGATTCATTATGAATATTTTTGCACATTCACACTCTGCACATTTGCACTAAATAAATGAGTTTGACTTTGAGTTAGAAAATTATACAGTAAAATGTAATAAATAGAGAAATACAGTGAATGAGAAGCTGTGCAGCAGCAGCAGCAGCAGCAGCTCGGGGCCGGATCGGATGCGTAAAAACTGCAGAATAAACTCTAAAAACAACAACAAAAACCCTCTTAAAGTTGTGTTTGTGTGTTGTTTTTGTTTTAATCTTCAGTGGTGTTTGTTCCAGTTTAACCACGGTGACACGATGTGCGACTCTCCTCCTGGATCTGAACTTTGTTTCCAGGTATTTTCTCTGTGTTCTTGTATAAATACATAGTTAATATAGTGGGAAACTGTACAGTAGGTGTTTAGAGTTTGCTCTCCAGCTCTGTGTTGATGTTTTTTTTTGTGTAAATCTGTTGTATTGTGCAATGAGAATTTTTCTGTATACACAAGAAATCCCCCATTTCAGTGTGAGTGTGAGTGTCAGCAGGACTACTTAGCAGAAACCTCTCATAGATTTCAAGCCCATGAATTATTCACAAAGGAAAAAAGTCTATCCTCCTGTTTCCTTCCTTTAACCCCCTCCGCTGACACACACACACACACACACACCTTCCATGTATAATTACATTAGGGTGACTGGGATTGCACTTCACACACTGGTGGCAAAATAAATAAAAGAAATTAAATAAAGATTCAGAAAAGACGGCGCTCCCTCTCCTTCTCTCTCCCTCTCTCCGTCTTTCTCAGACAAAGTCGATGCTGTGTGTTTTCAATAATCAAGGTGCGCTGTGTAATAATTTCATGCCTGCTCTCGTCATCCTGACACCGAATTATTTATTGGAACACGTTCACTGGTGAAGCGTGAATCACCAAAAACAAACAATTTGTTTCTTTTCCTTCTCCTCCTCCACCAGTTTCTCTCTCTCTGAATATTAACATAAAGGCAGATACTGTATAGCAGCTAAAAGGGGAATTTTATTAGCATAATTAACAGCGGGAGCAAGAAGGAGAGTCTTTTTCATTAGGGTTATGTGTGTGTGTGTGCGTGTGTATAATCCACAGTATTTGAAAGCAAGGTTAAGTGGGGATGTGTTTAATTGCCTGCTTAGAGCGTTTTCCTTTTCTTTTTTTTGTAAATTAATTGCTGAGGGACTTTGTGATGGAGCTGAAATGGAAGAAGAAAGGTGCAGGGGATGATGTCATCTGTACAAATTGATGTTTGAGGATATAAACTACTGTATACTGGCAGACATCTTCATATCCAGCGGCGGCAGCAGCGGCGGAGTTGGTGTCGGTGTCGTATAAAGCTGCGTTAGGCTTGTGTAAATGTCACAGATTACTGACTGAGAGAGGGAGGGAGGGAGGGGAAGAAAGAGAAGAAAAAAAAACAAGAGCAAGAACAAGGACGAGGAGAGAACAAGTGATTTCTAAGGATAAAAAATGGAGTTAAGGGAAAACAAACAGAAGGAGAGAGAGGAGGAGAAGATCATCCTGCAGAGCTCAGTGGGGAAATTTGTCGTATTATATTAGAAAGAAACAGTGCAAGATGACAACTTTAAAAGAGATGTAATATAATATCTACTATGTGATGTTTCAATACAACAACAATCAAAGCAGATTGAAGTGTTTTACAGCAGATAATGAGACAGACATCAGTTCATTAGTGCCCATCAGAAAATATATTTTTGTGTTTTTATTTTCTCCCTCCAGTCGTCCTGTTGCAACTGACAGGAAAAGTTTGTCTCTTACTGCAGTTTGTTATTAATAAGGAATAAAACAGATGTCAGTAGAGACAGAAAGTCCATTTCTTTTTTTTTTTATTTCACAAAAATGAAAATCATTGATACAAATCCACAATTGCAAACAAATAAACACGATCAACATGCAAAACCAAAGCAAAAGGAAGGACAGCAGCAACAGGAACACATTAAAGGTGAAAAATACATACAGTAATGATAGAAAAGAAGTAAGACGGCCCTCCAATACAATCATTTACCATTCATGAAGGTATTAAGAGTATTAGTACTGTAAAGTATTAAGAAGTCCATTTCTTCTTGACTAAAACATCCCTGATTGATCATCCCACAAGAGCTGCAGGTTTTCAGATGTTCTGACCCAGTCATCAAGACATCCAGTCCAATTCAATCCAACTTTATTTGTTGAGCACTTTAAAACATCCACGGAGGACCAAAGTTCTGTACAGGATAATAAATAAAAGTACCAGAAATAAAGACACAACATCTTACTGTACATAAAACATAAAATTACACATATAAAAACAGATAAAATAATCTAAAAGGCATATAACATGGGTAAAATAATAGCTGTGTAATAAAAGAAACAATAAAATAAGATAAAAACCTAATCAAACCAAGCCAACGTCTTACTAGGGAACAGAGGCCAAGGAGAAGAGATTTAAAAACCGGCAGAGAAGAGACCAGTCTAATGTTTTGAGGGAGATCGTTCCATAGTTATAGTCAGAGAAGTAGGATGGGGCAAGACCATTTACTGTAGAGAGAGAGAAACAAATTAAAGACCTCACAGTCTGGTCCTTGTTGTCAAACTCAAAGCTCAAATCCTTACACTTCCAACCCAAAATGTTCATTATCTGCCTAATACATCCCACCATGCAGGTGTCATGATGAAGTGTTATTCCCTTCACCTGTCAGTGCTCATCATGATCGCTGTATATCGTGTTTTGACTGATAAACTGCACACGTCTCTATTTCTATTTCTGTTTTCTGTTTGTGTCGCCCGTGTCTTTTTTTCTGCCGATGAGCTGCACAGGTCAAACATCTCTATTAGATTATGCATGTGTGTGTGTGTGTGTGAGTGTGTGTGTGTGTGTGTGGCTGAGGTGGGGTGCGGTGGGGTCAGACCAACAGATCAGAAAATCAATATGAGTGAAGCGGCCGCAGCAGCCGCACATCAACCTTCATACACAGATCATACACAAGCAGCTCTGACACGTTTGCAGCTATTTTAAGGAGCGACTCTTCTCTTCTCTTCTCTTCTGGTGTCCTTCTGCTCCGCGAAGCCTCGGCTGCGGCCGTACGTACGTGGCACTTGATAAATGTCACTCGTGCAGATGGATGCTCAGTGTAAACACAGAGAGATGGTACAGAGGCGTCGCTCAGGCCTTTTTAAAAAATCATAACAACTCATGAGACTGAGAGCGAGGATTGTAACGACAATAAAAGGCAATAAATAATAAAGCAGCAGGGTCACTGGTCATTATGACTCTGACAGTGAGACTCTGTCCACTTCTTCTCCGACCGGAATAAGAATATGTGACCCGTTCTATCAAAATGAGTCGGATGTCGCAACGTTCTATTTTTAGATAATCAGCTGATAACGTGGAAAACCCATAGAAAATCAAAAAAATTTCAAAGCAATGACATTCAAAAACAATCTCCCAAAGTTTCACAGTCCAGATAATTGAGAAAAAGGCACACGTAAATGATGATTAAAGTTGACCTGCAACTTAAACCCTCTGAAAATGAGTGTTGCTTCGGTGCAAAACATGACAACTTCTGAACCGTTTATGATAGAGACGAGCTGTAAAAAGCATCTGAATTGTGAGATTCTCTGCTTTCCGACGGTCATTGAATGGTGCCTCTATGACAACAAGGGACGGTATAGGGTGCGTGTAATCACGTGGTACAGGGAACAGATGCCAGAGTCACTGGCAAAAACTTTAACTGCAATTTTCTCAGATTTTAGAACGGAATAAGAGAGTGAAAGATCGTAATTCAAATGGCCACATCTAGAAAACCATCAAATGTATGACTCTGACTAGGGTATCATTTTAAAGCTTATTTACTAATCTTTCCATTGATACCAAAATCTCAACTTTGAAATTTGGGTCACTGTGACTCATTTTGATGGATCGGGTCACATACAGCAATATAAGCAAAAAAAACAACAAAAACTTGTTTATTCCACCCTGTAATCCTGCAACACTGGGCTGCAACCTGTCGATCAGTGAGTTATTTGAATAATTATTTAATCTACAAAATGTCAGAGCGGTGAAAAATAACGTCCTTTAGTCACAGGTGACACTTTGTTCCAGAGGTGTTTGAATTACAGCGAGCAAACAGCAGTAAATCATCACTCAGACCAGTTTCTGTTTTTAATGTCCGTGTGATAAAACACTGGACACTTGATTGATTGTTATAATTGCTGCTGCTGAATCATTTTCTATTTATTTCAGCTCTATGAAACATTGAAACCACCACTGCTGCTGATGATGATGTTTTTTTGAGGAAAAAAGACGTCAGTTTGTGTTCTCGCCTCCGATCTGTATTCACACCTCGTCTCTGCGCTCACGGAGCCTTGACCTCTATAAAGCTCTGACATTTTAGTCAAATAACATGGGCTGCGATTTCCTGTTTCAACACTGTGACGCCCGAATCAATGCGGGTTAAAGATACAATACGTGATTTATTCACCTAATCTATATGAATGAGAGGTGTATTCTCAGAGGTAGAAGGCGAGGGCCAGGTGGAAGATGATAAATCACTGCAACCAGAGCAGTAAACTCCTCCACTCGCTGA
Source organism: Trachurus trachurus (assembly GCF_905171665.1). Taxonomy (NCBI): domain Eukaryota; kingdom Metazoa; phylum Chordata; class Actinopteri; order Carangiformes; family Carangidae; genus Trachurus; species Trachurus trachurus. The sequence continues at coordinate 4,466,194 of NC_139906.1, forward strand.
CATGATCCGTAAAAACAGACAAAAATAAACCAGAAAAGTTAAATTTGTAAACATGGGATGTACCTGTACATTCACATTTCTTCTTGCAAAGCAGGAAATCTCAATCTCACCCTCATTTGACACAGAGTACAGGTCTGGGGAAGGTGGATGGTCGAGTTAAAAAGCAGAAAACGGTTAATTTCCAGGGTGCAGATGTGCATTTTGTATAATTTAGTGGTTTTGAAGAATGCAGTGCATGCAAAGGGAGCAGTAGTGACACTTGTAGTGGGTGACAACTCAACTGAACAGCTGTGTCTGTTCTGGCAGGAGTCAGTCAAGTCTCCACGGAGAGATTGTTGGTACTGTATGTATTTGTGTCCATAGTGAGTCTCTCAATCTCACCCTCATTTGACACAGAGTACAGGTCTGGGGAAGGTGGATTGTCGAGTTAAAAAGCAGAAAACTGTTCATTTTCAGGATGCAGATGTGCATTTTGTGTAATTTTGTTAGTACTGTATGTATTTGTGTCCATAGTGAGTCTCTTCCCTACTTATTTTCACTATTAGCCTAATAGTTATTGTTTAGATTAAAAAATAGATGAATGATGAATGAATTTGTGCCATTTATGTTTAAGCAAAGTGTTTGTAACTGGGTTTTTTTCTTCTTGTTCCTTCTGGACGTTATCATCATCGTTGACACGTTGCCCTGTGTCCTCTGTGGGTTGATAAGCCCGGTCCAGTTCAGGCGGGTGTTGTGCACCAACTAACTCGGCATGCAGGGCCGTTGTATAGGGGAGAAAGGTGATGATAATTCTAGGGGCCCAGCGCCCAGTAGGGCCCACAAAACCCCCAGTAGTCTAATCTTTGTATGACTGAATTATTCTGCATAAGACCCTGACTGATACTCATAGTAATGCTGCATTAGCATCAAAACAAAGTAGGCTAAAAAAGAAATGATAATACATACGTAGTCTATGAAAAAAAGTGGAAAAGTCAGGGGGCAGGGGCCCACTTTAGTATTCTTTCAGGGGGCCCAGAATTCCTAGCAACGGCCCTGTCGGCATGTATTCATCTCCGACTTCCGAGATGTGACCAACTTACATAGATTAAAATGTCTCTGTACACAGTTGGACAGACATCAAACCAATCAGAGCAAGATGACGTCTGCAGAGCCACAGAAAACATGTCGACAAATGTGGTTGTTGTATAGTTTTGCAGGAGCGATGGCGTCTAAGACAATTGCGACATTACGACAGCTGCTCTTCAGTGGACGCCATGTTTCATGTAAACAAAAGCTGCTAGATGTCACTTCTCTACCATCATAGTGTTAAGTTTGCCTTGTTTGTGATTGGTTCCCCAGTTTTCAGGGAATTGGAAGAGAAGTGAAATGACTTGCAGGTCCATGCGAGTTCAGCCAGTGTGAGAACATGATGCATTTCCAGGGTAAACGAAGGATTAAAGTCCATTTGTTTTCCCCAATCACTTTGGAAATTGAACTTGAATTGCTCATCCATCAAAATTCAACGTGCACCCTCGGCTGTTAACCGGCATTACAAATGTGAGCAAAGTTTCGGCGTGTTTTCTAAAACCAATTCCCATTAAATTAACAAACTCATGCACAAAAAAAAACAACTCAGGATTATTATCACCCAGAGACGCAAATTCAGATTTTTTTTTCTCCCCTCTTTTAAAAAACAGCTCTGCACAGCAGATTTGCTCGGCCTAAATAACTTCAATAACAAATCCTGACAGTGAATACAAATCTCTGGATGTCCCTGGAAGAAAAAAAGACGACTGGTGTGGACGGTCAGAGAAGGAAGTCCTCAATTTAATAATTAGCTGTGAGAGCGAAGCCGGTCCTGTTGCTAACAGTGTCCCAAAGGGAAACGCCACGGTAACAGTACAGACGGAGGCTTTCATGGCTCGGTCCGGCGGCTAAAAGCTCTGAATGAAATCATCTCCCCCCTCCAGATTATGACATTCATTACTTCTGAAAAGAGCTCAGCATGAAAAGAAGAAAAGGACCGAGGGAGAAAGAAAGAACGAGAGAAATAAAGAAAGAAAAAAAAGCGAGGAAGCAGCTACATCCAGCCAAAAAAAAAAAAAAAAAAAGTATTCATCTGGGAACGTGGCGGGAAGCGTACGGCACAGTGACATTTTAAATGGACGTGCATGCAAGGAAGATGTAAAGAGAGAGAGAAGGAGAGAGGGATAAAATGAGAGGATGCAGAGAGAGTGAGAGAGGGAGAAAGAGAGATGATCGGTGGGTGGAACTGATCCACCATGAATGAGACATTCTTCGTCTCTCTCTCCACAATATGTCTCCTCATTTAGGTCACAGAATCTCTCATTGTCCAACCGTGTTTCTGTGCAGTGCTGCTTCTTCTCTCATTTGGCTGTTTCTCACCATCTTATTACACTAAAACAATTTCCTTACACCATCCATCTCCCTCTCCCTCTCCCTCTTTCTCTCTCCGTCTCTCTCTGAAGACCAGAGAACATAATCCGATCCCTTCCTATTTCAGAGCTTATGGAATATGAAAGCACACTCTCCATTTCATTACAGCAGAGGAGGAGGAGGAGGAGGAGGAGGAGGAGGAGGAGGAGGAGGAGGAGGAGGACGGCTACAGTTTGGGAAATGACCCACAGAGAGAGAGAGAGAAAAGCTTTTTCTTTATTCTTTTGGAAATCCTAATATGGATGTGACCAGATGCGTCTGAGTGTTTCTGTGACAGCTGTCGGATCAATATTCATGAGGATGTTCTCACAGAGCAGAGACACACGCTTCACTGTCGACTGTCACACACTCACTGCTGCTGTTGTTGCTTATTGTTTATTGAGGATTTACATGTTGTTTGTTGGACATAAAGAACCAAACCAAACCAAACCGCAGCTACCTCTGGCTACATGCTGTCATTCCGACATGTGAACGTCCCACCATTCCCACAAGGCTTTCAATACAAGGAAATGTGCGCTACTCAACAGGTGCCTCCCTTCTTTAAGACATGCTGATAGAGGAAAACACACATGGTAATGATGCAGCAGAGCGCAGACAGGGACTAGTCTGCCTGTCTAGCCTCTACCTGGTCTTTTTACTAAACTTAAAGGGATAGTTCACCCAAAATTCAAATTTCACTCATCATCTACTCACCCTCATGTGGACTAAGGGCTGGGAGAAGTTTCAGAGTCCTCCGTGGCTTCTCTGAGTTACAGGGGGGCTCCGTGCAGCACTGCATGTCCATATGACGGTTGCGAACGGGGCTCACCTTTCTTCGTAACAAAAAGACACACCAAAAAAACATCCAAATACCTCCATAGTGCTCGTCTGTAATGTCCCTCTTGTATTGAAGCCCCAGCATGAGAAATTGTTCCGAAAAAAATTAAATAAGTCTATGTTTTAAGCTTGTTTGTAGCGGAAGTTCCCAGCACTGCTCTTCCTGGTCCGTCCGGGCTTCAATACAAGACGGACATTACATACGAGCAGCATGGAGGTATTTGGATGTTTTTTGGTGTGTCTTTTTGTTACGAAGACAGTTGGTATCCATTTGCAACCGTTATATGGACATGCACTGCTACGCCGAGACCCCCTGTAACTCAGAGAAGCCACGGAGGACTCTGAAACTTCTCCCAGCCCTTAGTCCACATGAGGGGGAGTAGATAATGAGTGAAACTTGAATTTTGGGTGAACTATCCCTTTAAAGGAATTGTCGGAAAAAATACTGTCATTCCGACCAGGAGGCAAAAATTGTCAGAATGACGGGACGTTTGATAGAAAATGAAGTGTTGTCATTTAAACAAGTAGAGGTCTATGTCGGAGTGGCGGTTGCCCCCCCTCTTTCACTAGCGAGCTATAAGCTAACTTTGATCAACAGAGAACAAACAGCGATGTAAAACCAGGCCAGACAGGAAATGTGTCACAATGAGATGTAAGAAACTTAAAGTGCACGTAGTCTTTTAGAACATTTCTCCAGTTATTCAGAGAAGAAGGAACTAAATCAAAACTTAATCATGTATGTTGCACTTAGAGGAAACTCTGCTTTATAGTCTAACTGCAATGTGCAGAAATTCTCCGGCTAAGAAAAAAAAAACATGTTTTGACCAATTCTTACTATTATTAAAGTGTCTCTGAGCTTTTGCACCAACTTCACCTTCAATGTTTTGATTCCCGGAGCTTTAAATGATACAAATACTCTAATTAAATCTCACGGGCGACGACGACGAAGAGGAGACGAGGACCAGAAGGAGGAAGCAGCCAGGTTCACCTTGTCAAGCTGGTTGCTGGAGAAAACCTATAATTTTTCCATTAGGACAGGGCCCAGGAATTAGACCGCACATGAACCGCATCGCACTGCAGCACGGCACCGTGAGCCGGCTCAGTAATTATCTTAAAAACAGGAGCGAGCGTCAGAGCAGCAGCAGAGGCCTGTCACCGCCGCCGCTGAGCGCTTTGCTTTTAAAAAACACGAACAAAGGAATCTTGTCACTAACGGCTGATTACATGGTTTCACTGCTACGCCGCCGATATTTCTGAAGCTCTCACTCTTTCTCTCTCTCCGCCCCCTCCCTCCATCTCTGTGTGTGCACTATTTATTCTATTTAAACCCAACCCCACGATGACTGACTGACTATTTCCACATAACACATGCACACACACACACACACACACACACAGAGACACACACACACACACACTCAGGGGTCCCTCTGGGATATGGGGAGATTGGCGTTCTACATAGGAAACCATTTCCCTGCAGTTAACGGGTCAGCTTTAAAAATGTTTAAAAGGATAATGCTTTGAGTGTGTGTTGGTGTATGTTTCAGAGTGTGTTTGACCACGTTTGTGTGTTTATTCATCTGTGTGTGTGTGTGTGTGTGTGTGTGTGTGTGTGTGTGTGTGTGTGTGTGTGTGTGTGTGTGTGTGTGTGTGTGTGTGTGTGTGTGTGTGTGTGTGTGTGTGTGTGTGTGTGTGTGTGTGTGTGTAGTATTGATCCGTCCAGGGTGATGGCTGGTTTTCTGGGCAGAGAGACAGAGCCCCCCTGCAGAGTCAAATCTTATGTTTCTGAAACCTTAACACTGTTTCAAGCCATTATCTTCCATCCCCTTCTTTCTCTCCTTTCTCTAGCCATCACATCCTCTCCCTCCCTCCCTCCCTCCCTCCCTCCTTCTTCCTCTTTGTCTTTCCTTTCGTAGCAGTGTTCATTTCAGCTTTTACCCTCTCCCGTTTGTCTTCTTTTTAATCCCCCCCCCCTCTCTCTCTTTCCCCCCCTTTTTGTTCATTTTCCCTTTCCCTAGATTTGCTGCATTTCCTTTCTCCTCTTTCTTTCTCTCCCTCTTTCCCTCCCTCTCTCCTCACGGCCTCTTGCAAATGTCGGATCAGACGGAGCAACATGAGTCACAGAAAAAAACGGGACTGGATTCCCTTTTGGTTCAGCATCCATTTGGATATCAAACAGGACTGTTGTTGGGAACATGAAACGTGAAACACTGGCTGGAGACTAAACTGTGTATAAGAGGTCACGTCCACAAGAAGAAGGAGAAGAAGTGGTGCAACCAAAACACCGATCCCAGAGTCTCCCTCCTCTCCAGCTCTGTTTATGCTGAGTGGAAAGTTGAACCTTTTGAAAGCTAAAATGAGAAGTTCAAATGCGTCTCGTGGTGGTTTTTCTGAAATCTGAAGAATGTGGTGGTTGAAAATCCACAGACAAAACAATCAGAGGGAGGGAGAGTGAAATCTGTTCGTAACATTTGGAATCAATAAGCTTGATCTTTTGTCCACCGAGGAGAGATGACATGGTGAAAAATGAGCCAAAGAGTCGGTTAATGGGAGCTGTGGGAGGGAGAGAGGAGAGGGAGGGGAGGGAGGGGGTCAAGTAAGGAATGCCTGGACAGACGATCCCGGATGAAAACTGGATTTAAGCTCCAAGAAACTTTACTGGACTGAAAATCTTTATCTTTTACACAGAAGAAGACGAAGAAGCTTATTTATATAACACATTTCCTCCCGAGGGAAACTCAATGTGCTTCACAACTGAAATACAAAAATGAAATACAAAAATATAACACGAATAATCAAAGCAGATGGATTGTACAGTTATATGCAGATAAAAAACACAGATAAAAGTGCATTATTATTCCAGTAGAAGGAGATAAAACAAGCCAGTGCCTAAACACTGATTCACCTGGTTTGGTTCTGATGGAGATGACGAAGAGGAGGAGGAGACCGCTGAACAATGGGATCGGTGCTGTATGACGTTAGGCCACATTGAGAAAAAGAAAAAAAAACAGACTTCAAGAATAAAGTTGTAAATTTACGAGACTTTATACTCGAAGTTTGTGATTTTTTTTATTTTTCAATGTGGCCCTAATACTCCGTCGTAGTGCTGTGATGTGTTAATAGACAGAGAAAGGAATTTTAAAATAATTTCTCACCTGAACAGGAAGGTCAGTGCAGGGACTGAAGGACTGAGGTGACAGAAAAGTAATGAAAACATGAAATAAACTTTATAAAATCAAAAAAAGAGAAAAGAAAAGAAAGATACACAAACTAAGTCACTAAATGTCACTGATGAATTAATTTGTTGTACATTAGAGATCAATAGTTTCCAGTCACACAGTGATGCATAGAGACGCTTCAGGGATCAATAGAAATAGATTGATCGATCAGATGACACAACAAGATATTCTGGTGTTTATTATATTAATAACAGAGACCGTCCTCGATGCCTTATACACAAAGTGAAAGTGATGGGGACATGTGGGTCTCACACACACACACAGACACACACACACACCATGACAAACGGTGAGGAGTTGTCATTGTAACGTTAGACTATTACACTAATCCGTCCCATTTAGACAAACTTCAAAGAGACGGAGAATGAGCCCAGAGGGGCGTTCGGGTGTCAGGCTGTGTGTGTGTGTGTGTCTGTGTGTGTGTTGAGGACTTGACCCCTGAGGTTAATTCTGAAGCTTAACGACGGGGAAACGTGATCCACAACACACACACACACACACACACACACACAGAGTGGCGGGTGTGGATGGAGGAAGCAGTCGGGTGTCCAGACGGTATTTGCTGTATTTTTAGCTTTTTCTCCGAGCGTCTTTCAGACAAAGCTGCCTTTCACCACACAGGCTCAGTCTGGCCTCTCCTCCCCGCTTTCTCTCCGTCTCCTTTTCTTGTTTTCCTTTCTCCCCCCTTCTCTTTTCATTCCTCCCTCCCTCAGGACCCATTCATCCAACGCTACCTTAATAAAAACCCACCTCTCCTCTCCTCTCCTCTCTTCTCCTCCCTCCCTCTTTCACTCTGCAGCTTCAACACGATCCAGCAGCTCTGGCTAAATAAACACCGGGCACACAGCTGGTGATCAAGTTTATACCCACGATCCCCCCTCCTCCTCCTCCTCCTCCTCTTTCCCTCTCTCTTTCTCTCTTTCAAATCCCTCAGTCTCTTTTTCTCCCTCATTTACCTCCAGCCTCCTCTCCCTCCATACTCTCTCTGTTGTAAGCCTGCAGAGGCTTTGCAGTCACACATCAGCTAGTAACCACACAGTTGTCGCCAAATTGGAGATCCAGTGGAGTTTTTTTTCTTTTTTCTTTTTTCTTCTCCAGCCCTGGGAACATCCTGGGGTGGGAACTGGGATTCACACACTTTCACAGTAAAAATGTGTCAAAACGTCCAAAAGAAACTTGTTTCCATTGTGTGTCAGCGTGCTGTGAACACTCCAGATGCGTATTCTTCTGTTGACGGTTGTGTGCACAGCTACAGCTACAGGTTGTGCAGAGTAGTGTTGTTTTTGGCCACCTGTTTTAATTTTAGTTTTAGTGTAGTCTTTGTGCCAAACTATCATTTTAGTTTTTATTAGTTTTAGTCACGTTCATGCTCTTTTTTGTTTGGTCTAGTTTTAGTCGACTAAAAGCATTTCAGTCTTATTTTAGTCAGAATAACCCATGACTATTTTTGTCTAGTTTTAGTCAATGATTTTAATCTATATATGTATGATTATATTACTGTATTGTTACCTTATAGACTGAAGCATACATCCATTACAGACATGGAAGATGCTCTGCTAAACATTTTTATTTTCGGTTCCCACACACTATATTTAGCAGATATTTTGGAGAAACCCACTTTACACTCTCCCTCACACACACACAAACAAATACGCTAACACTAACCCACTGCAGCTGCATCTTCTAAATGATGCTGCTAGGATTGAGGAAGTGACGTTGCTGCCTATAGGAAACAGAAATACTGCAAAATAATAATAATAGCACGACTAAACATTATAACGTTATTTCGTCTCGTCTCATTTTGGTCAACAAAAATGAAGAGTTTTTGTTTTGTAAACCATGTTTAGTCTCATTTTTATTCGTCAACAATATTGCATTATAGATTTTATTATAGTTATCGTCACATGACCATTTAAGTTCCGTCCCGTCTCGTTTTCCTCACGTGATAAAGGTTCGTTGACGATGATATTTCGTCATAATTTTCATTGACGGAAGCAACATAGTGCAGAGTTAGTGTGTCTGTATGTGTAGCCAATGTCATATCTGGCCCTCTGCGTTGTGTTTCTCACGGCCTGCCCTAGGTGGGGTTCGAACCCTTGTCTCCTGCACGGCAAGCGACGATGCTAACCGCTTCGACAACCACTTGGCAAATTGGTTAGCACGTCCTTTATGGGTGAGTGAGTACACATCCGTTACATATGCAAACACAGCAACTGTCTTTTATTCATAATTTGCACATTATTTCTCACCTCCAGGCCGAGATGCTGAAGGATTCAAGCCTGTTTCAACACCGAACACTGACGTCATGTTGTCCTGGATCACACCTGTGCATCTCTACAGCCAGAAGTGGATTTTCACACATTTCCCATCCTGTAATTATTGTTATTATTCCTTTCCGGCCTCCTCCTGCTTCCTGTCAGCCTCTGGTGAGAGCTTTGTCCACTGGATGCTGATTTTATACGTTAAAAACTTTCACATTTCGAACACAATCACCTCCAACTTTCTCAGGAAAGTGCCTCTGTAAGTACGTATGAGTCCAGACGCTCTGAACATTACAGTAAAGTGTGACATTTACTGATGCAATTGGACTATTGATTTTTTTTTTTACTCTTGCACAGTTTCATTGGTGTGTCACACTTTTATGTTATGGCTGACAAAGAGGTCCTGCCATGCACTTCAAACCACTTAAGTTTAAATTATTACTGTGCTATATACAGGGAGAGGACTGAGTGTGTGGAGCATGTTCTCAGCAGAGCTCGACCGCAGATGAGTCTAATAATCTAGATTCAGTGTTTCTGTGCTTCACACATTCATATATGTGACGTCAGATGCACACACAGGCTGCAGACACACACACGCACACATACACAACGAGAGCCGGGGCCACATAAGGAAACACAGATGTATCGGTGACAAACACAGCCACACTCACTCAGAGACACTTTTAAGATAAGGCTGGAATCGGATAAAGCTGCCCATATCGCAACCCGCCAAGTCCCAGCCAGGCTTAGAGCCGCCTGCACCGAGTGTGTGTGAGATCAAGTGTGTGTGTGTGTGTGTGTGTGTGTGCCTCCCTCCCTCCCCTCCTGCTCTGTTTCAAAGAGGAGTAAGCTGAGAGGTGTCACGTTCTAAGAAAAGAGCTGAAATGAAAAAGCGAACCTGATCGCTGGAACAGTTCAACAGGCTCAGACTCTGGTTTTGGATCGGGCCGTTTCTCTGACGACCGTATCTCTGCTGCTTTACAACGGCCTGATTTATGGATGTAATAAGTCTCTATAAGTCCTATTGTAACACCACCTGACACGGCCTCTTCTCTGAGTGTGTTTCACGACACTAATAATATCAGGTTGTTGGTCCCCCTTTTGGCAGAGGAAGTGGAAAAGATTAGCTGCTTTTGGGACAATTCACCTCCCCCACCTGCCCACGCAAGAGTCTGGATGTTGAGGTGTTATAAAATGAATCGCCTTGTTGTAGAAAACCAGCACGTAATTTGAATGAGGACGAATGAGAGTTTAGCTGTATAGGCTAGGTATCATGTTTTTCACACCACTAATGAAATGATTGAAGAAACATTACTATTTCTGTGTATGTTTTGGGTTGCTATGTGTGGTATTTATTCAGTTTTGGGGAATCACAGTGTTTAGAAAGCATCAGTGGCTGCAGCTGACAGGGACAGCTAACAGTAGCTAAGCTAACGGCGGTAGCAAAGTTAACATCAGGACGTCAGCTGTTAAAACCGTTATCTGACACGACATGAAACTACTCCAGTTAGCTCAGTCATGTTGTAACTAAGATATCAGCTGGAAAAAAAATATTTTTTTTCATGGAGCGTTTATTGAGTCATTGAGTTATTAAAGTTAAACAGGTAGCTAACGGTTAGCCCTGCCAATTTACGCTAACCATGACTAATTATAAAAACGTGCACACAGAAATAGTAGCCTGATGTTTGTCCAAAAATTGTTTTTTTAAACTTTACAAACATCAGATTAGTCTAAACAGTGATATAGTGACTTGAAAAATGAGATATAGCAAAACTCCCATCTGTCAATGTTCTCATGCTGATTTTCTACTTGGAAGTAGGCTATGTGTAAACAACAAGGCAATTTGTTCTATTAAAGCACAAGAAGCAGTGACGGCTGCAAACGTGTCAGACTCTGAACTTCCTTGCAAAAGGAAATGCACCTTTAATCATCTCAACAACAAGTGAAATGTGACACAAACACAAATCTATGTTATTTTACACAAACACACACACACACACACACGCACACAGAGCAACACTGAGTCACTGAGTGAGAAAACAAAGATAATGGAGGCAAATTAATCAACAACAGCAAAGACTGCAGCCTGAGCCTGGAAAAAGCAATTATATAGATTCTCAATTAAGCGTTCATTCAGACGACAAACTCATCACTGAATGGACCAAAGTTTGACTCTGAGTTTGTTCACTCACTTCCTCCGATAATCAGGGATAATCTTTAATTATAATGATTGTGGATCTGTTGCTATGTCAAGCAAAAGAGTGAGTTTGTTTTTTGTTTTTTTTATGTTTTGGGTGCTGGTGTCTGGTCCGGTCTCTTATTTTGGATAATTTCTTATTTAAACTCTAGTTTAACTGAAATTGTATTTTCTCCATTAATGATTCATATTTGTGATAAGCTGGTTAAGGGGCTGCTGGGCTTTTATTTTGAAAATCTGAAAGTGAGATGACTGAAATATAACCGTCACTAATGTACGGACATAAAACTGTGCAGCTGCACATGTGTGACTTATGACACATACATGTTTTAGTTTTTTTGCAGTTCTTGTTTCCTCAGCTGCATTTTGTCCATTTACATGCAATGATTGTGTGAATATGAAAAATAAAACACACACACACGCACGCACACACACTTTACTACTGAATAATGATGGTACAAGACGTCCATTTCAGTCTAGTGAGTGAATGACGACTGATGAGAGATGGTGGGATGTCGTCATGACCGCCGTTCACTAAAACATCTCAACATCATAACTTTGACGAGACATATTTATCCCCGCGGGAACGTCAGCATATTATTCCTTCTTTACTCAGATCTCCGAGTACGAGATGTTTTTTCAGAGAACAGGAAGAGACCGTGGATTAGCAGAACCCACTCAGACCTCATTATCTTTTATTCCACCTCACACAGACCTTGGTCTCTAATTGATTCAAAGGACTTGACTGCTCTCTGGCAGATGTAGCAGTGCATTTAAAGGGATAGTTCAACATTTTGGCAAATTGGCCCATTGCCATAATCCCTATAGTCATAGCAGTAGGTTTGTTACCTTTAATTGTCGGTGCAAGCTGTTTTTAGAACGGCGGAGCAGAGCCGCGAGCTGCTCAGAGCTACACAACAACTCCAAAACGCTCTGGTGGACAAGTTGTGACCTGCACATTCACCACGCTATGAGATAATAACAGAACTTTACAGACAGAGTTGTTTTAGAGGTAAATTCATGTAAAACCGCTGATGTGCGTTGCCTTCAGGGACAGTTTTTCAGTAAGCAGTCTCTGAATTTACCTCTAAAACAACTCTGTCTGGTAACGTTCTGTTATTATCTCATAGCGTGGTGAATGTGCAGGTCACAACTTGTCCAACAGAGCATGTTGGAGTTGTTAGATTGTGTATTTGATGAGTTTGATGAGGGAAACCAAGAAATCCCATTAGCCTCCGTAGCGTAGCTCTGAGCAGCTCACGGCTCTGCTCCACCGTTCTAAAATAGCTTGCACCGACAATTAAAGGTAACAAACCTACTGCTATGACTATAGGGATTATGGCAATGGGCCAATTTGACAAACTTTTGAAATATCCCTTTAAATATTCATGTTACAGGCCTCATGTGTTCCTAAAAGTGTGTGTGTGGGGGGCAACACTTGACTGTCGTCTTTCCCACCACTGCTTCTGCACAGAAAGTCCAAGGGAAGAGACGTGGGGGAGCTCCGACCATCGGATGATAAATGAAGAGAGGCTGTTGATCCGTAATGTAAAATGCCAAATATTGTGTTTCCAGGTTTTTTCTGCTTCTCTGAAAACAAAGTCTTAGTTGTGCCACTAGTTGAGTTCATCTCTAGTGCTGCTGGTGGATTAATCACGGTGAGGAGGGGAGAGGAGAGGAGAGGGGGGGGGGTTAAAGCCTGATTTACTGGGCGATTCTACCTTCCAAGACTCACCTCTGATCAGGAGCTTTGGGCACCGACCAACCGAGGAAATGAGATCGCAGATACAAGCAGCTGAAATGAGGTTTTCCTCCACAGGACGACCCGTTTGGAAAGACGCAAAGCACCGAGGAGCTGGGATGTTTTCCGGGAGGGAGGGGCCAGGGTGTGAACGCTGTCGGCTGCTGCTGTGGGGATCGCCTGCAGGTCGCTCCCCTCAGGACGGTTTCTGGGCTCATCCAGCCGCGAGGGGACAACAGGGCAGCAGCAGAACATGCTGGAGGGTCTGTAAATCCCATCTGGCCTGGGAGGCTCCGGGGGGAGAGGGAGGTCCGGGCTGTTGTCATTCAGACTCCGGATGGATTGTATCTGTATTGCACCGCTGCGTTTTAGATGTTTGTGTGTGTTTGCATGAAATAATCTCTCTTGTATTGCAGTGTGTGAGGAAGTTGAATACATTAGTTGTCTTCATGTCACCTCCTAATCATGTAGGTTAAGAGGGAAATAGACACTGACGTCTCTGAAGCGCTACAATGTGTTAAATAGTGACACATAAGGCCAAAACCTTTAAAGGAATAGTTCACCAAAAAATGAAATTCACTCATTAGTAACTCACCCTCATGCTGATGAATAGTAGTAGCTTTTTATTCCTCAAAGTGCATCTGGAGCGCAAGAGCGCGCACCAGACAAATTCAATACAGGGCTGTTTAGGCTGTAAAAATGTCCTAAATGATGTCATTTCGAGTAAACTCTGGGCTATATCCCTTCAGGAAACTTGGATTGCAGTGTCCATAAAACTCATTTTCACGGTCAAAACGACACAAAACAGCCAGGTAACATATCAGTATTAACAGTAAAAAAACATGAATTTGAGATTTCAACATGAACAGTTGAATTTACAGAAGAAAAAAACAATAAAATTACGCAGCAGGATTTCCCCACACAGTTAGCTTGTTTGCTTTGTTCTCATGCATTTGATGGCTAAAAGGATACAGTCGTTGCATTTTTCTTTTTGTGTTCACAGGTAACAGTCCCAAGCGCTCCAAAGTTGTCAACAAATGCAACTGTTCTCCCATTGGTCAGAAATCTTGCCCAGAAGAAGAAGAAGAAGGAGGAGGAAGAGGAGGAGAGCTCGGCCCGTTTGTTTTATCCCGTCATGTGTTCACATGTGGCCAAACAAACCGATCTCTGGGGTTAAACATTCTCTGATTCCAAACAACTGCTCCAAACCAACCAGGTCTGAATACAACAGACCTGTCAGCAGCGAGGAGCAGAGGAGAGCGGCTACGGAAACACAAGAGAGCTACGGAAGCTCAGGAGGTACAGAATAGGCGATATGCAGCAAAATACATGGTAACACTTTAAGCATTAGTTAAGCATTAATAAATACTGAATTCATCATTTATAAGGCATGCTAGTATGTAGTTTATAAATACAGTTAGTGCTTATCAATGATGAGTAAAACATTATTAACTGTGTTTATAAACTACATACTAATGAGTATTCATGTGTTATAAATGACGAATTCACTATTTAACTAATGTTTAATAGTGTGTGGCTACTTATTAAGTGTTACAAATACATTTTACACAGGGTATAACAAAACATTAACAAATGAAGATAATTCAATGAGATAGAATTCACAAAGAAGAATGAATGAGGTTCATTTATAACTCTGTTACGTACTGAATGTGAACTTTTATCCGTGCAAACAGACACGACTCCAAGTGTGAGAATCCCCCGCTCCCGTGTGAAGTGATGATCATCTCATCATACAGAATTATTCCCTGTCAGTGTGGATGTGTGTGAACACGGAGAGCAGCCATGCAGCGCGGCGCGGCGCGATGCGGCGCGGCCTCGTCCCCCAACAAATCAACCCGAGCATGAAAAAACAACTAGACACCAACTCCCACCGCCCTTCTGTCTAAATCACACCCATTCATATCCCAGCATGCAACAGCCCACTCTCAGTCACACACACTCATATCCCTAATGCACGAAAAAAAAAAAACAAGCATCATTTTATGGGCATCAGAAACAGCCTGTGGGGAAATATGTAGTTTAGTATGAAAAAAACAAAAAGTGCAATAATCAAGTTGGGAAATTATTGAGTAGGACACATGGGTTCAAACACACACACACACACAGATTTCCACGTAAATACTCGTGTAGTAAAACAGACACACACTAAAGCTGTTTCCTTAGGGAAAATTTAAGGCACACATATCACTACACACACACACAGAGAGACATTAAGAGATGAAAAATCCCCATTTATTCATCACCCAACTGCACCGAGATATCATTCTTTCATGTGAGCTGATTAAAATTACCCAGCAGCAGGAATAATACAATAAAATATAATAGAGCATTTGTTTTTTCTCTCATAATGATTAGTTCGACTATAAGCAATTAACAGACGCAGCGCGGTGGGTCGGAGTAAAGTTGTTGTTCACGGCGAAGGAGAGATGAGCTGCTGCAGACGGAGGTGACGGTCTGAGGATCAGCATTTCTAAAGGTACAGTTCAAACAAACAGCTTCAAGTAGAGAGTAAGAGCTCTTCAGTTCCTCAGCTCAGGGTCGTCACCAGAGGATCCATGTGATGTCAAATGACTCACCGGGGTTTTTTAAAGTTTATTTTACATATAAAATGTCGTGGCATTTGTTTTAATGCACTGCTCTCCATCATTTCTGATGGCTTGATGTTTTTTGGGGGTTTTTTTCCCACAGAGATTATTTGGAGACGAATAAATAATATCTAAAAATATGACTAACATTTCAGCAGCCCCCACAGGCACTAAATTGGAAATAAGTTTGTTTGTTTTCATATAGTTGGATTCAAGCTCAACAACTGAACAATGCACATCACTCAGCTGACCATAAATAAGTTAGAGCTGCATAATGATTACGTTTAAAACACTGAGTTATTTCCTGTAAATGGTTACGGGTTAGAAAGACACAGTACAACCTCCTGCTGCAGCTTTAAATGTATGAACACAACTGTTGCTGCAGCATTAACATGTAAACACAGTATTTGCGTGCAGACTATGTGTGTGTGTGTGTGTGTGTGTGTGTGTGTGTGTGTACACTTTAAATAAATGGCCGTGCCGTCTGCTGGTGATTACGTAACGGCAGCTCCAGCTCATAAATACTGATGCTGTGCATAATATGCAGATGGTGTGGGGCTAATAGAAGCAGAAGAAATGCAAGTGACGTTAAAAGCATGAAATTAACGCAACGACTTATCAGCGAGGCAATTTTGAAAAAAAAAAAAAAAAGTATTTTCTTTTTCTAGTGATCAGGTATTTGACACGGTTCAGAAACACTTATCAGCACCATAACACTTCATTCCTAGACAGCTCAGGAAGCCTCCTCCTTGTTAATCACCCACATCAGCAGAGCTATAAATTTCTTTAATTCGGAGAATAAAGCTGTCTGACCCCCCATCCCACCCCACCCCTCCTTACATCCTCCTCCTCCTCCTCCTCCTTCTTCGTCTTCTGTGGCAGCGAACCAAAGGAAACCAGGCCAAACTTCCCATTTCTCAGTAGCTGACTGACCCACAACATTAAGACAGCAGAGCACAAAAGGGCAAATGAGAGGAGGCAGGATAAAGACTAAATAATGAGAGGAGGTGAAACAAAGGAGGAGAGAAAAAGATGAGTGAAAGAGCAGAAGTGAGAAGATGAAGCGATAGAGAGGAAAATGTCTGGGCTGAAAGTGTTGTCTCATTGCGGCTAATGATTTCACATAAAGGTCAATATTTGAAGTGTTTTCTCCCCGAAAAATGTCAAACGCCCAACAACTGATGACTTTTCCAACCCCCCCCCTGCAAAGGCCCGGCAGCAGCAGCAGCAGTGGCGATAGCAGCAGTGTCGGGTGAGGAAACTTTTGGCAAATGGCTTATGACAGCAGTTTTCCAAAACTATGAATCAGGACCTGTGATGGGCTGTGGGTCAGCGTTTGAAGCAGAAAACTCCCAGACTCTTTGTTCTGAGGTGAGAAAGTTTTAAGGGATAGTTCACCCAAAATTGAAATTTCATTGCACTCATTATCTACTCGCCCTCATGTCGACTAAGGGCTGGGAGAAGTTTCAGAGTTATCCGATCCGTGGCTTCTCTGAGTTACAGGGGGTCTCGGCGTAGCAGTGCATGTCCATATGACGGTTGCAAATGGATACCAACTGTCTTCGTAACAAAAAGACACACCAAAAAACATCCAAATTCCTCCATGCTGCTTGTATGTAATGTCCGTCTTGTATTGAAGCCCCGAAATGCGAAATTGTCCTGAAAAAAATTAAATAAGTCTATTTTTCAAGCTTGTTTGTAGTGGAAGCTCCTCTTCCCAGTTTGTCCAAATTGGACGATTTCGGGACAATTTCAATTTTGGGTGAACTATCCCTTTAAGAAAATGAATGAACACATTAGGCTGCTGCTGCTGCTGCAAAAAAAGAAAAGACAAATATCAAATGATCTCCAACAGTTTTTTTGCCGCTTTCATGCAAAAAAAAAAAAAAAATAGAAAAAACAGAAAGTTGCCGTTAATCTGATCAGAGCACGGATTGCACAGTTAGTGAGCAATGTTTCTCCATATCGATCAGCTCTGTCACTCATGTTAATGAGGCCTATGCATCAGCTTAGCCCCCCCCCCCCCCCCCCCCCCCCCCCCCTCTCTTACCCCCCTCCTCCGACTGCATCATAGAAATTTACCAGCCAATTACTCCTGAACCTCAGGGGCAGTGAGTGGAAAATAAAAAGAGGTGAAATTACACATCAGATCTGTCATTGTCAAATCTGGCTCCAAGAACAAAAATAACATAATGGAAGAAGAGAAAGTTATATTAGTAATATGAAATAACTCCAGAGCCGCAGGAGGAAAAGCTGTTTAAAGTGCAACACGCCAATACACTATCAATACATACAGAGTGGGATGAGTGAAGCTGGAGGCGTTTTATAAACTTTATTACCTCATTGTCCCAAAATAATCACTGATAACCGAGTCTGCTTAAAGGGCACATGGGATAAATTAGATCCAAGTTAAATCTTTGCTTGAGACTTATTACACTGGGTTTGTTTTCTTTCTTTTACTTTCTTCTATTTTTTTACCTTCACCCACAGGCCGGTGGTGCTTTCACTCGCTGCTTCGCCACCTTTCCACCAAGCAGCGTCTCTGTGAGGAGAGTGAAGATGTGAGAGCTCTGAGACGCGCCGGGTAAAATGTTCAACCTGTCCAGTCGTCGCCCGCAGCAGCGCAGATATTTAAATGAGCTGGGTGAGTATAATATTACTTCTCTTTTCTCACAAAGCCTGATGCAGACTGCATGTTAAGTGCTGCTGTGGAAATTCAGAATAAGGAGAGGAGCTATGTGATGTCGAGTTTGTATGGTTATTATTAGTTGTTTTATTTTAAAGGTTTGGTCACATTTCCTGCTGTTAGTTAGATAGTTAGTTAGTTAGTTAGTTAGTTAGTTAGTTAGTTAGTTAGTTAGTTAAAGTTTATTTTGGACATGTTAAAAGAAATAAAAAATAATACAGTAATGGACAGACATAACAAATAAATACTTTGCAAAGACAACACATGAAATCTTTTTCAAGAGTGGGAAGAAGTAAAATTTATTTACTCCCACCCCCTATTCATAAATTAACTATCAAGCTTCCTGGTCATTATGATCTATACAATAAGTTAATTTATAAGTTTATCTAGCTGAATTTATTCTAATATATTATCACTAATCTTTATCTCTCTAATATATAAGAATATACATTCGTATATGGATTTGTTCTAACATATTATCACTAATCTTTATCTCTCTAATATATTAAGACATATACAAACACATACTGTATACAAAGACAAACTGAAGGGAACACCAACCATTGTTCTTATTTCTACTCTGTGTGGTTGTGACTTCAGTTACTGCCTTTTAATTAAGTTAAATTAGTGTCCATTGCTTCCTTGTTGTCGATGTCCCAGATCTGATGTTGCTATGGACATCAGGTCTGTGTCGGTGTGGGTGTGTATGGCGAGGTGTGTGTGATGTGAGCATGTGTGTGTTTATGCACACGTGTGGGCGTGAACGATGAGAAGTCTGGAGGTGGTGAAACATGCATATGAGTATGTGTTTGTACAGTATACTGTATGTGTGTATGTGTGTGTGTGTGTGTGTGTGTGTGTGTGTTGAGGTGGGTTCTTGGACAGATTTGAAGGTGTGAGTGTGTGACGCAGAACGATGACACATTTGACGGTTTTATTGAACCATAACATTTTCTGAGGTTCATTTTAATCTGTGATCCTGTTTCTGATTTAAAGAGCTCCTCAGTTTTAATTTGACATGATATTTATATCAAAGCTCCATACAGTATAAAGGTAGATGTTTGTGTTAAAGCTCCATACAGTATAAAGGTAGATGTTTGTATTAAAGCTCCATACAGTATAAAGGTAGATGTTTGTGTTAAAGGGATAGTTCAACATTTTGGCAAATTGGCCCATTGCCATAATCGCTATAGTCATAGCAGTAGGTTCATTACCTTTAATTGTAGGTGTAAGCTATTTTCAGTACGGCGGAGCGCAGCAGCTGGCTGCTCAGAGCTACTATGGAGGCTAATGGAATTTCTTGGTTTCCCTCATTAAACTCATCAAATTCAACATCCCAAAACTCCACAGCGCTTTTGTAGACAAGTTGTGACCTGCACAACCACCACGCTATGAGATAATGATGGAACGATACGAAACGGAGCCGTTTTCGAGGTAAATACAGGGTAAATACGGAGACTGCTTGCTGAAAAACTGTCCCTGAACGCAACGCGCATCAGCGGTTTTGTATGAATTTACCTTGAAAACGGCTCCGTTTCGTATCGTTCCGTCATTATCTCATAGCGTGGTGGTTGTGCAGGTCACAACTTGTCTACAAAAGCGCTGTGGAGTTTTGGGATTTTGTATTTGATGAGTTTGATGAGGGAAACCAAGAAATTCCCTTAGCCTCCATAGCGTAGCTCTGAGCAGCCAGCTGCTGCGCTCCGCTGTACTAAAAATAGCTTACACCTACAATTAAAGGTAACGAACCTACTGTTATGACTATAGCAATTATGGCAATGGGCCAATTTGCCAAAATGTTGAACTATCCCTTTAAAGCTCCATACAGTATAAAGGTAGATGTTTGTATTAAAGCTCCATACAGTATAAAGGTAGATGTTTGTGTTAAAGCTCCATACAGTATAAAGGTAGATGTTTGTATTAAAGCTCCATACAGTATAAAGGTAGATGTTTGTGTTAAAGCTCCATACAGTATAAAGGTAGATGTCCATGTGTAGTGTGATTATAAAGCAGCTCTAGGTTCTATATTAATACTGTGAAAGTATCAAAGCCTCAGTCCACAGAGAAATGCACACAGCCTGTATTCACAAACTGAGCCTTAAAACCAGCCGTCAGGACTTCCTGTCACTTTGTGATGTCACAACTAAGCAGTCACCATCCAGACCTTGCGGGATTTGGTTTCCTTTTGTGTTTTTAGGTGAAATCTGCCGTGTGATCGACCACATCATGGACCAACACTTAAAAAAAAAAACAGGACACACAGGACAAGTGTAAAATATGGGACTCGAGGCCTTTTCTGTGATTGTCGTCTTTTCAAAAACCCACTTATCCAGAGTAATACGACACCAGTAGAGAGGTGACCATGAATATTTTGGTTTTAAAGAATCAAAGTGACCTGTTATGTGGAAACTTTTCCCTGAATATAATAAAAACACATCACTTATAGCACAGATCCACAATCAATCTGCAGCAGCATTTTCATCTGAATCGCTCGACAAACAAAGACACCGAGCTGTGGATACGAGTCAGTCATGTCTCTTCTGTGTAGATGTTGTGTTAGATTAATGTTCTGTGTTTTTGTGAAAGAGCTGGAAACTGTCCAAGCTGCTGCTAGTTGTTGGTTGGTTGCTTTGTTGGTGGTGCATTCAGGGACAACATCATCATCATCCTCATCACTCGTCCTCCATTCATTCATTCTTTCTCTCCTCCACCTCTTGTCTGTCTGCTCGTGTTTTTCTCACTTCCTGTGCTGTTGTGCTGCGTCTCATATTCTCACACCTGCTGTTGCACCTTCATCTCTTTTTGCCGTGTGGAGCCCAGTCGCTGCTGAGACAACCGCAACATTCAAACTGTTGTGTTCCTCACACTGCTTTTCATCTCCACGCGCTCCTCACCCCTCGGTTCCTCTTCCCTGTCTCCACTAAACACACCTGTCTTTGGTTTCCCTCCTCACCTTATCCACCTACACACCAAACACACACACACGACTTGTTAACAAAGAGACAGGCCCAGACTGATTGACTCAGCGGGCGAAGAGACAGGCTGCCAATAGGGATAAGTCAACACAAACCTCACACACACACACTCACAGCCCTGAATCCACACCTTAAAACCAAAAACACACATATGTTACCCCAATTACCCCGGACAGACTTAGTGTAGCTGGACACAATAGAGCTGCGCTTGATCTGTGGCAACTCACTGATGCTTGAGCTACAGCATCTTTTATGTAAGGTGGAATCCCAGAATTCCACCTTAAAAGGATGAAAACCCCTTGAACAGACAATGTTGCATTCATGAGATCAATAACAATAATTATACCATGGTCTGGGTGAATCCTCGATTCTGATTGGCTGCGAGGTGTCCATTAAAAAGTGATAATGGACACCCATAAAGATGTTCCGGTAAAATTGCCTGATTACGTTCTAAATATTACTGCGCTGGCTCAAACGCTTGTTGGTAACCACGGCAACGGACACTCGGACCAAAACAACTTTTTTTCAGCGCATCATCGCACTGGAGTCTGTAAACACACAAGCGGTAAGAAGTGCACTGGACCTCTGAAAAACTTTGTGTCACGTAACATTTAAGCCGTCACCTCACCTCCCTTCACTGATCATCTACCAGGCTGTGGCAGAGTCACTGGCTGTAACGTTATGCTGCGGTCACAGCGGATCCCTCTTTTTTTTCTTTTATCGCCGACGAGAGTTATTAAATAGTCCGCTCGGCTCAGCCGCTTATTGTGAAAGAAAGACGTATGATTTGAACGGTAAAAACAACATTAAATCATGAGTGAATGATTAAACATGTATTTTTCTCGTAAGTGACCATGGTATAAACGGGATAATGCCCTTCGAGGTGTCCGATTATCAGAGATTAATGGACTTCGCGGAAGCAACCGTCCTCCGCTTCGCGTCGGACGGTTCACGCCTCCGTGTCATCCATTAATTTCTGATAATGGACACCTCGTCGGGCATTATCCCTTACATAACTCGAAGATCTCTCTGAATCTATTATATAAGTCCAGACTTCTTCTTCTTCTTCTTCTTCTTCTTCTTCTTTATCAATGGTTCTGATCAGGATGTGCTCGTTGTCATGGTTACTGCTGACACTTGATTGCAGGTATCACTCCATAACCTTAAAGGTAGCCTATACATTGTGTAGGAATTACTCCCATCTAGCGTTGCGGTTGTATATAGCAAGCAACTCAATCGTATTTTTCATGCTGCATTCACCTGATATTGGGCAGACAGCCGCTGCACGTAACGGCATAAACAAGCCTCTATGTAAACAAGTGGTCCGTCAGCACGAGGCAAAACAATACACGTGACAATATGTTGTCATGGCGATGTCGTATTGTTTACCTGACCCACGTTTTACCGGCTTTCTCTGGACTTCTGTGACTAAAATGACATCTGGTTTGTTAGCGACGGCCGTCTGCCCGACTGCAGGTGAATGCAGCATCAGTGTAACGCTCCATTCCTCCTCACTGCGTTACCGCGGTGACTTTTCACAGACGCCACCTCGACCTGAGCCGACAGCTCCAGTGTCTCCGCTGAGTTTCCGTGGTTTCCTACCGTCACGCTGCCACTGAACGTAAAAACATAGCGACACGATTACTGATTAATGAAAAACAGACTTTTGAACGAAATAATCGATTTTCATGAATAGATAACAGGAGAAGTTGCACAATGTCCCTTTAAACGAAAACATTACAAAACTACACTTACAGTACACTATTTATTAATGGTTAAGAATCTTTCATCATCTGTATCGGATCTCCGATGTTGAATGTCCCCACGGCCCATGAACGCATCTCGGCTCAACAGCAAAGTGTATAGGCTATAGTGGCCTTTCTGGAAGTGTGTGTTGTGTTTGTGTTTGTGTTTTTTAAAAGCAGTGAATGAGATAAAGGCTGTGTGAGGTGTGAGGTGTGAGGTGAGAGGTGTGAGGTGAGCTGCTGCCTGCAGGTCTATACAGGAAACAGTGCAGTCACTGTTCTGTGTCTATGAGATTAGCTGCAGCAGCAGGAGGGTGTTAATGTCCTCATGCTCCGCTGAATAACACAATGTGTTCCTCCAACCACAGATATTAGTCTGCAGCGTCGACAACAATGGCTGAATGTGGAGGGGGGGAGAAAAAAAACAAAACAAACTGCAGTGGCCTATATATATGCACCGAGTACTTGAGGTTTATCTATTTTTTTAAAACTACATCAACTCAGTGATGCACATAAAAAAAATACCCGTCATCATGTAGGGAAACCCACAACACAACACAACGCAACACAACACGTATACCCTCTAAATGTTTGAGCACTTGAACCAGATCTGTTGAAATCCTGCAGCAGTTTTGGGCCAAGACGTCTCGCTGATCAAAGAGCAGCTTCTGCCTCGCAGCCATGTCTCCTGGTAACTTGGGATCTGGTTGGCGAAGCCTCTCGTTTCCTCCTGTTTTTTCTGTATTTTTTTTATATTTTTGTGTGTGTATGTGTATGTGTATGTGTGTGTGTGTGTGTGTGTGCTCTCATGTATGTGTTTCTTTGAAGAGGAGACATTTCCAGAGAGTGAACATACACCGCTAACTATTGTGTAACAGCTCCAACGCCCTTAAGGAGTCTTTATTTTTCCACTGTGATTATGAGCTGCTCTCATGTACCTACTCCATCCCTGTTGTTCCTGTGATCATAGTAAACCACCTTCTCCTGGGTAATGAGAATTTCATGAGTCAAGATTTTTTTTTTTTTTTACTTTACCTCAGTGTTGCTGAGGGTTTTGGATGAAAACCTTTTGAAAATCTTGACACAGACGCACAGTTTTTCAAAAAAATGAAATTTCCACCGCTAGAAAAATTCATGACTGCAGCTGCAGTGATCAAAGACGCCCTATGGAGGCATAAATATTGATCTAAAGGTTAATTAATCCCCCTACAAGTAACACGTATCTATACTAAAGACATGATTTGGGTAGTTAACAGTAAATGTGTGAAGACATCTTGAAAAAAGTCCCCGGGTCTTTTTTTTTTGTGATGCATTAATTCACATCATTATGTAACCAACTGCTTAACGTACATGCATT
The DNA here is from genome assembly GCF_905171665.1 of Trachurus trachurus. Classification (NCBI taxonomy): domain Eukaryota; kingdom Metazoa; phylum Chordata; class Actinopteri; order Carangiformes; family Carangidae; genus Trachurus; species Trachurus trachurus. Next base: position 4,490,253 of record NC_139906.1, read on the forward strand.
ATTCCAGTGGGTTTGGACACTTGGCTCGCTCAGTGTAGAATGAATAAGTCTCCTACCAAACTTGGAAACAGACAGATCCAAGACTCTGATGTATGATACCTCCAGGCACTTAAATTTAAATGCTAATGCCTTGAGTATAGAGCCAGCAGACTACGGTCTTAAACTGCCAGACCTAAACTGACTGACTACGCCGGCTACCGTCCTCATGGCGAGGAGAGGAGCTGCAGGAGAAACGAACAGGGATGAAGAGCCGTTTTTGGATGCACTGGGAGTCTAATGGCTCAGAGAGGAGAAGCTGTGAACAGTTTCAGAAGCAGCTGCACGTGAAGTGAACAAGACACGCTGTCACTCTGCAGATACCTGCTGCAAGGTGCCCTTGGGCGAGGCGTGATGTCTCCCCAGACGACAGACTCAGCTCCCTCAGCAGCTTCAGTGGAGATGAGATGCTCAGTGGCCAACGAGAGGGCGGCCGGCGACCCTGAGGGCTGACGGAGAACTATCGTGCACCGTCCTCCTGGATGTTCTCCAGTCTCTCTCTGTCTAGTTATATTACTATTTGACGACAGATTATTATGACTAAACCATCAGGCTTTCCAACATGTCCTTTGTTTTATTAGAAGTGTTGATCCAGTGGAGTTTTCCCATCTCCTCCTCTCTCAGCTTCCTCTTCTTCCTCTTCTTGAGCTCTATAGAAACAACAGGTTGGTGTCAGCCAATCAGAAGAGAGGAGGCCCTAAGACTCTCTCCTTTGATTGGATGACTGCTTTCTGAGCGATCCAAGACCAAATCCTTTATTCCAAACTTTCTTAAGTCACTTTTGAGGTTTGGAGGATTTGAGAGAGACAGCGAGACAAGACAAGACAAGATGGCCACTTAGCCTGAGGAGAGGATTCATTAAAGGAGACATATTTTGCTGCTTTTCCACAAATTAAAATAGTTCCCAGGTGTCTTAAAGACATGGCGTGACATGCTTCGGTCAAAATACCCAACGGATCAAACATCCCATCACATCATCTTTTTTCATCCGCTAAAAACAGCCCTGTTCAGAACTGGTTTCAGTGCCTGTCCCTTAAAATGCAAATGAGCCACTGCTTGCCCCGCCCCCTTCTACAGGTACCAATACTCACAGGTATGGGTGGTATTATGCAAATTAAAATACTAATGACATCATTGTCCGACAACTGAGGGAACAGCTCATTAAACCACATGGATACTAACCTCTGGGGCCTGAGAATTACAGATTTTTGTCAATTCTCACATTTTGGGGCCAGAAGACAAGACAAACACGCAAATATATGTTATGTAGAGCCTTTAAAAATGTGACATTTCCATAATATATCCCCTTTAAAATCAAGTAAAGTAAACTTTATCATCAAGGTGAAATCGTCTTTGCACGGTGACCAGATCTGTTGCTTTTTATTTTTATGAAAACACAGAAGCATGATGGGAACATAAGAAGCTGCCAGACAGTTGCTTCACATGATCATTATCGGCCTCTCACCACCGCCGCTCCCTGACTCTCCCATGCTGTCTCTTCTTCTCACATTTTCAGAGACAATCCCGTGTCACCGGGGTGTTGGACAGGACAGACGCTGTCCCTTAGGATCTGTCTCGCTGCCATTTCTCTCCCTCCGTCCGTCCTCTCCCTCCCTGCCTGTGAAAGCCACTGTCTTCCTTGTCTCGTCCTGTCCTCTGTGCTCTCGTCACTCTGTTTCCTCTGTCTATACCGTTACTGTACACAACCTGTTCTTAAACACACACTACGATTCATCACTCCATTTGCTCTACACACATCGTTACTCCACCACTTCCTTTGTGTAAATTGTCACATGAAGCTCTTCTTTGCTCTTGACATTTCGCTGGAGATGCAGTGAAATGCATTGCACACGCACAGATGATTTACTGCAACATGTTTGGTCTTTTAGTAAAAGCCAGGTAAAGGCTCATTACACTGTTTTAAAATGCAACAAACTGTATTTTCATCAAGAAACAGTTCTTTTTAATGTATTTGCATAAGTGTAGCTCCATTGTTTCCTGATCTGAATGTGCAACATCTCAATATATTTTACATTTTGATGGATATTTTTGAGCTCGTTGTGATCCCTCCTGTTGATAATTCAAATGATGTCGTAGATGGTCCTCAACGTCCATTGTTATGAAGAAATGACAGGAAGAGAAGAGGAGGAAGGACAAAGGAGAGGAGGAGAGGGAGATGGGCCACAGGAGAGAAGAAGAGGAGGAGGAGGAGAAAGGATGGAGGAGAGGAGAAGAGGGAGAAGAGGGAGAGGAGGAGGAGAAAGGATGGAGGAGAGGGGATGGACTACAGGATAGAAGATGAAGAAGAGGAGGAGAAAGGATGGAGGAGAGGAGAAGAGGGAGAGGAGGAGAGTGAGAGGAGGAGGAGAAAGGATGGAGGAGAGGGGGGTTGATTACAGGAGAGAGGAAGAGGAGGAGGAGAAGGAATGGAGGAGAGGAGAAGGAGATGGACTACAGGAAAGAGGAGGAGGAGAAAGGATGGATGAGAGGAGAAGAGGGAGATGGAAGAAAAAAAGAAGAAGAAGCTGAAGAAGATGTTCTGCCAGTGTTGAAGGTGGTTCCTGATAAAAATGTGGGTTGCCTACAGTTGACTGTGTGTGTGTGTGTGTGTGTGTGTGTGTGTGTGTGTGTGTGTGTGTGTGTGTGTGTGTGTGTGTGTGTGTGTGTGTGTGTGTTTGCTGCTGCTGCTGCTTCGTGTGATGTACAGCGCTGCACACACAGTCGCACACTTACAAACACACGTGTTGGTAACTCTGACTTGTGTTTAATCGCTTTGCTTCATTACGTCTGTTTAAATATTTCTGAGCTGCACCTTCTAATGTCGCTTCGCCCGTGGCCACACTTTCTCTTTTTTTCCTCCTCCTCCTTTGTGGAGCAGCCTGCACTCCTCAGATATATGTCCACACTGGGTGCATGTTTATTATAGGCTATAATGTGAGTTTGTCACACATGGTTACGTTGTTTATATGGTGTGTAATGTTTTCACGATGCAGGTAATATTAGTTCAGAGCATATTTTAGGCTTTGGGAGTGTGTGATATCAGGATTATGGTTGGTAGGGTTAGGGTTGTTTATCTTACGACACTTCACCTGTCAATCAAACAGTGTCGACAAGGGTTTTTTTCCGAACAGATGATGATGATTGTGTTGTAACACATACTGTAACTCTCACTTTGTCAAAGGCGGGCCAAGTGTGAAAGTTGTTTCCATACAACATCTGCATCTGCTGGATTCCCTGCAGCCTCCTCCTCTCACTTCCACCTCACAAACCTGAGAAATACTGCAACTTAAACCTGTTTTATTTGCAAATTTTATTCAAACCAATCTGTTTTAAACAGTGTAACATATATATTTTTTAAAATCTTTACTTTGTTTGTGTCTTGTTCAACAGATGTTAACAGACTTTTTGTAGCTATATATACAAGCTGCTACTTGAGCCATAATTTAAAACCTGTTTGAAAGTCATGAAGCAAGAAGTGTATCTACAACTTTACACACAAGAAACAGTTCTTCTTAGTGTACATTTGCATAAGTGTAGCTCCATTGTTTCCTGATCTGAATGTGCACATCTCAAGATATTTTACATTTTGATGGATATTTTGAGCTCGTTTTTGTGATCCCTCTTGTTGATAATTCAAATGATTTCATAAATGGTCCTCACTGTCCATTGTTCGGGCTTTTATGAAGAAATGGCAGGAGGAGAAGAGGAGGAAGGGCAAAGGAGGAGAGGAGAAGAGGGAGATGGACCACAGGAGAGAAAAAGAAGAAGAAGCTTCTCGATCTTAGTGGAAAAGTTAAAGGGATATTTCGGCAAATTTGCCTATTGCCATAATCCCTATAGTCATAGTAGTAGGTTCGTTACCTTTAGTTGTCAGTGCAAGACGGTTTTAGATCCGCGGGACAGAGATGTGAGCTCTGCATGCCGTGCAGTATTTCTGCCTTTCTCTCATCAAACTCATCAAATACACAATTCAACAACTCCAAAATGCTCTGGTGGACAAGTTGTGACCTGCACATTCACCACGCTATGAAATAATCATGTAACATTACGAGTCAGAGTTGTTTTCAAGACAAATGCAGCCGGAACTATACATTCCCGACACGGCTGCTCGGCTATTATCTCATAGAGTGGTGAATGTGCAGGTCACAACTTGTCCACGGGAGCATTTTGGAGTTGTTGGATTGTGTATTTGATGAGTTTGATGAGGGAAAGGCGGAAATACCGTGCAGCTCGCGTCTCTGCCCTGCCGATCTAAAACCAGCTTGCACCGACAATTAAAGGTAATGAACCTACTGCTAAAACTATAGGGATTATGGCAATGGCCGAATCCCCTTAAACTGTGGAGCGAGCGAGGCTCTGACATGGATTTGGTTTCACCCTGAGCAGAGAAACGAACGGAGGTTCAGGTCCGAGCATGAGTGAGCCATCACCTTGAGTCAGGAGCGTGGAGACGGAGCCGTAGCCATGCAACGTACCGGCCTGCGATAAGACGACGGCCGACTGTAGAGGCCCCACATGGCTGTTAACATGTATGAAAACAGCACTCTTATCTTGCAGCGGGGGCTAATGCATGGATGAAGGTCACCGCTGCTATTAGGGGGTTGTAGTCATACTGAGCCGGCTTTTATCTCATTTGATAAGGATGAGAGTGTGCACTTGACCGTGTGCATGCTTGTGCATCTTGGACAGCACATGCACACACACACACACACACACGCACACACACACACACACACACACACACACACACACACACACACACACACACACACACACATATACACACACACACACACACGCTTAATGCTAAAAACACACTGACTTCCTGCAATAATGGCATGCTTTATTCATGTGCTGTTTAACATGCATGAAGAGGAGCGGCACAGCAGGGGCAGTGGGGAAACGAGTCAGGAAGGCAGAGAGGAAAAGAGTGGAAATGTAAAAATAAAAGCAACGTGAAGAAGGAGAAGAATAGGAAGAGGAGAGTGGGAGGAGAGGATGGGAAAATGAGAGTGGTGGGTGAGGAGAGACACAAAAGAGGGGTTGAGGCTGGTAATGGTGGTGAATACCCAACAGTGTGTGTATGTATGTGTGTGTGTTTAAACCACTTGTGAAGGTGTGATTCTGCCTCTCATGTGTTTTATCTTTTTTTTTAAACTCATTGTACAAATAGTGGCTGTCGAGTGTGTCAATACAAGATCAGCTGTCACACACACACTTACTCCCTCACACACCATTCAACAAGGTGAGAAGTACCGCACGACGGAGGCCCGCGCTCGTTCGCATCCACATTTCAAGGGTTGTTCTGTGTCTGTGTGTGTCTGTGTGCGAAAAGTTTCCGCAGAGAAAAGTGTTTACGCCGCACACACGTTAAATCCTGTCACAGAGAATTTAGCAGTGAAGATAAATACGCTCCAATTAGAGCTGCGTATTGAAATGTTGTATTTTTAATGGCAGCAGCTGAGAAGCCTCCAAACCACCAAACCCAACAGAGAAATTAATAAATAAAACCTCAGCGTCACAAGTGATAAACCTTCTGATGAATTCCTGTTTTTTTTTTTAAGAGTCAAACTCGTAGATTTTCCGCCCGTGCCGACGTTTCATAATCTTTAATGAGACATTAGAAATATTTTATGACTCTTACCTTTTGTTCTTCTCCTCTCTTGTCAGTTTCCTTCACCACATCCCAGCGTCTCATGTGATAATCCTGTCTTCTTCTCACTGTAGATTTTTTTTTCCCCACAGTTCTCCACTGTTGTCGGTTGCATCTTAATTATTTAGACTATTTGTTACAGGCTGTGTTTGTCTTTCAGGCAGAAAATGATGCTTGATCTCTGCAGGAACAAAAAAACAAAAACCAAAAAAAGAAAAAGTCAGAGTAGGCCTGTCTTCTCAATCCAGCCAGAAGATGTGATAAATATGAAGTGATGACTTTTAGGTGTTTGTAGGTTGTGGGATGTTTGTGATCGTCTCTGAGGATGTGGACAAATGTCTGTAGGAGAAGTTCATAACCAAGGATCAACAGGTCAAAACACAAAGTCAAACACAGTGATACACAAAACGGGGAGCAGATCTGCACACATAGATCTACACTGCAGATGTTTAGTTATCTGAACTGCCACAAGTGAGGAACAGCAAAGCAGCTGTGGAGGTGGGAGGGTAAGAGTTTGTTTGTGTATGTGTGGCTGTGTATTTGCATTGTGTTGAGCATGAGAGGGTTCATCAGAATCCAATTTATTGGCCAAGTGTACATACAGTACATACATACAAGGAATTTCACTGGTTTTTCATTGCTCTTTGAAATACAACAACTGAACAATGAGTCAAAGAACAATAAGAATAGGTTTTTTAAGTTTAAGTTTATTTGGTCAATTAAGAACAACTCATAATGTGGCATAATGCATTGATTGGTCAGTGAAACATGGTCCAAGAAGGTGTATAAAAAGGTGCAGACCCTTTTTACATAAAGATATGCATCTTACAGGATGAAGATAAAAATAAATAAATAATCGAACAGAATAAATATTTGAGAGCAAACAAGCTTGACTTCCCATTCTCCAATGTGTCATGATACAGCCCTATATTTGTCAATTATGATTGATTTATACTTTTTTTTTTAATTTGTGGATTGAGCTACAGTTTTTTAATTCATAGCCAAAATTATTCATTCATTATTAAAATTATTTACTCCCTTTACAGATATGCAGTTCAGTAATAGTTAAATAAATGTGGTCAATGGCCAGGCTGTATACTAGTGTAGAGTAACATGTAATGCAAATAAAGAGTGAGGTCCATCTCCAGGTGTTTACCCTCTCAGTGATAAACATCTACAGTAAAGCACTAAACCGAATGACATCGACCAGCAAAGACAACAAGCTCAGTGATGCTTGTGATTTGTTACCCATAATCCTTTGAGAGAGAGTCTCCAAACTGAAAGGAGTTCAGCATCATTTCAGAAATCTCAGTTTTAAAATTGAAAATCCTGCATCATGCTCATAAACACACACAACCTTTAATAATCCTCAACAAGAAACAACATGGCGGTCAGGCTTTAATCCAAATCTTCTTTTATATACTATAAACAATATCAATTAACACACACTCATTTGTTACGTGTTAAAAACACAAGAGTGCATTATTAACATACAGATGTTACTGGTTCAAATTTGCGGACTTCACGCGTGGTCCACGCGAGACGGCACAAGACTCATGCATTTTTTTTCTTTGGCGAGACAAGAGGTTTTAATGAAAAGCCTCAATGTGCCAAAACAACCGCCAGGTGGCATCTGTGAGAACGGAGGACGACAGGCGGATGACTCAGTGATCTGTGCAGTAATCCACAGCTTAAACTCTAGGCTATTAAACTAGAACTAACTACTGTATACACTGCCTAAATCACAGAAACTATTGTAATATGATAAAGCCTGTCTTGCTTTATGACTTGATGATTATGTATCACATATCGCCGCGATTAGGAGTGGCGCTGTTCATGATACAGAATACAAGAGGATGAAAGGAGAACTAGCTGCAGACAGTAAATAATATAGTAGCCTAGTTTTTCAATGACAAAATGTAACGACGGCAGCTACAGTAGACTATAGCCCACGTCTCACTCTCTTTTTTCGGTCATCTGTCTCGTCATCTCCAAAATGTGTTTTTAAAATGAGCCAACTACAGTACTGTGCAGTAGTGCCGCAGATTTCTCACTCCGCACCTTGTTTGAGAGTGCAGCTGGATGATTTCTTGTGAATGAACGGGTCTGTGTCACTTTGGGGCTGGGCGATAAAACATAGGATAAATAACTTTCCCTCGATAGAAGACGCGGCCGATACAAAGTGACACCGTCAGCCATGCAGCCGGCCTGGACTTTTTATTTTTAATTATGAAGGATCATCTGCGCAAGGCAAAGATGATAGCATCAACAAAACACGGCGTAACACACGCGGCTGTATGGGACAGGCTTTTATTTAATTCAGAACAAACCGCTTAGCAAAAATGGAAAATATAGTCTATAATAATTAATTGATCTGTTGTTTGGCCACTGTTTGAAAATAACCCGAATTATGAGCAAATAATCTGATCCAGAACAGCAGTCATAATCAGACTTCTTCTAAATAAACCTAAACATTAAATAACTGGGTCAGGTCGGACCATGGGGTTATTTTTTCTCTTCTTCTTCACAGGAGAAGAGGAGGTGCGCTGCGCTCACGGACGCGTTGATGTTTTGTGATTTAGCCTATCTGCTGCCTTGACTCTGCCCTTTATACATGTGCGTTCAGATTAACAATAAGACAAGCCATGGTTGAGTTTATTGAGTTTTAGCTGCTCAATCTCATTGTTTCAAAGAAAAGGGATTGATTTTTATAACGAAATGAAACGAAAACAATATTATATTGATACATTGTTGTAAAAAAAATCCAAAAGAAACGAAAATGAACTAAAGAAAAAAACTTTCACACACACACATTAAAACAGTGCGATTGGTTGAAAGCTGATAATTAGCCATGTGCTTATAAGATGATTGGCCGAAACCAAGAACAAAGCCGCGTGAATGGCCAATCGCCATGTGTTAACATTTCCATATTCCGCACATTCTGTGACAAACTGTAAACTGTTTTCTTGTCTGTAACAACATCTATTGCACGTCTGTCCGTCCTGGGTGAGGGATCCCTCCTCTGTTGCTCACCCTGAGGTTTCTCCTGTTTTTCCCTGTTAAAAGGGTTTCCATGGAGTTTTTCCTCAGTCGATGTGAGGGTCTAAGGACAGAGGATGTTGCTACGATGCCATGTGAAGCCCTTTGAGACAAACTGTTTGTAAAAACGGGCTATACAAATAAAATTGCCTTGCCTTGCCTTGCCTTAACGGCCGACATGTAAATCAGCTGTTTCGATGGGCGTTATATGAATAGAGATGTTAATGTGGTACTTTGCACATAGCCTCCTCTTCTCCTGTGAAGAAGAAGAGAAAAAATAACCCCATGGTCCGACCTGACCCAGTTATTTAATGTTTAGGTTTATTTAGAAGAAGTCTGATTATGACTGCTGTTCTGGATCAGATTATTTGCTCATAATTCGGGTTATTTTCAAACAGTGGCCAAACAACAGATCAATTAATTATTATAGACTATATTTTCCATTTTTGCTAAGCGGTTTGTTCTGAATTAAATAAAAGCCTGTCCCATACAGCCGCGTGTGTTACGCCGTGTTTTGTTGATGCTATCATCTTTGCCTTGCGCAGATGATCCTTCATAATTAAAAATAAAAAGTCCAGGCCGGCTGCATGGCTGACGGTGTCACTTTGTATCGGCCGCGTCTTCTATCGAGGGAAAGTTATTTATCCTATGTTTTATCGCCCAGCCCCAAAGTGACACAGACCCGTTCATTCACAAGAAATCATCCAGCTGCACTCTCAAACAAGGTGCGGAGTGAGAAATCTGCGGCACTACTGCACAGTACTGTAGTTGGCTCATTTTAAAAACACATTTTGGAGATGACGAGACAGATGACCGAAAAAAGAGAGTGAGACGTGGGCTATAGTCTACTGTAGCTGCCGTCGTTACATTTTGTCATTGAAAAACTAGGCTACTATATTATTTACTGTCTGCAGCTAGTTCTCCTTTCATCCTCTTGTATTCTGTATCATGAACAGCGCCACTCCTAATCGCGGCTATCAGGCTGTCAGCATTGTCCCCAAAACGTCTGAGCAGTATTTAGTACGGTGCTGCCACCTAGAGGAAAACAGTTGTGGTGAAAAGTCACGCGATCACGCGATCCTGCAGTGCAGGACAAACCCCGCAAATTTGAACCAGTAACATCTGTACAGTATTTCCACATTACAGATGCACATGAACACACACACAATCTCTGCGCTGCTCTCACATGCCACATTGCTTTAATCAATACCCATACACACACACACACGCAGCCCAAGCACTCAAGGACCATAGAAAAGTTAATTACGCCGCTCCTTCTAAATGGGCCTGCATGGAACACTAACACTGTGTAGCCACACTAAAGCTAAATGAAAACATCCTGGCCAAGTAAACAAAGACGGCAAAACATTAACAGGACACAACGAAGCCCCTGAACTAAACACATCCGAGGTTTCCATCAGCGGGCGGAAACCTCGGCGTGATTTATCCTGCAGAGTGGAACAGAGTCACAGAGTCAGATCAGGTCACATCTGACTTTTAATTGAGAGTAAACAGAGAGTTTGGACTTTTATTTTGAAAGAATGGTGCCAGGAAAATTTGATGTTAAAGGGACATTGTGTAACTTCTCCTGTTATCTATTCACGAAAATCGATTATTTGGTTCAAAAGTCTGTTTTTCATTAATCAGTAATCCCCCCCATCAACAAACTGAAGTGTTCCTTTCAGCTCTGAATGAGCCGTTCATATCATTCATATCTCCATGGAGCGGGTAAGCTCGGTGCTGGCTGCCATGTGGTGTCGCCATGTTTTTACGTTCAGTGGCTGCATTCACCTGCAGTCGGGCAGACGGCCGCCAGTAACGAACCAGATGTCATTTTAGTCACATAAGTCCAGAGAAAGCCGGTGAAACGTGGGTTAGGTAAACAATACGATATCGCCATGACAACATATTGTCACGTGTATTGTTTTGCAGCTGTCTTCCGTCTGCCGTCTGCCAAATTTCAGGTGAATGCAGCATGAAAAATACGATTCAGTTGCTTGCGATATACAACCGCAACGCTAGATGGGAGTAATTCCTACACAATGTCCCTTTAAAGACAGTATGGGAACCTGGATATTGTGCTTTAGAGGAAATCACAATAAAGTTTATTATCAGAAATCTGCAGTAGCTTCAATAAATATCAAGACTTTTTACTCCTGGCCTGGCTCTGTCAGAAAAAAGCAAACATACCCGTGTCCATGAACGCATCGTGTCAACGTGTGGCTTCATGACTCCTGTTCTTGTTGTTCAAACACTGTAAATGCAAACAAACCTACTGTAAAACTTTCTTTTCCTTTCATTTCATCTGAGCCTCCCAGATTACACGTCCTCCCACACACTCACACACCCAGACGCTCACATCCATGATGGAAAACACACTCACTAACACACACACAAAAATAAATAAATGCGTGTGCACACAAACACATAATGACTTCAGAGGTACAAGAGCCCTCACACTCACTTTGCCCTCCCCTCTGTGAGTGTGTAGGAGGGAGAACCTTTTAGTAATACTACTCCTTGTCAAGAGGCGGCACTCTGATAATAGCACGAGCGTGTGTGTGTGTGTGTGTGTACCATCCATCGTGTTATTAGATGCTTACATGCAACAGCTGTCAGTGTGTTCATGTGAAAATACAAGTATCTCTGAGTTGTGTTTGTTGTGCTTTTGCATGCCTGAGATGAAAGCGTGTGTGCATTTGCATGTGTGTTTGGTTGGGAGTGGATGAGGAGGGGTGTGTGTGTGTGTGTGTGTGTGTGTGTGTGTGTGTGTATGTTGGGTGGGGGGGGTCTGCCCTTGCTTTAATTGTAGCTTGTGTGCTGTCAGCATTGGTCAAGTGGTCCTCTCAGCTAAATGACTTAGCTGGCTGGAGCAGCAGCGGCGGTGCATGCATATCACTCTATTAGCCCCATATAAACACAATGATTACTATAATAGAGACAGAGTGAGGGGGAGGCAGGGGGATGATGGAGAAGGAGAGGAGGAAGAAGAAGCAGAGTGGTATAAAACAGGGTGGATACATGTTCACAACCACTTCCTGCTGTATTTTACACACACACACACACACACACACACACACACACACACACACACACACACACACACACACACACACACACACACACACACACACACACACACACACACACACACACACACACACACACACACACAAACACACTGTCTGTGTTGAGGACAGTTTTAGAGTCCTGACTTTTTTCAGTTGTGGCTGTCGAGGTGAAACTGGCTCAGGGACAAATAGAGAAAAATATTTTTTTATGATTTAAAATACTTGCATATCAACACAATACTCAGTATAACCTTTTACAAGTTTGTGTGTTGTGCCCTTAAAGGGATAGTTCAACATTTTGGCAAACTGTCCCACTGCCATAATCCCTATAGTCATAGCAGTAGGTTCGTTACCTTTAATTGTCGGTGCAAGCTAGTTTTAGAACGGCGGAGCAGAGCCGTGAGCTGCTCAGAGCTACGCTACGGAGGCTAATGGGATTCCTTGATTTCCCTCATCAAACTCATCAAATACACAATCCAACAACTCCACAACGCTCTGGTGGACAAGTTGTGACCTGCTCATTCACCACGCTATGAGATAATAACAGAACATTACCAGACAGAATTGTTTTAGAGGGAAATTCTTCAACAGCTGTTGCTGTTGGGGGCAGTTTTTCGGCAAGCAGTCTTTTTTACATCATGATAATAATAAAATGTCAGTAGCTAATCAATACCCAACAACATTACAGCACATAAGGAACAGTTTGGCAACTGTTACTGGTAAATTACTGTTAAAACAGGCTGTATAAATAGTGGAATAGGGACGGATGAAACCAATGCACCAATTAAAGGCATCACCAGTCGATCACTGCACAATCGATCTGAACTCCAACCGCAGAACCGAAACACACAATGGAAATGCAAAAACACAAAGTATCTCTCTTGCTGCTTCGGAAGAACCGACACGTTTTCTCATGATCTCATTCACATGCACCACGAGTCTTAATTGAATTCACTCAGGGTTTGCTCCTAGTGTCCAGATAAAGTCTGAGGTTCATTAATCAACAAAAACCCTCTGAGATGAAGATGTTTGAGGTTTCTTTTTCTTTCTCCAAACATATGTTTTTGCTTTGTTATCTTGCAGCTGGCCACTTGTGGTTTCATGTATAGTATAGAGCGCTATCACATGTTCTTCCTCCACATTATCAGTAAAGGCCGGCCCTCAGCTCAACGATGCGGGGGGATGATTTGTTTTGCAGGCCCCTCAGATCTGCCATATTCAGATAACGGGCGAGACGGCAACAGGAAATTAAGAGATGCAACAAAATAAATTCTACACAGCGTCTGAAGGAAGGCTGGTGCTCTCACTGATGCCCTCTCCTCTTCTCTTGGCAGTGCGATGCAGAAAGATATATACTTGCAGACGATGCGAACAAACCTCCCTTTTTAAGAGAAGGTCTGTTGTGTTGTTTTGGTTCTGGATCTGCGTCGGCGCTAATGACATTTGAACCTTGCTGAAAAACACATTTACAAGATGCATGACAGTTTTTTATATTTCTTCTCACCAGCTTAGGGTCAGCAGGCCAGCAGAGAAACTAATACTTGGGTACTTCAAATGATTCAAAAGAGGGGGATATATGGAGAGAGAGAGAGGAAGAAAGAGAGAAGGAGTGCAGCTTGGTTTCACAGTAACTGGCTGCAAATGATGCTACGAGCAGCACACCCTCTATGCTAAATGAGCTGGAGTGGCAGCGACGCAGCCTGAATAGATATCACTCTATTAGAGGAATGGTGGAGCAGGGATTACGGAGACGCCACTGAGACACTGAGTTAAAGACTCCAGTGTATCTACTATATGTCTTTATATAACCTCACTGTCCATATGGCTGCTGGCCATAGTTTCCCTACCAGTCATAACACATTCATGAATTAGATTCTAATGAGTCTGTGTGCAAAGTGAAGAGCAAGATACTGTACAGTATGGACAGGCTTGAAGAGGCCAAAGTAAGTTTGAAGTTAAAGTGGAATTGCAGTTTTTTACAACCTGCACCTTATTTCTAGCATAAAATACGATCATTTACTCACCCACATAACTTTCGTGTCATTACAAGTCGTTCCGACAAAATTAGATCCAGCCGAGAGCCGCATATATCCATATAATGTGAGTCTACAGGGCAGCAGAATGCAGCCTCTAAATAACACATTATCTGCAGAGAAACTCCTTCATTTCACCAATATTTTGTTATGCTATGCTAGTGCTATTCCCCTCTGAGTCCGGGGTTAGCTGTTATCAACATCCGGGGTCTGTAGGTTGACCTACTGACCTCTGACCTGGATGATGTCATCTCTGAGCGCTGCACAGCTCATTCTGATAATAATCATTCTGCTTTGGCATTCGGGTCCATTTTTATCTCAACTAGCCGGAGCTTTAGTGAGTCCAGGTTGAGGAGAGGAAGCCTGTGGAAGCTGAACTTCATCCAGCTGCTCATTTTGTTCTGACAAGTTGGAAACACGCAGAAACGAACCGTAGCATTAGCATTAGCAACAAGCTGCACTGTGCGGCGCTCAGAGATGACATCATCCAGGTCAGAGGTCAGTAGGTCAACCTACAGACCCCGGATGTTGATAACAGCTAACCCCGGACTCAGAGGGGAATAGCACTAGCGTATCAGAACTACATATTGGTGAAATGAAGGAGTTTCTCTGCAGATAATGTGTTATTTAGAGGCTGCATTCTGCTGCCCTGTATACTCACATTATACGGATATACGCGGCTCTCGACTGGAGCTAATTTCGTCAGAATGATTTGTAATGTCACCAAAGTTATCTGGGTGAGTAAATGATCATATTTTATGCTAGAAATAAGGTCCAGATTGTAAAAAAGGGCAATTCTCTTTTAAAGTGGGAAGCGAGGTGGCGGAAACTGGAGAAAAATGGGAAAATAATTTAAGAATGATCAGACAAATATTGGAGTTTTATCACTGGGACACACACACACGAAGGCTACACACGCAGATAAATACACAAGCACAGATATTAACATAAATATCCTCGTAGCTAAAACACAGGATTTGAGGTAATTCCCAAGATTATCATATTTATCTCATCTTAATCTTCAAGTAGGAGTTTGAAGCACTTTCTGAGGAGAACGGTGTGTTTGTGGGAAGACGTGTGGCATCGCCCTGAGGGTGCTTAAACACACACACACACACACACACACACACACACACACACACACACACACACACACACACATAGACTGTCAGACACACACACACACTCATCTTCATCTTCGCCTTCATCTCTCTTTGTCACCAGCAGCCTCACAGTTTGGATGTTTTGCTGCAGTTTGCACAGAGCACTGACGACAACACCGTCGGTTCTCGGGGGTTGGAGAAGTATGGTTGTCAGGGGCAACTATCTCATTTTTGTGCCATCACACATCCAGCTGGGGAAAAAAAGAGGAAAGCAATCAGGGAAATCAGACACTGTAATGACGGGATGGAAATAAAAGCTTCAGATTTTGACGGGGGGAGGGGCGATGCGAGTGGAAGTAACCTGAAGTAATCGGAGAGGAAATCTAAGTGGAGGAGGACGAGTTGTCCATCTGGTGGTGAGTGTGTTGATGACGGACGATGATTGGCGGTGAAAACTCTTCTTCTCTCTTTACTTTCTTTTCTCTGGTGTCCACATGCAACATCTGAAACGACAAACAACAACTTTCTGCTCCTCTTCCTGCTCACAGTCCCCTCATCAGCACGTTCACCTTTTAGCACCAGCCGTGAGCTGCTCAGAGCTACACTAGGCTCATGGGATTTCTTGGTTTCCCTCATCAAACTCATCAAATACACAATCCAACAACTCCAAAACGCTCTGGTGGACAAGTTGTGACCTGCACATTCATGAGATAATAACACAACGTTACCAG
The DNA here is from genome assembly GCF_905171665.1 of Trachurus trachurus. Lineage (NCBI taxonomy): Eukaryota > Metazoa > Chordata > Actinopteri > Carangiformes > Carangidae > Trachurus > Trachurus trachurus. The sequence continues at coordinate 4,505,919 of NC_139906.1, forward strand.
ACAGAGTTGTTTTAGAGGGAAATTCATGCAAAACCTCTGATGCGCGTTGCCTTCAGGGACAGTTTTTCATCAAGCAGTCTCTGTATTTCCCTCTAAAACAACTCTGTCTGGTAACGTTGTGTTATTATCTCATAGCGTGGTGAATGTGCAGGTCACAACTTGTCCACCAGAGCGTTGTGGAGTTGTTGGATTATGTATTTGATGAGTTTGATGAGGGAAACCAAGAAATCCCATGAGCCTCCGTAGTGTAGCTCTGAGCAGCTCACGGCTCTGCTCCGCCGTTCTAAAAACAGCTTGCACTGACAATTAAAGGTAACGAACCTACTCCAAAAACTATAGGGATTATGGCAATGGGCCAGTTTGCCAAAATGTTGAACTATCCCTTTAAGAATAATATGAGTGGAGTCCAGTAGAAACCTGCTGAAGTCTAAAGTCTCATGTACATGTAGAGTTGATTTACTGTACCAGCAGCTGACAAGTTGGAGATTGTTGGCCTTTCACAACATGTTACTATGAATGAAGCTGTAACCATGGCAACCATAGGAAACATATAAGACCAGAGTGCAATTATGCCTGAGTGCATATGAACAGTATACAAGTTCGGGCAGATGAAAAGATACGGAGAAAATGATGCAACCATGACGGCTGATGTACCAGAGGGAAACAAATACACACTGAGAGTATCTGGTTGCATTATTTTTTTTCCTCATTACAGCCATGAAACGTTGTAAACAGACCTCAGCTCTGGTTCTTAACCTCTGTCTGATGATTTCTCTATAGCAACAGCTGCTGAGACTCTGGGATGGCTGGGCTGCTAATGTCTGAGGATATTGTAGTAATTAGAGGTGCCTGACATACAGTCCTATGCTGATTGAAAAAAGAAAGAAAGAAAAGGAAAGAAACATTGGACTCTTGTGTAACTAGTGACCAAAGTTTAACCTGATCCCATCATTAAATCGTTAAGGAAACTGTTTCTCAGTGTTAAGGGAAGCAGAAGAAAAAGAAAACGAGTGTCTCAGCTCACATTGTCATATACGTGGCCTTTGACTAAACACATAACAACAGGCAGAGGAGGAGACAGAAGATCTGTGGCCTTTTCTCCTCCTGAACTTCAGTCGTCGAGGCTCCATTCAATAGGGGAAGTGTTAAAAAGCAGCAAAGGAAGAAGAAAAAAGCTCCAGCTCAACAAAAGCTTTTAAAAGTCTTTTTTTTTTTTTTTCCCCAGTGTGAAGAATGAAGAATGTGTTTTAGCCTCCACCAGCTGCTTCCACAGCCTGGCATTAGCGGTCGATGCTAACAGGAAGCCGACCTGTGCTGTATCCAGCTCTGTGACCGAGCCGTGGTCTGCACAGATTGGAAAATCAATTACCAATCACACAACCAAGTCCCTAAGAAACACACACAGACACACACACACACGCATGCACGCACACACGCACGGCATACACACACACAAATCAAACACAATGGTTTCCCTTCATGCACACTCCACTCCACAGTGGTTGCACTTCAGCACGCTCCGATGTGCCAATAATCAACAATGTGTGTGTGTGTGTGTGTGTGTGTGTGTGTGTGTGTGTGTGTGTGTGTGTGTGTGTATGTGATTAGCGGAGGGCGATGTGGTGTCATCTCCAGCATAAAGATATGGAGATGTATGCAGACATTAATTCATCGTTCTGAAACGGAAAGGTGAGCGAGAGAAAGATGAGAAAAACAGGAAGAGAGTGACGCCTGTCAGGTGTACGAGTGTGCAAATTACGATCAAATACACACACACACACACTACACACGCTTACACACATACACACACTTCCATATCTTCATTGTGCAAAATGCATAGATTTTGCAACTGCATAACAATCAGCGTTGGGCAAAGCATCAGTAAACACAACCTGCTCTGTGTGCTGCTGCTGCTGCTGCAGGCATCGTCACTGGTTTATTACAGCACTGGTAACAATACATTTATTTTTAATTTCACTAATGAGGTTGTTAATATATTCACCTGCAACACTGAGCTGACACAAAACACATAGCAATAAAAAAAACTAGTGAAAACCCTGAGAAAAAGAACCAATACATTGACTTGAGTGTTGAGTCTGACATCATAGTGACAATAGTGACAAATGATTGGCTGAGCAGACCAATCAAAAGAGACCAAACAACATTTTTGATTAAAGGATATTCAGTATGCAGCTCACTGTGTCTCACAGCACAACAGATGCAATACCAATTGCTAAACACACTAAAATATAGTTATTTTATGAATAACTTGGTCAGTCTCTATTTGTCTTATAATATATACTATGCTATGTATTGTATATGATAATATATTTGTCTATTCTGTTGATTATGAGCAATAACATAAACATACTGTGACCCACATGTTGTATATGCAGAACAAAAGTCAATCATTAGTCTTTACCAAATATATACATTGAAAATGTGCTCGTTGAGACAATAAGAAAAGATTTAAATAAGACATGTCATGTATATTACTGTATATGATCTATTCAAATAGATATTATGAATGATATGTCACATGAAAACATTTCTGAATGATAGATTAAAGTTCATCATGTAAAAGTTCTCAATACTGTAGGTCAAATAAACCCCCTTTTTTTGTTTATAGCCGTGTTGGTGTGAGTCTGCAGTCTGGGTCCAATTTCTCATCATAAACCTGACACTCTGAGTAACTTAAACGTTTTCTTAAAGTATTTATCTCATATCACAGCAAAAAATCACAGTTTATGGTAATGATAGCGCTATATAAAATACAGACCATTTACCATTTACCAATGATACGTGATGAACATTGATGATATTAGGTGGAAATATAATATATATACAGTGTAGCATCCCCGGCTAAATGATGGTCGGACTCTCAAACTGATGGTTCACAATGTTTTATTCCTTGGACCGTATTCAATGTAAACACACCGTAAGAGCTATGAAAAGAAGAAAACAAAATACAGTTACCTTTACTCTTACTTGAAATTACCTTTAACTGCCTTTATCTTAAACAATTATGTAAGTTGACTCTCTTTTTATCTAATAAACTTATTGTAGACTCACAGGTTTTACTCCATGAATTTAAATATATATTTTAACTGCTACGATTGATGTTACAGTCATGAGGGAAAATTCACATTTTAACTGAAAGACAACCTCACATAGAGTGCAATATAAAACAATATTTGACATGAAATTAGCATTTTTAACCGTTCGTTTTTAACCCAATAAACAGTTTTTAACCTTAGCAGACCTTATATAAAACAGACAAAATACGTCCTGTTGCATTAATAAAACAACCTACGAGTTAGCTTATAGCTTCATCTCACTTCAATACAGACCGACACGGCAGCTCGCCGATGCTAATAGTAGCTACCGCTAACCACAATACGTTTTATGCATGAAAATATCCACGGCAACCAAACTCGAGCCGGACATAAATACAGCATTAAATGGTAACAAAACAAACCTTGTGCCCCTTATTAGCCAGGTGCTAGGGCGTTTCATGTGGGTTAGACACACTTTGCTTGCTTTTAGCATTGAAGACACTCTTTTAGCCTTGCAGACACACTTTTCCTTCTGCCGGTGAACTCCGAAGCACCGGATGTGTACGAGGTCTCAGCGAGACGCTTTCAAAATAAAAGCCCTGAATATCCGTCTGCTTAATATATAAAAAATAAAAGCCTGGCTTTAAAGAATGTTACTAAGTAAACATAAAAACACATTTATAAAAATACTATGCTCATATTAAAGGTCATTTACATACAGTATATATGAAGCCACACTTCAAACCCACACTTGGAGACTGTCACAGCCGCTTATTAATGCTCCGGGTGTTGCGATGATATTTCCAACAATCACCTATAAAAACCTGTGACATCAGTTAATTTGTCACTTTTTAACGTGTTTATTAGACACAGATAGAAAATGATAAAAAGTGACAAAAAAAGTGAGAAGGATTCATTAAAGGTGGCTGAGCAGAGCAGAGTCGTCATGCCGCTCTTCTAACTGGGATTATTATCATGTTTAACATCATTTGACTGAGAGGGAAATAAGATACGTCAGAGTTTAATTTAACTTTCTATAGTATAATTATAATCTTCTATAGAATTACAACGAGCTGACAAAAAGAGATGATTATTGGAGTCAGTGTCAAACACTTGTAATTAGTTCTCAGACTTGACAACGGCGATGAAAACATTAAAACATGATTTAGAGTGAGGTCATTGAAGTTTATGAAATAACTCTGCACCTGTTTCTGATTCACTCCAGTCTACTGGATCAGTGAGTGTTATTGATGTAGGAGCTGTCAAACTGGATTCAAATGTTTGTCAAGACCCAAATAAGTTAATTAAGGTGTGAACACAGAGCTGCAGAGGGAATAAAATGATGTTTGAGCTCTGAGTTATTAACACATGAACACACACACATACGCACAGACTCAGAAAAGGTGTAACAAGATTTCAATTTTGGCTAAACTAGAGTATATCACCCAAAAGTTCAAAAGCATCCACCATATGTTTCAAGTAGTGACATCTATTTAAATATCTCTGAGTTGTGTAAATAAAGTTCTCACTGTTTAAACTCAATCAGGTTTGTTTGAAGTTTGTCTCACGTAGCAATATTTGACGTCTCAGTTTTCAGGAGCAGGAAGATTAAAACACGTCTGGAGTGAAATGTCTCAGAGCGGTGGACTGAAGACACTCTCTGCCTTCAAATATCAGTGGTGTGTGTGTGTGTGTGTGTGTGTGTGTGTGTGTTTGAGGGCGTGTCCATGTTTCAAAGAGATTCATGAGACAAATTAGCCTCAGAAATGATGGTGATCAATACAAATGTGCAGAGTTGCTAACGTCCAGGTTGACGCTGAACTGTCCACATGTCCAAGTGTCTCTGGGCAAGATACTGAACCCATCATGTGTATGAATGTGTGTGAATGGATGAATGTGACCACACTGTACTAAAGAGCTTGAAGTGGTCGTACACACTAGAAAATATATATAGCACTTTATGTATTACCAGTACCATTTAGCATATACTGAGTGTGGATCTGGTTTTACTGGGGTTTTAACTGAGGAGGCGAAGAGACTGAATCCAAATTGATTTGTAGACACTTGTAACACTTTACAGATGATATAACTTTGTAATGCTTTTTAATTGTTTTTCTATTAATAGATCTTTACTCATTTCAGTCAGATGTTCCCACTCATCAGGAGGTTGTGACTTCCTCCTGTGGACAGTGGATGCCACCATAATGACAATACAACCAGTGGTTCTCCTCCTGTTACTACAGTACTACTACTGTATAATAATGGTAATAATAATAAATAATAATGGTTTACATTTATATAGTGCTATTCTATTGATACCCGATACCCAAAGCGCGTACAGTAACCATTATTCATTCATACCACATTCACACCAGCTACGTGTGTAGCCACAGCTGCCCTGGGGCAGACTGACAGTAACTAATACACGTATGTTCACTTGCTGGTTAGACACGTCCTTGACTAATGAAATTAGCGCAACATGACATGTTTCCAGTGTGAATGATGCAAAGTTAATACATTTGGTATAAAGAACTCTTTCTGCTCTTTCCTTATCATTGAACTGACTGTTGTTTTTAACTCTGGTCCAGCCTGTTGTGGCTCTTACACCTCAGGAACTTAAAGTCTGAGTTTGAGAGTTGGCTGAAAACTCAGTGTTCAGAATATTTTCTAAATATGATCAACTCCTGATGAGCTCCAGCCTCAGCCTTATTGACGTTATTAACCAGAGCATCTTCACACATCTCACTGAGCTCACCCGAGTAATGGAAATGTGGAACATGTTCACATTCACACATATGCACATACATATTTAATAGCTACATAAACACTCGCTCCATAACACAGAATTAAAAATCAGGGTAGATGGGCTGATTTGACTTATAGAGCATCTCTAACCAGACCTGCTAAATGTTAGTGTAAGTGTGTGTGTGTGTGTGTATTCCTACTCCTGGATAGCTGGTCTTATGCTCAGTTGTCAGAATATATATCTGACTCAGGCCTTAAATGATAAAACACACTCCTCCTCCTACACACTCACACACTCAGCACAAAACAAACCAACATTCATTTTATTCAGATAATATGATTATTATGCCGCAGCTCAGCTGGGTGTATTTCTGATATAGCCAGCATGCCCACCAGCAACAACAACAGACGCTTTTTACGCATATGCACACACACACACATCATACTGTAAAACAGTCATTAAGGAAAAAACATCAGTGTCTCTTTTCAGCGGAGGTATAAACAAACCATTTATCTGTTTACTGTCCTTTTCATTGGGGGGATGTATTGTGAGTTCTTTATAGAAAAGGTTAAAGCAAAGAAAAACACTGTCTGTTCACCCAATTAGACAGTGAGCATCCAGGGCGTGCATGTGTGTGTGTGTGTGTGTGTGTGTGTGTGTGTGTGTGTGTGTGTGTGTGTGTGTGCAAAGGTCACGTTAATGAGCAGCAGAGGTGACAGACCCATCGGCCTGTCAAACACAATCAGTCAGGAAGTGAAGAGTTGTGAGTCTGCAGCCCAGATTGACCCATCCAGGTATCCGTCACATCACATTATCAGGTAAAAACAAAACACAAATCCCCCACAGCCAATCATAAAAAAGTTGTTACCGCGGATACCAAATGGAAGAGTAAACTTACTTAAAACTCAAACTTGTAATGTTGTTTTTCGGGTGGATCAATATTTTACACACTCTGGTGTTTTATGTTAAGTGTTGATCCATAAAAAGTTGTTTCTCTCCTCTATCAGCTTCTCTCTGGAGCTCTAGTAGGCAGACAACAACTCTGTGAGCCAATCAGACGAGGAGAAAGAAACCAAACTGTGCAAGATTGGATAGGGGAGTTTATGACGACTTCATAGTTGTGACATCACAAAGTGACAAAGTCCTGACGGCTGGTTTTAAGGCTCAGAATACAGGCTGTGTGCATTTCTCTGTGGACTGAGGCTTTGATACTTTCACAGTATTAAAGCAGATATCAGCTTCACGGCCGTTTCGGCTAATGCTGCGTTCAAGGCAGGCTTTTGAAACCGTAAGTTACAGCTTCAAGTCACAACTACGACTTGGTAGCGTTCCAGGTAACCCGTAGCTCGTGTTTTTACCATCCTGTTGTCTGTGAAAGTTCCCTATAACGGCCACTCGTAACTTCCGACCCGTGAACTCGTACCAGATCGAACTGGTATGACTTCACAGGAAGGAAAAACACAAAGTACGAGTTTCTTTGAACGCACCATGAGTTAGCAGCCCCCGCCCTTGTCAGGCATCAATTGGTCCTCGTGCTACGTCACCACATTCACGCGCATCCCTTGGCTGCACACACAGCCCTTCATGCCGTTCTCTCTCCTCATTGGATAACACTTGTATCCCAGAAGAAATGTTTTCTCCTCGGGTTACAGCAGAGCAGAGTGATGGAGAGACTCGTGTTTAGGCTGAAATACTTCATGTAAGTGATTGCTGACGGAAAATAGGACTATTTAGGACTTATATTAACAAAAACATTCCACTGATATCTGCTTTAATATAGAAGCTGCTTTATAATCACACTACACATGGACATCTACCTTTATACTGTATGGAGCTTTAACACAAACATCTACCTTTATACTGTATGGAGCTTTAACACAAACATCTACCTTTATACTGTATGGAGCTTTAATACAAACATCTACCTTTATACTGTATGGAGCTTTAACACAAACATCTACCTTTATACTGTATGGAGCTTTAACACAAACATCTACCTTTATACTGTATGGAGCTTTAATACAAACATCTACCTTTATACTGTATGGAGCTTTAATACAAACATCTACCTTTATACTGTATGGAGCTTTAACACAAACATCTACCTTTATACTGTATAGAGCTTTAACACAAACATCTACCTTTATACTGTATGGAGCTTTAACACAAACATCTACCTTTATACTGTATGGAGCTTTAATACAAACATCTGTATGGAGCTTTAATACAAACATCTACCTTTATACTGTATGGAGCTTAAAGATGGAAATGCTTTCTTTACCAAAGCAGTACAGCATTCATGAATGTTGTTCCAAACATCTCAAATGAATCCTTGGTAATCTATCACCGCGGCGGCTGCTGCACGTCTTTAACAGTTGAGAGCGTAAACACACATCGTTTTGAGGCACTTAGTGAAATGACTGATGCTGCTGCAGCTTCCTGTGAGGAGGAACGGGGAGAACAAGGATGATACAGACTTATTGTGTTATTATGGATTTATCACATGTCGACTGAAAAGTTTTCAGAGTTTAGATTGAACGAAATCACTTTTTATGGCTCATTTTCAGAATAATGGATAGAAAAACACAACATCTCTTTAATAAAGTTACAATATTGATGGAACATAGTTGGAGTAGTTAGTAGGCTAGATTCATACACATTGTTAAGCTGTTAAATGTGGTTTCATTCATATAACAACTGCAGAGTAGTGTGGTGATATGCCACTGCATTATGGGACCTCAGTCAACAAACAATAGGCTATAGAAAGGTTAAAAATAATATAATATAATCATACAATATACGTTATTTAGTTGTAGTATTGTTATTGGTATGATCATATGACAAATGATGCCGTTTCTACTACAGTTTTTTTTTAGAAACTTTATTTACACAAAGTAGTGTACAAGGCAACTGTCAATTCATGGGTTGCAGTGACGTCACGTCGAAGGGACCGCCGCCATATTTGTGTCCGATTTGACAGGTCTCCTCATATGACAGCATGCAAACCGCAGGATGGAAATGACAGTTTCTTGACAAAATGACAGGGTTTCATACATCCTGTCTGGGTTTATATCTCTATAACAACAGACAAACTCTATATTATCCCACTTATTACACAGTTTATGAGTGAATTAATTAATTTGAGACGTAATGTTGATCAAAGTCCTAGTCCGGTCACTTCTCCGCTGTTTGCTCCTCACCCTCCTCCCGGTCGACTCGTGTGTAGTTGTTTTCAACGAGCTTTTGATAATCAATCAGTAGATTGATGAATTATCATGTAAATGTTACGATGTGCGCATTTATGTCGTCCTGTCTGTCATAAGAGATTACGATATGGGACACGGACTCGCGGTGGCACAGACACAGCTGGTCACAGCTGTGACACTGCGCTGGCCCGTCTGCTCTGTCCACTCTGATCGCAGGTTTGGTTTCCAGCAGCGGTGAGGGAGGCAGAGAGCCTCCACTCTCCCTCTAACAAGCTACAAGTCATTTCTCTAACATCACAATTAGTCTGAAGCTGGTAAAAATGAAACACAAGGTAAAAATCCTTGATAGTTCTTCTGCCCTGCTGCGCTGATCAGAGCGGCGTCCCTAGCAACGGCCCGTTTTACTTAGCAACGGTCTGTTATACAGAAATAAAAGACCCTAAATGCAGAATCAGTGAGGAATTAATAAGAAAGTAATCAAAGTGCAGAATTCAATATATCCATGTTATTAAAAAAAAAAAGTGAATCCCCTCTTTTTGTGAGACTTGTCACAGCCCACGCTGCGACTGACAGACTGCCTGCAGTCAACTATTTATTCCGCCTATAACTTTACGTCTTTTGGGATGGAATAAAACTGCAGTCCGGGGTTCTTTGGCGACTGCTATCACAGTCAACAGCACAATATAATCCTGGCATCTTTCAAATAACCTCAATTTTCGGTCTCTTGCTGATTTCCTCCTACTACCCCACTTGTTCTGGTAACGTGACATGCTGTGATCTGTGCCCAGATCGCCCTGATTCGGACACAAATATGGCGGCGCAGAAACACAGTGACGTCATGTGAATCTAATGAATACAAACACGGAACGCTGCATGCAGTTTGGGAAAAAAACAAAACAAAACATAATAATGACAATAGTGCAGGAATCAAATAAAGAGAGCAACAGAGAGAAAATAAATAAATGAAAATAAAATTGGTAAAAGTACAGTACTATTGTATTCCGCACGCATTTACACTTTGTGTTACATGTCTATGTAGGAAAATTGCTCTATAAATAAAGTTTGATTTGATTTGATACCCCCACTTATGACGTCGACTTCAGCAGCCAATGGGATGGCCCGCCGGGTACTGACGTGGCGACGTCAGGTGGGCGCGTTTGAAAAATGGCGCCAAGCAGGAGCGGTGGACTCACCTGTCGGCTCACAGGACGGATCTATGCGCGAGTAAAAGTCCGCGGTTTTTCCTGTGTTTCAGCTGTTGGATTATTGCTGCACCGACGGACCAAACCAACACCTAAGGAGAAGGAAACTTTACACGGACTCTGCACAGTTGGAGCCGCGGGAGGAGGAGAGCGTCAGTGGTCAGGAGAGTCTGCTGCGTTTCCGGTTTGTCTGTGGAGGGGGTTAAGGTGAGCACGAGCGGATTTCATTTGTTTATTTGAGCTGACTGACGTTATTGCTGAGCGGGGAAATCTGTGAGTTTACAGTGGTCAATTAATACAGGGTTGGACATTTCAGTTGTTGTTGCCCTTATTGCTGTTGTTGTGGCTGCTGTTGTGGTGGTTTGGGTCGCTGTACCCAATCTAAGTTCATTGGTTATAAGAGTATAGCTACAATGATTACAAAAATGACAGAAATCAATTGCCCCTGGTGGGATTAATAAGGTTGTTTGAGTTGAGTTTGAGTTTGAGAAGCAAACCAGCTGGGATTTTTGGGAGTTCTGTAATCTTGAGATAGCAAACTTCCTGTTTGGTTCGTTTTCCATGTGTTTTGCACAATGGTGGAAGAATTGTGTTGTTGTGTTTCCATAAAAACCTCTCGTTCTGCGCATTATACTGTATAATCTCACATCATAAAGTACAAGAATGTGTGTGTGTGTGTGTGTGCACTGCAGCTCTGCATGCTGATCCATACAGCAGGTATTATTATATAACTGAGTTCTGCTGGATGATGGTGAGTTGCCTCCTCTCAGACGTTCAATCTAGATTCATTCTTGTTCCTCAGCTGATCCCTTATTGTATTTTAGACCTGCAGAGCCTGGGAAGGGGTCAGAAGGTCACGGAGCTCTTTCACAGCTCTTAGACTTCTCCCAGCAGAAAAGCTGGTAGAACTAATAACAGTAACGATCGCTCAGTTTCATTTAAGCGCCGCAGTAAGCCCTGCTATTGAGCCTGAGCACCTGTAACTGAGGGAGCAGTCACATTAAAATGCTATGACATGTTCCAACGTGCTTATATCAAAACCCTCTATTACTGTCTCGCTAAAGAAGCTCCCTTTCACATTCTGCATATCAGTCTACACTATACATTGGCTTTAGTTACCTCTCATATTTCTATTTAATTGTCATTTAAAGTGTTTTAAACTAAATTTTACAGTAACATCTTGTGCACGATGGTTTGATTGACGCTCTAGTTTGTGATTCATAAGATTTTCCGTTTCACCCTTTAATTTTCTTTCTGCATAAATTACATCTAAACATTTTTATTGCAGCTGTGTGTGTGGGTTTGTAGTGTGATTAGATGAGTTACTTGTAAATATTTGACCCGCTGACAAACACTGGAGGACGATGAAGGTACTTTGCTCCCACACATACACACACACACACAAACACACTCTGGACGGCCGGGACACGTTTGACAGTGAAGCCAGCGGCCGTCGCTCTTTTCATTTTGTCTTTCAAAAAAAACCCCACAAACAACAAAAACACATTCTGTCTTCATATTTATCTGTGTGTGTGTTCAAAGGCGGCCATCAACAGGCAGGAAGAAAGAGAGACAAAGGAAGAGCAGGATGAAAGACAGGGACACTAAAGTGCTGAGGCTCGTTTTTTTTCTTTCCGTTTTGTTTGTTTTTATTAGAGAGGGCTTGAAAGCGTCGCCTCTGGCAGCTCAGACATGATGAAATCGCCCCAGCTCATATGATGAAATCTGCGGCGTTATTTAGAAAACACAAAAAAACAAATCTGCATGTGTTATAAAAAAAAAAAAAAAGAAAAATGAAAAAAAAAAGGGACGATTAAGAGGAGCTGAGTGTCCTCGGGCGAACATAAAAGAGATGTAACGTTAGTGCTGTTTTCAATGAATCCTGCTCATAATTAATGATTCTGAAGCAGCTACTTAACGGCAGCGTAACATTAATATGACACAGTGAAAACCATCAGCACAGATTTCTAAACAGGAATCAACCACATGCACATAAATTAACATGATGAGTTTCTTAAAACATGTTCTGGTTTTGCAAATAAATTATATTTCAGATCTGTAAAAAGAAGAAGGTTTGTCGTCTTTAAGGCTGTTTTCTCACCTGAACTCTCCTCCCATTAGCTCGTCAGCAAAATAGCCATCTAGAAAAATGAATGGACAAGGATAATTCTACTGTTATGTCATTGATACCATTAACATCAGCACCATCAGGTCCAATATGGAGCCTAGTTCATATTCAGATGAACGTCCCCGTCATGTGGAGGCTTTATCGTCTCGAAGACGATTGAAGCTCTGCTGAACCCTGGCTCCACGGTGTAGTGTTTTTAAAATTTTAGTGCTTTTAAAATGATCAAATCTGATCCCTCTTGGTAACTTTGTTAAAGCAGAAGTAAGCGATCCGGTGGTTTTGGCCCACCCTCGTACGTCACCACATTCACGCGAGAGGACCAGAGAGGACCGCCCCTTTATGCCGTTCTCTCTCCTCATTGGATAAAGGTTGTAGGATACAAGGAAAGTTTTCTCCTCGGCTTACAGCAGAGCAGAGTGACTGACAGACCCGTGTTTCAGACCAAACACTCTATAGAAGTGATTGCTGTCGGAAGATATAACTATTTAAGACTTATATTAACACAAATATTCCGATTACTTCTGCTTTAAAATTCTTAAAACTAAGGAACTCGTAAGCATCGGGCTCTGTCACTGTTTTTAAATCAGATGTTAAACTTAATCTATCCCTGATAATTTCATTCTTATGTATTGAACTATTGTTATTTACTGCTTGTACTTGAAATTTTGCTGCCTCTTGGCCAGGTCGCTTTTGAAAAAGAGATGCTATATCTTAATAAGCTTTACCCGATTAAATAAAAAAAAGGCTACGAAAGTCCAAACCATCAATAACAACCAAAAAAAAAGCTTTCACACTGTAAAAGTCTGAACCGTGGACCGAGACCACCTCTTTTGTTTGGACCAAATGTCTGGTCTTTGGTGTAGACTCGAGGAGCGTTCACACCTGTATTTGGTTTGGATCAAACGGAAAAGTCTGAATGAGGTCGGTGTGAAAACCTCCTAAGAAATCTTCATGAATCTTCTTTGAGTCCAGGCGTCGTCACTCTGCAGCAGTGAATCAGAACATCGAGTCTAAACTTAGAGGGATTATTTTAATTTAGTTGTTAAGTTGGCTGATATTATGACAAATGTACTCGTGTGTGAATCATATGGAGGTTCCCGGTTTAGAAATATGAATACAATGACATCAGGTGAACGTGATGAGTAACATACATAAGTCGTGTTTTTGTAACGTGTATTATTGTATTAACTCTTCACTATGAGCGATCAGGGATCAGTTGACACATCCTGGCTGGCTGCTGCTGCTGCTGGCAATTAAAAAGCTTCAATCTATCAGAATATTATTATTATTTATGCTTTATTAGTTACGGCCACTTATGCTCCTGTTGACATTTTCAAAGTGCAGACAGGCCAATCAGAATTGATGCTTTTTAAGTGTTTTTAATTAGACCGTGCTAATGATCTGTAATGCAACATATGGCCGAGAGCCTGTAAAGAAAAACTTCACTTTCATCTTTTACTTCGGTATCGTCAAAGAAGTTTTTTTTTTATATAACTTTTGTGTGTAATTTTTAACTTTATCATAAATCATCCCATTCAGTATCAATCTAATTTATCAGTCTATTTTTAGCTCTAACTGGCGGGCATGCTTTGCCTTGCCATTGATTTTATATATTTATCTAAAGTGTGTTGTTGTTTACTTGAGATGCTGACAAATGGTTTAAATAATGGGCCATTTCCCCTGGAGGATGTTTGTGTATTTGTGTGCGTTACTTGTCTCAGTGTGTGTGTGTGTGTGTGTGGTAGATAATGCAGATAGCAGTGGATAGCCGTGGCTGCGTGTACATATGAATGAGAGTACAGTAGGTGAAGCGTAGCGCTGAGAGCCGAAGCCGCTGCGCTAACATGACATCTCTGAGCTGCAGCCTGCAGGCAGGGAGGACCTGGCCAGCATCAACACCGCTCAATAATTCATACCACACACACACACACACACACTGCTCACAGGAACACCACCATTATCTGTTCTGCACACATCCGTTCACCGAGCAAAAGGCGTGTGAGAGTCATCACCGCTGCCATCACGGGTTCACACAGCTGGAGGAGATCTGGCCCGGAGAGCGAGGGAGCAGCATCTTCATTTGGTAAAAACAAGGCAGCTGGAAACACTGCAGATCAATTTTATGCTGATCCATAACCCATAACCGGTAACATTTTGTAATTGGCTGTGGTTTCTGGTAGAATATAAACAGCAGCGGAGGAGAATTCACAAACAGGAACAGGTGAGACAGGTGATTGACAGATTCCTGTGTTTCATGTGCATATTTGCAGAGGTAATAATGTGCTGCCTGATATTTGTCTTGTGAACCAGTGATCAGTTTGTTCCTGCAGCTGCAGATCAGTAGATACTGAAACCGATAGTGGGAAACTCTGTTGCATCAAGATACAGTCAGATTTTCCACTGTTTAAAGGGATAGTTCACCCAAAATTCAAATTTCACTCATTATCTACTCTCCCTCAAGTCGACTAAGAGCTGTGAGAATTTTCAGAGTCCTCCGTGGCTTCTCTGAGTTACAGGGGGGTCAGCGCAGCAGTATTTGTCCATATAATGGTTGTGAATGGATACCAACTTTCTTCATCCAAAAAGACACACCAAAAAACATCCAAATACCTCCATGCTGCTCGTATGTAATGTCCGTCTTGTATTGAAGCCCCGAAATGCGAAATTGTGCCGAAAAAATTAAATAAGTCTATATTTCAAGCTTGTTTTGTAGCGGAAGCTTCTCAAAGCTCCTCTTCCTGGTTCGTCACATTTGGACGAACTGGAAGGAGGACGGACCCTGGTTCGTCCAAAGTTGACGAACCGGGAAGAGAAGCTTCCGCAAACAAGCTTGAAAAATAGACTTATTTAATTTTTTTCGGGACAATTTCGCATTTCGGGGCTTCAATACAAGACAGACATTACATACGAGCAGCATGGAGGTATTTGGATGTTTTTTGTTTGGATGTCTTTTTGTTACAAAGACAGTTGGTATCCATTTGCAACCGTTATATGGACATGCACTGCTACGCCGAGACCCCCTGTAACTCAGAGAAGCCACGGAGGACTCTGAAACTTCTCCCAGCCCTTAGTCCACATGAGGGTGAGTAGATAATGAGTTTTGAAATGAAATTTGAATTTTGGGTGAACTATCCCTTTAATGGAATAATTTGATCTTTTCAAGGTTGAATCATTTATATGAAATAATCTGAGTAAAAAAAAAAAAACAGTTTGATTGACATGTCGTCCCTCACTTCCTGGTTGGCTTTGTTTGATTTGTTGAGATGTGGAGATGTGGAGATGTCAGCGCGGTCCCAGCTGAGCTCCACCCAGCTTCAACCTTCATCCTCAGTAGCTAAAAACACCTGCGTGGGTGCCGGTGCAATAAAAGAGTTGAACTCAGCATCTCATGCACTACAAGACTTTACAGCGCTGTGCTTTAATAATGAAGTTTTATCCTCCTAAGGCCTCGCTACACCTGTGATGTGCAGGAGTGTGCATCACACAGCAGGAGTGATAAAGCCACAGATGTAAATAGACTATTGCATATAGAGAAATGTTGGTATTTTATAAGATGTATAAGACTTTCTATTGATCGCACTTATGAGTAATTTACTTGTTCCAGCAGGAGATGTAAAAAAGCAAAGGTACACTGCAAAAACTCAAAATCTTTCCAAGAATATTTGTCTCATTTCTAGTCAAAACTAAACTATTTTCACTTAAAATCAGAATCATCACCTAAAAATGATCTTGTTTTTAGATCATTTTCAAACAAATTTTCACTTGAAGTAGTAAAAAAATCTGCCAGTGAAAGCAAGTTTATTGTACTTGTAATAAGACATATAAACTTGATCCACTATCAGATTTTTCTACTTATTTCAAGTGAAAATATGCTTGAAAGAAGTAAACAATGTCTTAAAAACAAGCTACTTTTTAATGTGATGAGTCTTATTTTAAGTACAATGAGATTTGTTTTGACTAGAAATAAGACTAATATTCTTGGTAAGATTTAGAGTTTTTGCAGTGTAAAGAATAAAACATTAAAGTAGAGTAAAACATTGCAGAGTGTGGAGCGGTGTGTAAAAGACTAAATGTACAGTTGGTGAATACAGAATGGTAATTTAAAAGATAGAAAAAAAAATGGGCAGTGTTGGATGAGTTATTATTTATTGTTGGACGAGTGTGTGAGCTGAATACAATGGAGACGTTTAAACTTCCTGACTTCCTACACTCAGTTTCTCTCCTCCATAAGAAGACGTTTCAGCCTCATGCAGTTTGAAAAGTGCAACCGTCAGAGCTGCAATCAGGTGTTTCTTTTTTTCTTTCTTTCCCATTTTTCATCAATTATCATTAATCGTACAGTGCTAATGGATGGACTGAGTGTGGGTTCGGTGAGCTACAATTCATTGTCTTATTGACCGTCTCTGTTGGAAGCTGAATGACATCTGTTAAGGGCATCTGTTCCAAGGAGAGAGTGCCATTACTGTCGCAAACACACACACTAACACACACTCTAACACACAGAGTAAAAGTGTGTGAGGTAAGCAATAACAGCAGACTTGTGCCAATGATGCTCTGAGATAGGATCGCCTGCGGGTAGAGAGTGGCAGCACTTGTTCTCCTCCTCCTCCTCCTCCTCCTCCTCCTCCTCCTCTGTGTCTCTGTGTCTCTGTGCTCTTGTGTAAATAAAAGTGTAAATGGGTCATCCATTATGAATAGACATACAGATGTGGCCACGTTTTCCAATATCCTGATTATCCTTGCTAATATAGATATAGACTCTATCAATTTGCAGGGTTAGTAAATTGCCATTTTCCTCCTCTTTCTCCCTCCCTCCCTCCCCTCCCCTCTTCCCTCGCTCCCTCCTCTCCTCCCTCTATCTCGACAGTGTAAATTGGTCATGCATAATGGATGAACAGATATAGATGGAAGCAGCAGAGCTCTTTCCATAGATACTGAAGGAGAGGTGGTGGGATGAGTTTTGGTGCAGCTATGGGTAACACACCCTTGTTCCTTTTTAGCGTCAGTCAGTGTTCTTCCTGAAATGTCACACATTTTCAGTTTTGACGGTCACGGCGACCACGTCCCACACTTCATCACTGTCACTCCAACGGACGCTGAGAGATTAGGAGTTTATTTGGCTGCAGGTAGACGGCTGATGGACTCACTGTAAACAGGCGACAGTAATAATGTGACATTAACGTCAGTCTCACCCTCCAGTGGTGGCTGTAGGAATCCTAAGAACCTGGATATTAGTTGCAGTGGTCTGGGTTTTTTGATCCTGTAGTAAAGTAAAGTACATTAAAGGGATATTCCGGTGTAAGTTTAACCCATGGTCTAACACACCGTGATACAGAGTAAGACCTCCCCTGGAGAGAACAAGTTTGCCAACCGCTAGCTTCTCTAATTATTAGGGGTGGGAGAAAAAATAATTTCACATTAATATCACAATATCTTTTTTGACGATTTTTAAATCAATTTTTTTTTTCAAAATCAATTTTTTTTTTTTTAAATATTGTGCAATGTGCATTTACTAGCCTTTTTTACATACAGAGAGTACAGGTTTTGAAAAGGGTTTAAGTTCACTTTATAATGGAGTATGTTAATTTATAGGCTCCTACAGTATTTGTGTGCAGATAAATGTTAAAAATGCAGACAAAAAATCGAGAGAATCGGCAATATCGTAGAATCGCAATTTGAGTCGAATCGCCATCCAAAAAATCGTAGAAGAATCGAATCGGGAGAAAAGCATATCGTCCCAGCCCTACTAGTTATAGCAACTTCATCAAAGACCGCACTATAACAATACACTGCTGTCGATTCCTCCACCAACCAACCGCCTTTAAAAGAGCTGCTCATAGCCACAAATAAGAACAACACAGCACCAAACAGCCACTTACTCGTTGTGGGGAAACCCTGAAGAGTCGATTACCGAGTGCAGTAGAAGAGTCAGGAGTCCAGTAACGCTTAGTTCCAATAATGCAGCACACTTTGCTGACTGTGATAGTTTGAGCAACTCAACTCTGTTCATTTCCCTGTCAACACTCACTAGTTATTGTTAGAAACAGAGACGGAAGACAGAGAGGAACACTGTGCCAAAGTGTGTTTTGTGTGCTCCTACGCGTTTTGTTTGTTTATATTGTAAAGTTCATATGAACGTAAATAAATGATTGTTTTGATTGGATAAATAGTTGATTAGGCAAAAGTTAAATTCATTTGATTTAATTCATGATTAGTTAAAAAAAGGATTTTGCTTTAAGAGGTAGTTGAGGCTTGGTTAGGACTGAGCCACACAATTTTCTTACCGTTATGCTTTTTCTACTTTGGAAAACAAGAAATACATTCTGTCTAATCTTTTTACACCGAGTCCTGTGAACATTTTTTCCATTCAATGAAGGTGCACGAGTTAAGTTAAACTGGTCTAAAGCTTCAACTCCCACATGCATTCAGTAATCGACTTGTCAGGGCTTCCCCCATAACGAGCAGTTTTGTTTTCGTCGCTTTTCAGGCAAAGCTAGCAGGTGTTTGCTGCCTTGTATTATGGGCTGGGACGCTATTTGTACTGTTGATGAAGTTTTGTGCTGTTCTGAGCATTATTTGTGGCTATGAGCGGCTTTTTTGATGGTGGTTGGTTAGTGGAGGAATAGACTGCAATGTATTGTTATTGTGCGGTCTATGCTGAAGTTGCTACAACTAGAAAAGTTAGTGTTCGGCTAACTTGATTGAGGGTCTTATTTGGTGTCACGGTGTGTTAGATCATGGGTTAAACTTATGCCGGAATATCCCTTTAATAAATACAACAGTCTTGATTTCTAGAGCATCATCATGAGCTCTTTGTTAGCACTTTGCTCTGGATATTAGGTGAATATTATTATATATAGAGTGTTTCAGACTCTGTATCTTTCCAGCCATGGAGTTCATTTACCTTTTTTCCCCCTTCATGCCTTTATGAGCTTGAAAATGAGGGTTTGGGAACGTGGGAGTTTTCCTGCCACACAATCCTCCACCACACAGGAAGTGATGCGGAGAGATAAAGTGACAAAGTGGATAGTTAAGAGCACCATTTTCCCCCCATGGCTGAACAAAGGGAAGAATGGATTGCCACCTATAGAGACTCAAAACTGCTGCAGAAAAGGTCACCGTGCTACCGACACTGTTGAGGGAGTGCTGCAGAAAAATATTGCGTTGGGGGAACAGGCATTGCGTTAACTTCTGGGTAAACTGAGGTTTTTTTTTTGACAGATGCCTAGATTGGGAAGGATTTAGGGAAATATATTCAACATTTGTGATTTAATGACTGTTTAGGGAATGCAGAGAAGGAGAGAGGAGATAGATAATGTGCAAGCGGTGGGTGTGTCGCCGAGCAACAGGTGTTCGTGTGCTCTCGTCTGTGTTTGATGGCGCGTTAGCGTGAGCCTTTAAAATTGTAGGGATTTTTCAGCTTATTCTCCTGTGTTATCAGCAGAGGAAATAACTTGCAGGCTTTTGTGTGTGTGAATTGCATGTGTGTGAATGTGTGTGTGTGTGTGTGCATGGTTTATGATAGTGCAGCAGAATAAGGTGCAACATCAAAAGCAGTGGAGAGGAGAGATAATGAAACACACCAGCGAGGAGAAGCTGAAAGGAACTACAGCGCAGATGATCATTATCGCCGGCCACTCGGCCACGTTACGAGTGTTTGGAGGGAATTTTAGCCTAAATCCCTTTGGTATTTGAAAACTGTAGGAGGAAAAACATGCCACCCCTTATACGCAATGAAAGAGAGGAAGGAAGAATTCACTTTCACCTCAAGAGAAACATGTTTTACTTGGTCTTTGCACTTGTAGCACATTTGCTACTGTTGCTCTGACGTTATCGTTTGCTCCTGTCATATTTACTTTGACCACTAGAGGTCTCTCTCTCTGATACGTAATAAAAGTGTTACGCTACCATAAACGGGGACCATAGAAAAAGACCACATGGATACTTATGTCAAAGACGGTTTATAAACCAAGACCTTCCATGACGATTATTTATTTATGTTTTTCATTTGTGATTATTTTTGTATTATCTGCTTGGTCATGTTGGCCACATGTTGAAAGAAATTTTTTGAATTTTGTGTATTTTGGCTACATATTGACGGAAATATTTTGAATTGTGTCTATGTAATGCCGGATTTTGTTAATAAAAATTGAGATTGAAAAAAAAAAAAACCTTCCATGACGAGTCAGCTTCCTGTATGCATGTCACGTGGGCTTCTGCACGGCCACGCCCCTTTAGGGAGACCAGAGGCAGCATAGAATGTATTGACTCCAATGGGACAATTTAAAGAGAACACAGATTATGGTCGATTCTTTCTCCCCACAGTCACTGAAGTAAATTTTGGACTCTTTTTCCACAAGCCACATCTCTTCTGAACAGTTTGACACGAAAATGGCAATTTTCAGACGGACACATCAGGAGAAAATCCACTTTGTTCAAGACCTGTCTCTGTCTCTACGACACACTCTTGCGAAATTTGGCACAGATCTCCTAGGCAACGTCAAACAAACGGCCGCAAACTCCCGTGAAAATGATTCCAATTATTTTTGTCATGCTAAATATTACTGTTAGTAGTGTAAATATTTGATGTTATCATAAGAAAATATAAATATCTCACTTTCATCCACCTACAAATTGCATAAATCCACACACAGGTTCACAGAACTCGGTGGGGTGACGGTTGGCCACGCCCATTTAGAGAGACAGGAAGTGTATACCATTTCTATCATTGGAGCAGCCTTTCATGGAGTATCTTTCCGTATATTGAATATCTTATCTTATCTGCTTATGTCAAATCTACTGTTGAATTTTTTTTTTTTTGCGTTAGCATTAGCAACGCGTTCCTCTACTCAGGCCAAACAAGACATAAGCAATCAACAACAGATTGAGGCGTTCTCCAGATTTCTATGTCAACTCACAGGAAACAAGTCAAGGCTTCAAGTGCATTTCTATCACATTACATAAGAAGGATAAAACATTTTCAACGGATATCATCTTTTTATCCATTTTAACTTCCTCTGCCTCTTCTACCTGGAAGGCAAGAGCAGTAGATGACAGACACAGTCAATCAGCAGAACATTTTAAACAGACAATCTTTAACTGAAAACCTATGAATAACAAGGAGTTATCATCTTTTAAACCAGTCTTTGCTATGAATTATAATATTCTTTTTAACATCTAACTGTTTTCCCTTGAAGCCCAAAGTGTCTTTTAACTCATATTTTAGCTTCCATTTTCCCATTCATTCTCTGTTTGCAGCACTCAGTATTATTACCATTATGACCATTATAACCATGGCATATTTATGTCATAAGACGATTATCACACTTTGACAGGATGCATCCTACGTAACCATCCTTGTGCACTGTAACCTTTTCAGCTAGTCTCTTAAGATCAACCATTGTGTTGTGTAATTTGCATGCATTTGCATATTCAAATTAAACTGAATAAATGAACTAGATAATGAGGCTTCTTCAATAGATTGATGCATGTGGCAACTCTCTGCAGCGCTTCTCTGTAGGCTGAAATATTTCCGTGTAGAACTACATACAGTACGTGCTACCTATTGGCATTTTGGTGTGATTGACACTGTGATGCATCACTTATCGATTATACACGATGAGCAAAAATATGGGATTGATATTTTGCATGGAAGATTGATTCTAGTGCAGTGTTGATGATCATATGTCACTGTATATATAGATATGTTACTTGTGCACATAGAGTCAGCTGCTGCGTCATGATGTGAATCTGGCTCTTGACATTTCTAGTGGAGACGTCTCGTCCTCCGTTGTTTACCGAGCCGAGCTGAGAGTCCTGAGTGACGGCAGCCACACTGAGCTTTTCCACGTACGAAGCGCTGACATTCAGATATGAATGACACGGTGTCGTGTAGGACAGCAGGCAGAGCAGCTGTGTTGCCCGGTGCCACTCACTCACACACACAGTGGCACATTGATGCATGCCATCATCATGGCTGAAGACCAAACAAAAGCAGAGAGACAGGGTGTGTGTGTGCGTGTGCATGTGCAGAAGAGAAAGTGTTTGTGAATGAGATACTGACGGTGCGTGTGTGCGCGTGCATGTATGAGCAATTCCATGGGAATATATGAGAATAAACAGGAATAAATCCGAAATTTATTAATTGAAGGTAACATTTTACTCAACATTCATGTTTTTGTTGTTCAGTAAAATAATTGATTGTTCATACAAGAATTAAAACTTGATAAAGTTCTAATCTGTTGAAATGTCATGTTTTTTACTTGTATTATTTTGCATAGATTTCTGCTTATGACAAAACAAAAATATTTACATTTATGTTTGGATATGATAAATTACCCCTAATTCCCAGTTAATTCCCATAAATTCCCAATAATTCCCATGGAAAGTTTCCAATTTGGAATACTTCCAAAATTCCCCATCTTAACTTCAAGTTTCTGTAAATTTATTGGAAATTTACCGGAAATTTTCCGCCCCTTTGCATCCCTGGTTGGGTGTCATTTGCATGCAGGTCATGATGACCCTCTCCTCTCATCTGAGATTCTCATTAATTCCAAGAGCAGCACACACACACGCGCACACACACACACACACACACACACACACACACACACACACACACACACACACACACACACACACACACACACACACACACACACACACACACACACTCATGCACGCACACTCATGCACATGCACACACACACACACACACTGATGCCAGGCTCCACACAGGCCATCACAGTCTAATCATTGCCTCCTGCCCCTTCAATCTCACTTTCTCTCCATCTTTCTTCCTCACACTCTTCCTCCCCCCTCTTTGTCTGCCCACATATGCAACCTTCCTTCCTCCTTCCCTCTTTCCCTCCTCCTCCTCTCTCTCTCTTTCTCTCCTCTCTTTCCTGCCCTGCGGTCCTCTGCATGTCCCCACCCTCCCCTCTGTCTGTCTCTCTCATGTCTAATTGGGGTAAACACTGAGAGCGGCTTATTACTGTATTAAGGGGACACCTCCATATGAAGACACCTCGGAGTGACTCCCCGCCATTATGTCCCCATTATTTTGACACCGTCTCTTGCCCCGTGTATGGCGGAGGGGCCTCTTGACCTCGTTATGTCCTCATTACGATGACCTCCTGTGTAATGACATAATGACATCTGCTCATTAATCCGTTGTTTGAGCCCAGGAAGTAAAAGCCCTGTAATGACATCGCTCCTATACCTGCATCATCAGCCCTTTTTCTCCTGCGTGCGTGTGTGTGAGCGCGGCTGCTGACACGGCCGGGCGCTGACGGACAGCAGCAGACTGATCATATCATATCAGGTTGAGAGGTTTGATCCCTGTGATATCCATCAGGGTGTGAGTGTCCTTGGACAGGGTTACTCATCCGGGCCGCAAACATACAAGAAACACAACAGGGGTTCTTTTTTTATTTGATGTCCAAAGCAACGCAGGGTTTAATTTGAACATTATTTTAATTAAAAACACAGACCTAGTGTCTATGACTGTGTGTTTTCAATGCAGCTGCTGTCTTGTCATCTTCTCTGTTTCATTTTTGGGCTTACAGATGTTTAGCGGCTTCTTACAGATTCACTCTGCTGTGTGATATTGTTCTGAAGGGCTGCATTCGAATAAACTGTGAAGGACGGCTCATACTTGACAGTCAGTCATACAAAAACAAGGCTTTTATGGTTCTTTTCATTTTGGAAATAAGCGGACAGGAATACTGCATTATGTCCTGTTTTTTTTTTGTTTTTTTTTACTAAAATAACAATTCTATGATTCAATATCATGTAAACAAACATCCCTGCTGCAATATGTGTTGCCTTAGTGATACTTAACAATCAGGATTTGTCTTGGGAGTTAAAATGTGGAATAAGCTCAGTGATGAGTTGAAGACATTGAGTTTTACGAAAGCCTTGACATATAAAATAATGAAAAATTATAACATACAGTAATGATTACTTTCATCTTATTATTTTGTACTGTTGATATTCTAGGTAATCTAATTTCATAGAGTGTAAGGATAGGCATTAGGCAAATATAAGCCTTGGACTTCAGCCTATTCCCTTTTTGGTCACTGATATTTTCTTTTTTGTGTGTATGGTTGCAATTGTGCATAATATGTGCTGGCTAAATTGTTCACGCAAAATGGTTGATTTTGTATGACCGAAATAAATACAATTTCATTCATTTGTGATGTGACCTCATCAGGTTACATGTCTATTTGCTGGTCAGTATTATTTTGCAGAAAGTAGAAGTTTGCAAGAGAATTCGAGTCTCCTCCAGCTCTCTAAGGCCTTGATCTCTGTGGATATTGTATTGTACAGAAAGTGTAAGGCAACAACAGCACAAAGGCTCAAAAATCAAATCAAAGTGTATTCAGTCACAGGTCTCTGGTTCTGTTAGTCAAAGCCAGAAGGCGGCTGGTGGATCTGATAACATACAGTATTATATAGCTTTGCCCCTGGAAGAGGTAGAAAAAGTATTATTATATAAATGCCACTTGTGCTTTAACAAGTCAAAGAGTCCACTGGGACAAAGAATGGACATATTGTGTTGTCAAGCTGCTCCACAATGACCGGACTCCTGTGTCACAACTAGTCTCACTCTGGGCTCCACATTTATAGAATTTTTTTTTTTTTAAGCCTTTAAAAACTCATTTTGCTCTTTATTGAGCAAGTGCATTTCAGAGCACATGAATGAAACTGAGGAGGACCATGACGGAAGTGAATAAAAAAATATCAAACTGCACAAAATGGAGACCAACAAAACGATATATTCGACTTCTAATGCATCTCTGCAATCAGAGCATATTCACAAAAGTGAATAAATATCAAATTGCACAAAATAAAGACCCACAAAACAAAACAAGACTCACTGCATTCAGGCCACATTATTAAGCAACTGCTATCTTTGCATTCAGAGCAAATGGAGCAAATAATAAGAAACTGAGGAGGACCATTACAACTGCATGTGTTCATGTGACGCATGCCTTTCAAAATAAGTTATTTTTCCAAATAAAAGACATGTCCAACATCAGATGTGCATTAAATATTATTTACTTTTTTGACCAGTTGTCCGCGACCCATCCCACTTTTGGGTCCCGACCCACGAGTTGAGAACCACTGACATAATACATGACGGAATGACCAGCTCCACACTCAGCCTCACTATGTTTTATTTCTACCTTTATTATGACTTCAGACCGCTGTGAAATCACACATACTGTAGGTTTGGTTTGCTGGCGGTGGAGAGACGACCCCTGTGGATTCCTCAGCCTGTAACGAGCTCCTGTGGAAACTCTGCGGCTGTGAATTATGGAGGATTAACCACAGAGTAACCCTCTTCACATCTATTGTCCAAACATCTGTCTGCGCTCCTCCTTTGTCCTTCTTTAATTTCCTCTCCCTCTCCTCCCCTCATGTCCATCTCCTGCTGTGATGACAAATTTATGAACCTGTCATCTTCTCCTCCTCCTCCTCCTCTCTGCCTCATCTCCTTCCCTCTTCCCTTCATTCTGCTCCTCCTCCTCCATCCTCTATTCTTCTCTGCTCATAACGTCTTTGATAAAGCCTGTCAGATTAATTAAGGTGATTAACTGTCCGTGTCCTCGCCGATAACAGACCTTCAAAAGTGTAACTAGAGGACATTAGTGTGACTGACTAGCTGGTTGGAGGGATGATTGACTCCTGGAGGAGGCTGAGTGTCTGACTGTTGAGGCTGTTTGAGGAGCGTGTGGTCTTTGATCTGGGTTTAAGATTGTGAATATAATGAGTCTGTGGAGAAGAAGCAGGAAGCAGCTCGGAAAGAATTTAAAGGAGGTTTTACAGCTGTTAGAAAATCTGCAGCTGGCTGATGTTAAATCTGATAAAAGTATATTAGTATTATTATCAGTTATTATTATCTTTATTATTATGAGACTTCAGTTTTAGGTAGGTGGTAAAAAATCTGCTTCTACATCCAAGGAAATGTTGGAGAGGTTTCTGTTGGAAATTGAACATTTAAATGATATTCTGCAAAAAAAATTCAATATGTCAGCTGTTTTGTGTTTTTGCACACAAACATTTTGAAACTCTGACTCAAACTCAGTTTCTTCCTGAGGAATCTCGCAGACAATGAACTGTATCCCAATTTTTGAATGTCCAAACTGTCAACAGGAAGTTTAGGGCTGTGAGCTCATTGGATGTTCTTGGTTCATTTAGGTTTCCATGTTAGCAGGTCACACACTATCTTATATTTATTATATTTGCATGGTTTTCCCATTATAAAACATACATGTTTTTACAGTGGCTGCCCAAGCCGAATGAATAGGAAGAAAAAAAACTGCTTGTATCTTTGAGCATCTGATTGTACACATCTGCATTTGTTTCCTTGATGTTTTAACTCGTCCAATCAGATGCAAGTACTTTCAATCACACATCTGGACAGCTGTTTGCTGCAAGCTTTATAGTTAGATGGCTCATCTGACCTGTTGTTGCTGGTTCATTCAACGTGAAGCTTGTCGTTAGCACAATGTTGCTTTGGCGAGATCATTTTGGATAATTAGATTATTCTTGCAGATTAATTTCAGTTTTAATTTTAAACCATTTTAGCTGCTTCAAATGGAGACGGTGGCGCTTTTGAAGCATTTATATCAAAAACGAAATAATTTATTCAGAATAAGACTATACAAAGATGGAGTCAGCAGCAGCAGCAGCAGCAGGTGTGAACACTTAATGTGTGCGAGGCGCAGCAAGTACTGCAACACTTAGTAGTACATGAAAAACCTGGACACTCATTATCAACGGCTGCCATGTTGCTACCAGGAGGAAGGTGAGGGAGCACCAGCATTTAACTAGTTGTTTTGATGTGAGATGCAACAGTACAACACAGCAGTATTGAGTATAAACTGTGTGTTTTTGTACTAACATGTGAAGCATCTGACTGGAAGCAGCTGTAGATTTGACTTCCTTTTAATGAAGATATTCCACACAGAGACACACACAGTAAAAAGAAACTGACTCAAATCCCACCGGCTCTTCACTCAGCTAAAGAGCTCTTTAAATCTGCTCCAATTAGAGATATTTTAGTCAAAACGATGTCTCAAAATGCTCATTTTACCATTTTTATCCCTTCTTAAAATAACAACTTGATTTAAATGTTGATTCTTAGTAACATAAAGCTGCTGTTAATAATGGCATTAATCTCTATTGTCATTTTTTGTCTTTATTTCTAAGGCAGAATTAATACAGGAGGCTAAAAACAAAAAAAACCCATGATATATGTAATAAAAAACTAACATCATGAATAAAAACGCCCACCTGTTTAAAGATGCAGTGTCCCGCTGAAGCAGCTGGAGTGACACTTGAATAATAAACACTAAAGACATTAAAGTGGGAGATGAAATTTTAGGAGCAACAAGAAGTTCAGGTGTGAGTTGACATGAAAGTGCTGCAGCAGTTCAAGAGTCATTTTGAAGTTCATGCACAGGGGAAAAAAAAACGTCAGTTGAAGTAAAAAAAAAAAAAAAACTTGAAGAAACTCGACGTGTCAATTAAAGTGTGAGCAATGAAAGGAGCTGGAATTTCAGCTGGAGTGTTAAAGCTGAGAGGAATTAGTGTCAGTGGAAGTGTAAACACTGAGGAAGAGTTCGTAGTTGAGACGTTAGAGGAAGAAAAATAAGAAGAGAAAAACAAGGTGGAGAGAATAAGGTGAAACCATCATTGGTGTGAGCTGCCGTCATCTGCAGGTTACAGCTACTGTACAGTAATAAACTTATTTTTAATGCTCTGGTTCTACAGTAGCTATATCTCTGACGTGACAGTAGACTAAAGGTTACGTGTGCATTCGCTGTTATTTAAATGTTTTTTCCTGCAGCTCTGGTTATAAAAGATCGGAGCCAGAATAGATCTGAGTGCGAGGAGAGCTGCGTGTCACCAGATGTTATGTTCTTAGCCGGATGCAACTGTGCAATTTTGTTGCAACTTTGTTGCAAACAGGAGCTGATGTGCGGAGCATCATTATCATTATCAAAGTCTGAACTCAGGTCCAAGGTGTTTCTGCTCCATCGTCTACGTCTGATCTAGTTGGTTCTTGTTTCACACCAAAGAACTTCTTTTTATGACATATTGACGTCCTGTCCTCATCACCTAAATACTGCGTATCCCTACACTTGACATTGACTGGTTTATTAACAGGCATGCATATGACATAGTCGCAAAGTCACCACTCCTAAAATAGGCTCGTTAGCAAGGTAGCCATCTAAGGAAATGAATGAACAAGGATAATTATTATGGCATTGCTACCGTTAGCATCAACACCATCAGGAACCTAGTTCAAATTCAGATGAACGTCCTCGTCATACAGAAGCTTTATTGTCTCTGCATTGAAGCTCTGTTGAACCCTGGCTCCACATCATTAGAGCAGGGAGGTGAAGTGGTGCAATGAACGGATCATTTTACAGATGTAAAATAGCCTTTTGGCTAATTCTGGCACGTTTACATTCGTTTAAATGTTTTTATTAATGTGCAATGTCCCTGATCTCTAAACCTTTAAATAAATAAATCTGTGATCCATTTGGATCAATCTCCACGGATCAGCACGCGAGTGGTCAACAAGAACTGCAGGTGAGAAAGACTTAGGCACACCGCCACAGCTGAATAAATGGCATTTAAAAAAAAAACTACCAAAATGATCCAATCTTTGACTCAAAACCGTGATCCGATCAGATCCGATCTGTATTGATCTGTTGCCCCCCCAATGCTAACCTGTGTAGACTAACCAGCGCATCTTCTTGTTAAAGGTACGAAAGTCCGATCCATTGAGAAAAAAAAAAAAATTTCACATTGCAAAAGTCTGCAGCATGGTTTAGTTTGGTCCGGTGGAGCTTCCACCTGTAAATTATGTTCAGATACAACGGAGAAGTGTGAAAGTCCAGACCAGACGAGGTCGGTGTGAGAGCGTTCTGTCCCATTAACTCCAGGTGACCGGTCTGCTCAGCCTGCAGCTTATTAAGGCTTCGTATACCGGTGCATTTACCTCGGCCTTACCCCGGTAACAGGCCCAGGCAGGAGTGGAGCTTCCTCTCTCTCACTTTGCTGATTAAGTAATTGGCCCCGGAGCAGCGTGGTGCAGTGTGACAGAGGGAATGAGTTAGCCCTGGGCCCTGCTAGCAGCCTGCTAGCCCAGATAACCAAGAGGCTAGGGAATGTTAAACAGCATGGTAGGGGTTAAAATCCAACTCTCCACTGTAGAGCTCTCATGTTCATTGTCCATACATGACAGGTGTGTGTGTGTGTGTGTGTGTGTGTGGGCAGCAGACAGACAGGCAGGCGGACCGAGCGGTCGGCTGATCTGTCTACACCAGGTTTCAGGAGTTGAGGAGCTTCATCTCTTCAGCGGTGACTGAGTGTGCAATGCAAATGTGTGATATGCAGGTGTGTGTGTGGTAGAGCAATGACACCTGAGCTGTACAACCAGTACGAACTGCTTCAGGAACATACTCTTAAAGGGATAGATCGATTTTGGCAAATTGGTCCATTGCCATAATCCCTATAGTCATAGCAGTAGGTTTGTTACCTTTAATTGTCGGTGCAAGCTATTTTTAGAACGGCGGAGCAGAGCCGTGAGCTGCTCAGAGCTACGCTACGGAGGCTAATGGGATTTCTTGGTTTCCCTCATCAAACTCATCAAATACACAATCCAACAACTCCAAAACGCTCTGGTGGACAAGTTGTGACCTGCACATTCACCACGCTATGAGATAATAACACAACGTTACCAGACAGAGTTGTTTTAGAGGGAAATACAGAGACAGCTTGCTAAAAAACTGTCCCTGAAGGCAACACGCATCAACTGTTTTGCATGAATTTCCCTCTAAAACAACTCTGTCTGGTGACGTTGTGTTATTATCTCATAGCGTGGTGAATGTGCAGGTCACAATTTGTCCACCAGCGCGTTTTGGAGTTGTTGGATTGTGTATTTGATGAGTTTGATCAGGGAAACCAAGATATCCCATGAGCCTCCGTAGTGTAGCTCTGAGCAGCTCACGGCTCTGCTCCGCCGTTCTAAAAATAGCTTGCACCGACAATTAAAGGTAACCTACTGGTAAGACTATAGGGATTATGGCAATGGACCAATTTGCCAAAATGTTGAACTATCCCTTTATTTCTGCTGCCTACAGGTTACTACAGTATAGATAGCAACAGGACTTCCTGTGCATGTTGTTGTTGCAGCTCTGCAGAGTCGTACAGTTTTAGGGCATTTTGGAAAAAAATTGTTCCAACAAGCTGAGGCTGTATTTATGGAGCTTTCTGTTCCACCTGCAGACTGTACACACACACACACACACACACACACACACACACACACACACACACACACACACTCTCTCTCCAGTTGTTTCTGCTCTTTGCAGATAATTTTCCTGGCTGTGGTCAGTCCGTTTTTTTGTTTTGCTTTTTATTCTTAGACCTCAGGTTGAAACACTTTCCACAGGATCTGTGTAAACTGTCTCAAAATTGCTCTTCTCTTGCTCTACTTGTTTTGTCTGCACCTGGGTTCAACTGACAGTTTTGCACTAACCGTTTCTTTTTTCTTTTTTTTTAACAGTACTAACCTGGATAGAGCAGGAAACTCAAATGTGTGTGAATTCAACAGGTGGAGTAAAAATTACAGCTTGTATATTGTATCGGTGTTTAATTCACAGTCATTTCAGGGAGATATGAATTGTAATCCCCCATCTTTTCCCCTTTTGCCCGGTGCTTTTATTGTTTTCAGTATTTACAGTTTTCTGTTTGTGTGTTTTAATTGGGAAACAGCAACTGCCTTGATTTACATAAGTGGTCCTAATATAAGCTGCTTGTGAGGTTTTTTTTAGACCCTGGAGTAATTAACATGCCTCTTCAACACAGTGGTTTTGGTGACTGGTTTTCACCATTTCAAACCTGCATGCGTGTGTGTGTGTGTGTGTGTACGTGTGTGTGTTTGACTGACCTCAAAAACCAGCTTTTTCATTTCCGAGCAGCAGCATGTCTCTGATGGATGAAATTGTGGATGACTGAGTGTCTGGGTGATGGGTGATAGCTAAAAACCAGGTTTTCAGTGCAGCACACTCATATATAACATGTCTGTTTCTGTGTGTGTGTGTGTGTGTGTGTGTGTGTGTGTGTGTGTGTGTGTGTGTGTGTGTGTGTGTGTGTGTGTGTTTCTGTGTGTGTGTGTGTGTGTGTGTGTGTGTGTGTGTGTGTGTGTGTGTGTGTGTGTGTGTGTGTGTGTGTGTGTGTGTGTTTGGGTGACAGTCTGCAGAGATGCACTGAATCTTAAACACAGCTCGTCCTGCTCATAGAGGCTGCATTCACCCAGGAGAAGGAACCCCAGCTCAGTGGCACCAAAACTACACAACACAGATTCAATCTTCAGGTTTTTTTAATATAAATTTTACACATTATAACATTTTGATATGATAAAGGCTTAAAGTTAGTCACAGGTAGAAATGTGTGGTCATAATGCAAACTTCAAGCTTCATGCTGTAAATATACATTTTTTTATATATAGATTTAATTGACTTATGTCTGTTGCATTGAACTATAGGGTTGAACCAGATAATTTATCCTCATTGTTTCAGTTTAAAGCTCCAGATTTCAAACTTCTCCTGTGTTTTATTTCAAGTGTTGATGCAGAAAAAGAAAAAATCTGTGATTTTAAGAACCAAACAACATCTCAGTGTAGTTTTCCATCTCCTCTCTGGGGCTCTAGTTACAACAGGTCAGTGTAAGCCAATCAGAAGAGGGGAGGCTCTGAGCCTCTCTTCTCTTCTCAGACTGTTTTCTGAGCGATCTAATACAAAAAGAGCAGATTCAGAATAAGAGAAGAAACCAAATCCTGTAAGTTGTTGGTTGGATAGTTGGTCCAGGTGATGTGGGCGGGGCTTTGTTGTGACATCACAAAGTGACAGGAAGTCCTGACGGCTGGTTTTAAGGCTCAGTTTCTGGCTGTGTGCATTTCTCTGTGGACTGAGGCTTTGATACTTTCACAGTATTAATATAGAACCTAGAGCTGCTTTATAATTAAAACACATGTGAATCTCATTTTATATCACATGAGATCTTTACTGTACTGTACGTACGCCAGGTAGGCTGCTGTATTCTGACAACAGGCTCTGATACACTCTCCTCATGCTACAGATAATCTCTGTCAGCAGCTAGAGGTAAAGAAAAGCATCAAGAGCTGAGAGGAGAATATACTATATGTTGGAGTTAACAGAAGTGCAGCTCCTTTAGCTCTTTCCAAACACCCGAGACACATCCACTTAAGAAAGCTGTGATATTTCAGGGTGTGTGTGTGTGTGTCTGTCGGGTTGTCCTGGAGCTCCTCTGCTTCTCAAATATACAGTAGGTTAACACAGCGTGAAGACAGTGGCGGTGACACCGTGGTTCGGTATTGACACACACATTACAGTTCTGCCTCAGTGTTTCTGTGCAGGTTGAGAAAACGAAGTTGTTCCTGCAGAAACATCATCACAGCATCATTAGCAGCTGTTACAGGTGTTGGACGGGAACATCTGCCCAATCAAGACTCCAGCAGAGAGTTTTACCTGTGGGAGCAGAGGAAGCATGATGCTGTATATCCATCCTGGTGTTGCAAGTCTGTGTTTTTTTATAATCCACCAAGCAACAATGCACTGGACTGGATTTTAACCCTCAGACCTTTTATATTTATTGAGTTTTTCCTCTGCATTCAGTGGTACATTTGTTATGTAGCTTTGACACAAGGAGCACGACTGTAAAATATATGCAGTTCTGTAGTTAAAACAGTGCAGGGAACTTCTCTGTGACATTCTACTTTTCCATTGTTTAACTCGAATCCAGCGGCAAACGTAAACTGTTCAAACTCTGCAATGCAAACGGGCGTGTATAGTTCACACGGTTCGACGCTGACAAGACTTCGACTTCAGTTGAGCAGCGCGGCACCCTAGACACCTGGAAAAATTCCTGTTTCTTTCACCGCTGGGAAGCTGCACACACCTTTGCTCTTCTGCTGCCTTTTTACCAAAGTCTACAAAGAGCCTGAAAAGCCTTTTAACAAGTGGAAGAAAAAAAAAGGCAGAGAGTCTGACGTCTGTTTTTTTTTTTTTTTTTTTAAGTTGAACGTGGGAGCGGTGTCAGTCAGTCGGTACCGTGCGACTTGTTCAGAAAGAGCAAGGGAGCGTGGGTGACATCTCTCTGTGTCGCACTCTTTCACTCTTACTCATTCTCTGTGTCAATTTCCCCTCCTCTCTCAATCTATTTCTCTTTCTCTGACTAAACCGGGGCTGTGATGACTTTGTGACAGCTCCACAAAAAAAGGCTCGTTTTTGAAGTTAAAATGTGGGGTGCTCGTCAAGGGGGCAGAGTGGGGGGTCTTTGTGCAGAATGGGCCCGTGTGTGCGGTTACGTGCGTACATTTGTGTGCCTATGTCAGCTTGTAAATGCGTAATGCGCGCGGAGACTGACAGGCTGGTGGGCTGAGGGAGGGGAAGAGGAAGGAGGAAGAGAGTTTAAAATTGGCGTGACTGATGGCTTGATTGGGCGAAAAACACAGACGGTATAAAAAGCGTTTTTACAATCTTAGCCTCTTCCTCCGCCACAACTTTTGTCTCTTGAGTATTTTTGGAGCCGTAGAAACAGTCTGACAGGAATTAAACGCTTCCCGGAAACAAGCTCAGGAAGTCCTGAAGAAGCCAACAGAGACGATGACACAGTACAGAGCAAAAGTTCACACTTGGATCCAAGTTTATCTAAAGAGTTGATGTAGAAACAAGCTCTTGATAAATGTAGTTTTTAATAATGCACAGGTATTTTCTACTTTCTGGAAATAACTTTACAGGTTCAGGTGACTTTATTCATACCTGCAGGTAGATTTTGTTTTACAATAAAATAAAAACCATCCATATTACACAGGGATCTGGGCAGGGACTCACAGGATTTACTAATCAGGACTCAGACTTCCAATTAATAAGATTAAAGCCCCAGTATGTAATTTATTTGGCTTTTTATTAGCAAAAACCAAATCTGTCTTTCATAAATCCGTATTTCACTGAAGTGGAATCACAGCCGCATACAAATGAAAGCTTTCTGGTACCTTAGAATGAGTTGTTACAAGTCGTTACAAATACATAAGTGGGCGACGCACCGAACCGAGGCGGCCATGTTGCATCGCCATTTTTCACGTTGAGTGGCAGCGTGACCGTAGGTAACCACGGAAACTCAGCGGAGCTGTGGGCTCGGCCTGTTAAAACTGTCACCACTGTGTAGTGTGAGGAAGGACGGAGGCACTGATGTTGCATTCAGGTGCAGTCAGGCAGACGGCCGTCGGCAAACTAACCGGATGTCATTTTACTCCACCAGAGAAAGACGGTAAAACAATACCACATCACCATGACAACATGTTGTCAGGCCTGTATTGTTTTGCCTCGTGCTGGCGGACCACTTGTTTACATAGACGCTTGTTTACCCTGTTACATGCAGCGTCTGTTGTCTGTCTGACGTCTGCCCGATTTCACGTGAATGCAGCATCAACAATAGGTTCCGATATGCAACCGCACCGCTAGATGGGGGGGAATTCCTACACATTATACCTTTAAATAAAGTAAAACAGTGCAACTAAAGAGCATTATCTCATAGCGTGGTGAATGTGCAGGTCACAACTTGTCCACCAGAGCGTTGTGGAGTTGTTGGATTGTGTATTTGATGAGTTTAATGAGGGAAACCAAGAAATCCCAGCCTCCATAGCGTAGCTCTGAGCAGCTCACGGCTCTGCTCCGCCGTTCTAAAAATAGCCTGCACCAACAATTATAGGTAACGAACCTACTGCTATGACTATAGGGATTATTGCAATGGGCCATTTTGCCAAAATGTTATACTATCCCTTTAACACCTTTTAAAAAAAAGAGTAGTAACCATCAGCTTCACATCAACACCACGGACCAAACACACAGCGGGATTAAAGGGACGACTGTTGCAGTTACATCACAATGTGCAGCGGCAGCGGCAGCGGTCTGCGGCTGCACCACTGTACAAAAACGATACAAGGGCCGGAGCTGTACAGTAGCAAGCAGCACTGCTGATGGGGGATTAAGCGCCTTGCTCAAGGGCACTCATCCATCCATCCATTCATCCATCCATCCATCCAGCCACCCATCCCTCCACGCAGCCTGGCAGCCAAAGAGCCGAGGAGTCCTTGAACCAGCTCGCCAGCCAGTCATCCCTCCATCCATTTTGGCCACGGCTCCAAAAAGTAATTGAACTGCTCATGTAAGAGGCCTAAATGGCACACACACACACACACACACACACACACTCCCTCGCTTCCTCACTGTTTCCTCATTGTCTCTCTTTGTTTCATCCTCACTGTACTTTTCCTCTCCCAGTCACTTTGACCGAGCCAGCGCCGAGGATCTGTTGTTACAGTCTTGGACTTGGAACCGTCCTCTCGGTCCAACGAGGAAATGTGTTAGTGTCTTTTTTTTTCTTCTTTTTTTTTGTGCTTGTGCGTGTGTCTCTGTGATTTGTGTGTGTTGCAGAAACAGATGTAATATCACAGAGAACATCTGTCTCCAGTGTGTTGACGAGGGAAAAGGATATGCAAAGCTCCGCACTTGGCCGGGTTATGATGTGTGCATGGATTTCTGTGTGTGTGTGTGTGTGTGTGAGACCATTTCCGAGAGATGAGCTTTTATTGCTTCATAAATCTGTCTCTAGGAGGCGGGAGGAGGATCATGAATGTGTGGATATAGTATGTGTGTTTGAATTGATCCCGTCCAGGAAAACCGTACGGTTCAGATAAAAATCCATATTAACCAACACGTCTTGTGTTTATAGTCGATGTCCTGCAGCCGCTCGGTTTATTAAAGTATCTAATTATATCACTGCAACACATTTAACCAAACTTATTTCTATGAGAACAGGTTTAAGAGTGTTTGAAAAGACACAGGCTTCACATCTTATGACAATATAGTTCAGTTGTGAGTAATTTCTGAAAGAGCTTTTGATGTTAAATTAGAAAAGTGGTGCAGTGGTGCAGCGGTTAGTCGGGGACAATGAGGTCCTGCTTGGGTTTGAACCTGTGAGTGTTTCCATGTGGAGTTTCCACCAGCTCTGCAAATAATGGAAGACATGCATGGACTAAAACAAAGGATTTTTTTTTTCCAACAGAAAATTGTTTTTAATAGTTTTTACATCAGACAGATGGAAACTAGCACCAGACTAACAAAAGAAATTGTAAATCAACTGAACAGTAAATCAAAACCAAGAGTGGAGGAGAGCGACTCCAGACACCTGCCTGTTACTCATCCGCCCACATAAAAGAGAGACACATGTTCAAATAAAAAGTGGTATGATTTTAATAAAACCATCATTTGGATTGGTCATGAATAGGAAAAAAAAACTAATATTAAACATATACTCTATATCCACCTCCAGTCATTTATCTGTCTTCTCTTTCAGCCACAATATTCAGACAAAACGTGAATTTTATGTTAATCCACAGCTACTCTCTGATTAATCAGATTAAAGGCCCAAATGAAAAATAATAAAACATTAATTTAAATCAAAAGAGTAAATATGGAAGCTGTTAAAATGAGTGAATTGATTATTCATCTCCTCTTTGACCTGAGGGTTTTTAGTTTAGTCCTACTGTAAAAAACACCAATTAATCAATTAATGGTTCTTGCTCCAGCCCTATTATTATTATTATACTGGGTTAATTTAGTGGCTATTAATTGCCATTATTTGTGAATGAGATGAGATTGTCTTACAGTGGTAACAGCAGGTTTTAAAAGGACATTAGATATTCACTGACCCATTATCAGTACTAATCAATCCATTTGAACCGGTTTGTATTTTTTCAAATCTTCTCGAGTTGTGACGTCTGTTTAGTTTCACTCTAAATGATTCATGACAAGAACTGAAGTCTCTGTGTTTTTCTCTCTGAGCTTCTTCTCCTCCTGTGTTTTCCCTGAAGTCGCTATAATTAGAACAGAGGTCCCGAAATGTCGT
Source organism: Trachurus trachurus (assembly GCF_905171665.1). Lineage (NCBI taxonomy): Eukaryota > Metazoa > Chordata > Actinopteri > Carangiformes > Carangidae > Trachurus > Trachurus trachurus. Next base: position 4,543,274 of record NC_139906.1, read on the forward strand.
TTACTGTCGTTTAATCGTGTATTTACTGCGTATTCGCTCCCGTCACGTTTAAAAAAACAAACACTTTTATTCATGGATTACAGCAAATTACACGACGTGAGTGTGCGTTTGATGAAAAGAGGCGTGAAGTATTTAAACCACCGCACCGTTTTCAATAATGTGGTTGTGAGTCCAAAAATAGCAGTTTAACCTAATTTCAGGAATTAATACTCCAAGACGTGTGTTTTTCATCTGACAGCTGTTACACATGCACTGATGACACTTTGTGAAGCCTGTGTGTGCGTTTCAGTAGAATCGGCGCCATGCTGCGCTGCTTTTGAACAATACTATCGCTTCAGGTTTTTTTTTTTTTAAACCCTGGGGTTTTCTTTTTGAAATGCCTGAAACAATGGTGGCAGCCATGAGGATCAAAAAGAAGAAGAAAAAGGAAAAAAAAAGAAGATATTGGACGAGGTGGTTGCAGGTTTGAATCCCTGGTACTGGATGGAAACAGGAAGCTCATTATGTGCAGAACTTATTGTTTCAGTGTGCACACAGTAACAAAGACAGGGCGTCTTGCAGATGTTCTTGTGCAGCGTTGCGTCTGTGAGAACTCTTAAAGTATTATGTTTCTCAGAAAAAGAAAAAGAGCCGTCCTCCCTGGAGAAAGTGATAAAAATGACAGCGTGACACCGAAAATCCATGCGACTCCTTTGAAACGGCGTTTTTCTCGGCTCGGCTCGTGCCTCTAAAACTCTTCTTCGAAAGCCAAACTCATGAAATTCTGTGTGAAGTGCAGGAGCCGCTTTGTCACTCACTTTGCTCTCTCTCTCACTTGTCTCACTTTCTCTTTACATTTAATTTTCCTTGTCGCTTTTATTTTTTTAGAATACATTACTCAATAAAACAGACACGGCGGTACAATATTAATCTCGCCGCCTCTTTTATATTACTTCTAAGCCTATGAAAAACTTTCCACGTCTTGTAATTCCTCCGCCTTAATAACCACTATTTTCCCTCCTCACTTTGTCTGCACTTTTCAAACATCATTGCAACCTTAAATAGAACCATGTACTCACACCACTTAGCAGTTTCATTATATGTGTTTTTATATGTAATTAAAGCAGCCCACTCAGGCTCTATGGTGTCGTCTGTTGCCGTGGATGTTTGTGCAATTAGCTCGTCGTGCGAGTTGTTCCCGGCCCACAGGTGGATTCGCTCCCTCTGCATTTCGCAGCAAAACATACATGATTAAAGCACCATTTCTGCAGGATGATTATAGGTCTGTACTGTAAACGTGTACTTACACATTCACCTCAGAAGAGGATGCACATCTCTGAGGATTTCCTGCAGGATAAAAAGGAAAAAAAGACCTCCTTCTGCTGCTCAGTCTTGGCTCTGGCCTCGGTGCTGCACAGCGCTCGGCTCTCTGTGCCCCCACTCTCGCCTCAGGGAAGATTTCTGCCTCTGCGCTCTCAGACCTCTTTATAACCAGCTCAAGACTAAAAGACACACAGGGCCTGATGGAGTGAGACCTGAGAGGAGGCTGCTGCTGCAGCTTCCTGCCTGCCGATTCCCCCAGAAGAACCACAGTGTCATTCCCCTTTTCTACATTGGATCATTCCTGCAATCAACATATTTGCTTTTCTCCGTATCTTCTTTGAAAGAGGCTAATATGGCCATCTGTTGGCAGAAGATCGACAGGTATAAAGTGCACGCACAGATGTTCTGGTGAGGAGTTGAAAAGAGAGAGGATGGGTGAACAAGATTTAAAGAAGAACTGTGCAGGATTTGTAGCTTATCTATGCTAAATTTTTACCATAATTAAACAGCTTTGGAGTAATTGTGATGGTTTAATAAATGGCTTGACTTGTTAAAGGGACAATGGAGGCTCTCTGCCTTTCACATGCATGTCAATTATTGCCTATCTTGGCTGAAAAACAACTTTGCCAGCCCTCGTCTCTGCAGCAATGCGACACAAACAGGTCCAGTAACCCGTAATATTTTGTTTATGACGGATTAAACTACACAAATACACACGTCGTAACATCACATATCGTTATCTACCGCTCTATTTATTGATTTCTAGCCGGCATCGTTGTAAACAAATGCACATGGAGGAGAGGAGGGTTAGCAGAACAGCTGAAAAGCGACCAGATTTACATGGTTCCTCTTTAACAGATTGCATCTTAAAGGGATAGTTCAACATTTTGGCAAATTGGCCCATTGCCACAATCCCTAGTTTTAGGAATAGGTTTGTTACCTGTAATTGTCGGTGCAAGCTGTTTTTAGAACGGCAGAGCAGAGCCGTGAGCTGAGTTGAACGGAGTTGCTTTTGAGGTAAATTTATGCAAAACCGCTGATGTGTTTTTCAGCAAGCAGTCTCTGCATTTACCTATAAAACAACTCTGTCTGGTAACGTTCTGTTATTATCTCATAGCGTGGTGAATGTGCAGGTCACAACTTGTCCACCAGAGCGTTGTGGAGTTGTTGGATTGTGTATTTGATGAGTTTGATGAGGGAAACCAAGAAATCCCATTAGCCTCTGTAGCATAGCTCTGAGCAGCTCACGGCTCTGCTCCGCCGTTCTAAAAATAGCTTGCACCGACAATTAAAGGTAACGAACCTACTGCTATGACTATAGATATTATGGCAATGGGCCAATTTGTCAAAATGTTGAACTATCCCCTTTAAATAATGAAAATATAGAAAATCATTAAAAGAGTGTGTCACACCTCCTGCTTGCATCCATGACAACCGCTTCATCTACGGATTGACATCAGATGGTCCGAGAAGACGGTTGTGAATCTTCCGTTAACTGAACTCGGCAGATTTTTTTTTTTGTGGATTAAGTCTGGACATATGCAGGAGTGTTGTTGTGGCTGTGGCTCTAAAACGTTATCACCACCAACATAAAGTCCATGTTGTGTCTGCCAAGCTGCAGCTCGTCCACCGAATGTGCCTCAGCTCCGGGGGCTCCTTCCTATTCACTCACAGCAGTTTACTGACTTCACACAGGCTGCTGGGAGTGGAGAGATATTCCTGTTTAAATCTCTCTCACACACACACAGACACACACCTCAACGTATGCGTACAGTAGGATTGTGAAGCCGGTTGAACATCGTGAGTTCCTGCAGGTTTTTAAAGGGGTGCAGCAGAGAGCAGTTGGTAACATCAGGGGGATGTCTGGGTGAGTGAAGGTTCGCTGTGAAAAAAACTGTCATCAAGGTTAGAAAACTTTAAATACCTGAGATCACAGCGGCCGTGGAGAGCAGAACCTATACTGCGTATTTATAGCCACCTCCATCTGTCAGCTGCAGCCAGTTGCACCGAGGCAATTAGATGCTGAGCTCCCTGTGTTGCACTCAGTGACACAGGACGAAGGCAACATCTCATGGAGCTTTTTTAACCTGTTCCAGTTTGATATCAATCAGCAGAACTCGCAGTTAAAAGCAGTTAAAAGACCAAAGAGTGATTGTTATGTCATCACATCTCTTTCTGAACAGATACTGTACGGCACAAACTGAATAATTTAGCTTCAAGGGACATTTGTGGGACTGTGAATTGCAATTTTTTTGTTTTCTTAAAGGTACATTGTGTAGGAATTACTCCCATCTAGCGTTGCGGTTGTATATCGCAAGCAACTCAATCGTATTTTTCATGCTGCATTCACATGAAATTGGGCAGATGGCAGACGGACGACAGCCGCTGCACGTAAACAAGTGGTTCGTCAACACGAGGCAAAACAATACACTTGACAATATGTTGTCATGGCGATGTCGTATTGTTTACCTGACCCACATTTTACCGACTTTCTCTCGACTTCTGTGACTAAAATGATATCTGGTTTGTTAACGACGGACATCTGCCCGACTGCAGGTGAATGCAGCATCAGTGTAACGCTCCATTCCCCCTCACTGCACCGTGAAAAAAATCGTTTTTTGTGAATAGATAACAGGAGAAGTCATACAATGTCCCTTTAAGCCCAGAGCTTGCAGATAATTATGCCTGTAGGTGGCAATGGGGAATGCTAACAATGCTAATGGTAAGCAGACTATATATTTCACCCAGCTTTCTTTCTTTCTTTCTTTCTTTCTTTCTCTCTTTCTGGAGAAAGTATCAGGAGCCTGGAAAACAAGTCATTAAACAAAATAAGGGGCCACAGAAAGAAGAAGACGAGACGGAGGTGGAAGCCATTTAGTTTGTCGTTTTAATGCCGGTGGAAGTCAGACGAGTCTTCAGAGTACAGAGTGTGAAAAGCACAGAGAACAGTTTGTACTGTAACTGCAGTGAGCTGCCGTCTATCAGCATAAAGCCCCCCAACACACACACACACACACAGTTGCCTCTGATGTGTAACTTGCTGGCCAAACAGTAAAAAAAAAACAGTCTTTAGGTTGTTTTGCACACACAGGACTTATAAATAACCAGCTTACTGTCTATTACCATGTGAATGTGCATAAAGTAGACCTGAGTGGCACGTTTTAGTGGCGACGGATTCGAGTGAAGACCCTGTAATTACCTCCACTGAGATACAGGACAACAACACATAGCATCATTACACAACCTGCTGTGTTAAAGGGATACACCAACATTTTTTTTTGTGTCTTGCCTCACTCCCGAGTCCATGACCAGCAGATAGACACCATCCTTTTGACTGTGCATGCAGTAACAAGGGAGATAGAGCCGTATCGCCCGTAATTAGCTTAGCTCAAACCCTGGAAGCGTTAGCCTGCCTCCTACCTGAGCCGAAATCAGCAGTCAGAAGCTGATTTAATTTTAGCTCTAAACTCTGTAAATATATCACTTTATCGACATTTCAAACATTTTTAGGCGAGAAAGTAGCCGTTTAGATCAGCAGTGTGTCGTTAATTTGTCTAAATACCAGCTGTTTACAATTTTGTTCGGACGAATTCTACTCAAGCTAGCCGTTGTGACCAACGCACTTCCGGTTACTTTCACAAAATAAAACACCCGTTGCCCTTTACATACAGAAAACCATGACAATAGAATTTGTGCTTTTACTTTGAAATAGGAAGCTAACCTACCCTCGATGTAGCTAGCTTGAACCAAAATAAACCGTCTTTGCTTGAACCCTCCGTTTTGACCGATCTTGTCCCATTACCGGCATTTGACCGCTCAAGATACCTTACTGAAGAGATTTGTCAGCTCTGAGACGAAGATCAGTCTGTTTAGAGTTGGTGAAGAGTTTCTCTGATGACTTTAGGTGGAGGCAGGCTAATGTAGCGGATGTGCACTCACTCCACCCATAAAAGACGTGCTAACCAACCTGCCAAGCGGTTGTCAACCTCTTGGCGAAGAGGTTAGCATCGTCGCCTCCGGTGCGGGAGGTCGTGGGATCGAACCCCACCTAGGGCAGGCCGTGAGAAACACAACGCAGAGGGCCAGATATGACATCGGTTACAGTGGTGCCGTGACCCGGATGCCCTGGGTGGAGTGAGTTCAGTGGGGGTGAGTGTAGCGGATGTGCACTCACTCCACCCATAAAAGACGTGCTAACCAACCTGCCAAGCGGTTGTCAACCTCTTGGCGAAGAGGTTAGCATCGTCGCCTCCGGTGCGGGAGGTCGTGGGATCGAACCCCACCCAGGGCAGGCCGTGAGAAACACAACGCAGAGGGCCAGATATGACATCGGTTACACTAACACTACCGATACACTTCCAGCGTTTGAGCTAAGCTAATTAATAATAATAATAATAATAATAATAATACATTTAATTTAGAGGCGCCTTCCATGACACCCAAGGTCACCTTACAGAGCATAACAACATAACAACAATTACGGGCAACATAACAACAATTACGGGCGATACGGCTCTATCTCCCTTGTTACTGCACGCACAGTTGAAAGGATGGTGTCTATCTGCTGGTCATGGACTCGGGAGTGAGGCAAGACACGTAAAAAAAAAAAAATGTTGGCGTATCCCTTTAACAGGCACAGCAGCTAGCACTGTAGCTGAATATGTGATATTCAGATGGTAAAAAAGTTCTGCAATTCAACATTTACAACAGAAATGTGTTGAATTTACATCAGAAATGTGACATGACTCACAAAAAAAAAGACTATAAACTGAACTTGAACGACCTAACAACCTTATTTCATGTGTTGCAATGAAATAATAATTGGGAGAGGTCTCTGCTTTTGTGCTGCATAAAAGGAAGCTGTGAATTTCCCTCAGTGTTTGAAATATGTCATACACAAAGAAACTTGCAGAAGCCGACGGAGTGAAACATCAAACAAGGACAGGCGGTGATGTGATAGACTGACAAATGGTTGATTATAATAGACTGGAACAGAGAGAGCAGAGCGCATGCACAGTGTGTTAAAGAGAGGAAGGACAGGACGGAGACAGAGGAGCTGCTCCCTCTGCCCATCAACTAACTCTGCTCCAGTATATAATCAACTTTCTTTTCAATCCCACTGTGTGTGTGTGTATATGTGTGTGTGTTTAAGTGCAAACCAGTGTAGGGGAAGATAAGGAGGTCTGCAAGCCCAAGGAGACGAAAGAAAGTAGGAACATCTGAGTTGGAGAGAGCCAGGAAGGAAATGGAGATAAGAGTGATGGAGTGAGAGAGAGAGAGGGCACAGGAAGGGTAAGGAAAGAGGAGGGGAAGGAGAGAGGAGAGAAAACAAGAGGGAGAAGGTGCCAGGAGGGGGATGAAACCGAGAAAAAGAGGATGAGGAGCAGACAGGAGAGGAGCGAGGAAGCTTGTTTTCACTAATAAGCTGATATCAGAGCTGTCTGGGCTGTCAGATCAAAGACTTTGGAATCGACCTTTTTTTCTCCGAGGTGCACTGCGCTGCGTCCGGTCCGGTCCGGTCTGGCCCGGTCCGGGGGCCACTGGGATCGGCAATCAGCTGATGAAGGGGACAGGCTGAACAGACTCGGGTCGGAAGCAAAGCGAAGCGAAGTGAAGCGTATAGGAGGGTTCATGTGGACTCTGAGGGATCGTCCCCGAGACACCGCAGGACGGGTCAGGAGCTGGAGGATGATGCTGATGCAGCCTGACGTCTGTTTTCATCTCCAGCTTTTCCTCCCGCAACCTCTGAGTAAACAAACTTTCACAGAACAGAACAGAACAGAAGAGATCCGTGTGAGAACATGTCGAGTCCAAAGTTTTATTTTTTAGTTTCCATTCAAACCTCTACATGTCGTAGCTGACACAGTTTCATCTTCAGGTGTGTTTTGTTTCCATCTCTGCTTCAATCAGGGCTGTCTGTCACAATTATGAAGTTTGAGCTGACGATCGATTGCCAACAAATAATTGTGATTAAAGCAGAAGTAAGCGGAATGTTTGTGTTAATATAAGTCTTAAATAGTTCTATCTTCCGACAGCAATCACTTATATAGAGTGTTTGGTCTGAAACACGGGTCTGTCAATCACTCTGCTCTGCTGTAAGCCGAGGAGAAAACTTTCCTTGTATCCTACAACCTTTATCCAATGAGGAGAGAGAACGGCATAAAGGGGAGGTCCTCTCTGTGTGTGCAGCCAAGGGATGCGCGTGAATGTGGTGACGTAGGGACGAGGGCGGGGACTGCTAACTCCATCGGCTGACAGGAAGTTAGACAAAACCACCGGATCGCTTTTTATGCAACTATTACATTATAAGCATAAATGGTTTAATAATACACATTCACCTTACAAAGAAGAGGAAGAAGATCCATTTATTGGCTTTGCAGCTGAATCCATGATGCTAATGTCAATAGATGCTCATCGAATATTAGAAATGAAGCTCCGCGGGATAAACAGTTTGTGTCGACCACAAATTTGTCATTTCTATTAGTTTGATCCAGCTGTTTTCATCCAGATGGATGAAAAGCATTTTAACCATTATGCAAAATAATTGCGGTCAGCTCAAATGATTGTGATCAGGCGATTATGTCATAATTGTGACAAGGCTACAGACAATAATGGAATCCCATAGTGTATTTCACACAATATTCATATTTATTATTATTATTATTATTATAGGTATTATACCGTAGGTTATTTTTATAGGCTATGTTATTATCCTTTATGCTGCAGGACCCGAGTTCATATGTCTTCCTTTTATGTTTTCAACATGTGGAATGACAATAAACCAAAGTGAGAACAGGTTTTGTCACAACCTGTTGCTCTTTTTGTTTAGTTTGGATACAGTTTTTTCTTTCAAAACTCATCAATAATTAGCAGCATTGTCCAAATGAATACTCTATATGAATACTCTGTAACCATGAAAACCCATGTGATCTGTTGTGACACAATATATATAGCCAAACCCTATTTTCCCAATAAAAACAGAGCAGCATAGTGACTGATTATCAGGTCGTTCACAGAGTTTAAATCTGAAAACGTTTGTCTCTATGAAGAATTTACCTATACATAAAATGGAAAATATACAAAAACCAACAGAGACCCACAGAAAACACAGTGACACGAGCTCCGTCGTGTCGCCTAACAATTAATCATTTTACCGTTCAGTCGTCCATCAAATTGCCATTTAATTCACCTGTAGTTGATGAAAATGTTGTAACAGTTTCCTTCTTTTGAGTGTTTATTGGTGTTTTTCTTCTCTTCCTCTGCTCACTAACTTTGGCTTTTTCTGCTTATGCTAACAATCGTTCAATTAGTTAATTAGTTGATCGATCAACAAACAGCTGTGAGCTGCGGTCTTGTTCTCCGATACCCGATCAGAGATCTGACAAGAATATCAAACAAACTGTGATTGATTTTAATGATTAAAGCCATCGACTGTTTGGGAGGCTTTGCATGTGTGTGTGTGTGTGTGTGTGTGTGTGTGTGTGTGTGTGTGTGTGTGTGTGTGTGTGTGTGTGTGTGTGTGTGTGTGAGTGTGTGTGTGTGTGTGTGAGTGTGTAAAAAAGAGAGAGAGGGAGAATAAGAAAGAAAATAAAAGAGGTCTCAAATTAAACCCAAACAGCGGCGATGTGATGCTTTAGAAATGTTGTCAGAGGTTCAGCTAATGATTAGTAAAAACTCCTCTGAAGCTCGTCTTGGATTTGATGTGAGGATTTAACTACAAAAGAGCAACAGACAGAGCAGTTAAAAGAGGAGTCGTCTGCTCAAATAAGCTGCTTTCACACGACTCCAGACTTATTACATTTTTCCAAAAGTAAACTGGAGCAGAAACGGGGGCCTGTGATGATGTTATTGGAAATGATAGAGGTCAGAGAAAGAAATGGAGACTTTGATAGTGAAGGATTAAAAACAGCACAGACATAAACAGCAGCTCTCCATGTTTCATGAAGGAGGAGGAGGAGGAGACGAAGAGCAGAGCAAATCATCAACGCCGCTTCTCATCATCGTGACAAAAACACACAGCGAGAGTCCGGCAGCATCTCACTCACACATCAGCCTGTGTTTTAACCCTAAATCGTTCCAAATGTTTTACATTTCCTGTTGAGCCCGGGGCCGTCTCTCCCGTGCCGGGGCCACCGGTCGAGTCCAGTGACCATCAGGTAGCAATAACAGTAAAGAACCGTGGGTAATTTGGACAAATCACATCACCGGCCGAGTTAACAAGGAGACATTCTCTCTCGTTTTACGGCCGTGTGTGAAGCGAAGCAGCTGGCAGAGTTAAGGAAAAAATAATAATCACAGAAGAATGAGCAGTAAAGCTTCCAAAAAAAAAGAAGAAAAAAGAAGCCAGTGTGTGCCAGCTGCATTAAAAGTCAGGATGACTGAAATCTTATTAAACCCCCCAAAAAGACAAATGCAGCTAAATCCTAACACCAGGATTTTACCTCGTGAATCCTGGCTTCTGGAACGAGGCAACAATGAAATAAAGAAGAAAAACACAAAAAGGCGCTCCGCAGTATTATTTCAAAACCTCCATGGGAGGAATTTATATTTGATTGTAGCATCTGTATTAGGACATGCATTACATGTCTTTTTCATACAGTATGTGGCCAACATAGTAAAATTCAAATGAGTTCATACATGACTTCCTAATTAGCATCAATGTAGGAAAGAAAAAGCTTCATATATGATATTTTATAGTGTAGTTGTTACCAGTTCAACATTTAGGGAGGTTAATTTCCAATTAATTTTGGTTTCATCCAGACTGACAGATTTTTATTTTTCACAGTCGTGACACTTGTGAGCTCACATGCTAATTAGGTGCATGACTTTATACTAAGTTTAGCACAGAATAATGATTATTTTAAAACATACAGAACCACAGAAACTGAACTCACTGTTCTTTCTGATAATTTCACCTTTTGTATTATTTCAAATGAAGTATTTTCTTTTTAGAGATGAGAAGCTGCGTTGATTATGCACTCAAAGCAAAAGGCCTGTTGTTCTTTAGGCCCAATCGCTCGGTAGGAAAACAAGTTTGCAGAGACTGTGACCAAGCACCGACCTCTGTGACTCTTTAACCTCACTGAGCCCAGCGTCCAGACATTGGAGAAGTTTCCCTGGTAGCTCGGCGACAAAGGAGTGAATGGACTTTGACTGACTTGTTGATTGTTCTGCTCAGTGTGAAAGTAACTATTAGCCTCCGTTTGCTGTAGTGCATAGTGAACAGTGTGGTGTAATGCCGCTGCAACTGTAGATCTCTCTCTTTCTCTTTTTAAAGGCAGCTCAATACATTTGCTCAGATTTAGGTTTGTGTCCCCTAAAGGCTCGATGTCCACAAGAGGAGAGGAGACAGAAGAGAAAAATAAAAAGAACAGACTGATGGATCAACATGTGTGAGCTCGACCCAGAAAATAAATGTGAGCATAAGTTGAAAGATAAAAAAAAAAAACATCATGCAAAAATAATGAAAACCATAAAACAAGACAGCGGCGGTGGAGGGAACATGACTGTGAATGACCAAGTGATGGAGGGTAACAGCCACTGACAGAGATGGTAATTGCCTCAGGAGTCTTTACAATATTAATCTTGTAATACTCTGACAATACAGTGACTGATCTCTCCACAATGACACTAGGCATACAGTGTGTGTGTGTGTGTGTGTTTGAATCATCATTACTTTTATGAGATGAAGCAACTTTTTAGCATTTAAATCGCTGGGTTTCTGAGAACGTGGAGTTCATTTTTCAGCGGAGGATTTATTTAGTCAGATGCTGCTGCCTGCAGGTCTGGTGTAGGTCAGCTCAGAGCGCAGCGCTGCGGCTGGGAGGGAAATCCAGCGTTTTTGTGTGTGTGTTTTTTTTTTTTTTTGCTCAAGGATACTTCAGCAGAGTGACAATATTGAAGCGTTATCCCCCCGTCGACGGCAGCGCAGCGGCTCCCGCTCGTCTGTTATCCGTCTTCTCATCTTGTTACAGAGGATTTGAAGCTTCAAGATGTAAAAAAAAAAAAAAAAGAAGAAGCAATGCAGCTAATACTTTAATGCCATGTAGCATGGGCAGTGAATAAGGAAGCCAGCCAGGGGGCTAGACAACCAGTGTGTGTGTGTGTGTGTGTGTGTGAAGGAATGACGATGTGTGTGTGTGTGTGCAAGAGAGAGAAACATGGCCAAATTTTATGGGTATGAGTAAGCCAAGCGATTTAAAGAGAGGGCACAAAGGGGCCACATCCATAAATGAGTGAAATGGAGAGGCATAAACAATGAATACAAGACAATGTGGCTCTGTTTTTATGTGTGTGTGTGTGTGTGCGCGCGCGCTCCTCAGCCTGTATAAAGAGTGATATCTGGACTGAGCTGTGTGTGTAAATGGCGAAATGGGGAACATAAACAACACTGCGTGGCTGTGTGTGCACGTACGTACATGTGTGTGTGTGTGTAAATCATCAATTCAGGGTAGTGAAAGTCTGTTTATTCATGCTGTGACCCACATATGCTCCCCAGAAAGGCCTCATCAAAAGCCTCATTGTCCTCCTCCTCTTGCTCCCTTCACCTCCTTCTCCTTGTCCCTCTGTCCTCCTCCTCTCTCTCTCTTTCCTTCCCTCACTCCTCAATCACTCTCTCCGTCTCTCTCTCTCTCTCCTGGGGTCTTTTTATAAGCCAGTCTTGACAGTCTCAGACAGTGCCTCCGCCCCCCCTCATCCTCCCCTCATCCCCTCCCTGCCTCCCTGACTTCCTGAACCCCGTGGTAAAGTGAAACCCTCGCTTCAACACGAGCGCTGCAGTATAACACACAGCAGCAGCAGGAAAGTGAGAAGTTGACGGCCGCGGTCACTCGACATCGAGGCTCTACTCCATCTTCATCAACCAGCTCGGAGCCGAGCGCCGCCCGCTCGCCTCTAACAGGCCGGGAGCACAGAGAGGTCGGGAGGTATCTGGTTAACTAACCTCACAGCTTCAGCTATAAACCGCTCAAAGACCAGTATTCATTCTCTCTCTCTTTCAGGATTTAAAATGCAGTATGAAGTTTCTTACTTACTTAAAAAATAAAAACTGCTCCTTGGAGACCAACGATAAATGACCCACAAGGATCGGATTTTCAGATGTTATACTTTTTCCTGTGTTTTATTTCAAGTGTTGATACATACAAAGATGTATTTGTGGATTTAAGAGCAAAAAAAAAAAAAGAAATAGAGAAATAGAAAAAGATAGCATTTCCAGCAGAAAATGCGTGTGAATGCTGAAAGCAGCTGAACGCTATTGCTGAAGCAATGCTGAATAAGCTGAAGAAATTGTTGAATCAGTGCTAAATTAGCTGAAGAAACTGCTAAAGCAATGTTGAAAAAGGCTTATGCCAAAGCTGAAACATATAACTTGAAGTATAAGATGAAAGCCTTTTTAAAGGTAAAAAGCAGTAGAAATGCTATAGGGAGAAGAAAACATTGAAATCTTGCATGTTTAAGAGTAATGGTTGAATAGTTCAAACCTGACAGAAAGGAAAACAACCAGCACTAACATAGCCGAAGCAATGGCTGAGAATAGATTTAAAAGTAGAAGATGTGAGATTTTGTATAAAATAGATGGAAATTACTTGACATAGAGGCTCTACTCCATCTTCATCAACACCGCCTCTAACAGGCTGGGAGGTATCTGGTTAACTAACCTCACAGCTTCAGCTAGAAACCGCTCAAAGACCAGTATTCATTCTCTCTCTCTTTCAGGATTTAAAATGCAGTATGAAGTTACTTACTACCTTAAAAAATAAAAACTGCTGAGAGGCGGATTTGTTTACCTCCTGGGAGACCAACGATAAATGACCCACAAGGATTGGATTTTCAGATTTTATACTTTTTTCCTGTGTTTTATTTCAAGTGTTGATCCATACAAAGATGTATTTGTGGATTTAAGAGCCAACAAAAACAAGCTCAGTGTAGTTTTACATCTCCTCTCTGAGACCTCTCTCTGGAGCTCAGTGTCAGCCAATCAGAGGAGCAGAGGCTCTGCGCTTTGTCTCTGATTGGCTTCCTTATTTTAAATAGGGAAATGAAATAGAGACATAGCCATTTCAGGTAAAACAAGGAGAGATAAAAAAAAATCTAATACAATTTGATTCTGGAACTAGCTTGAGCTGGTTTTGTGACATCACAAAGTTACAGAAGTCTGACCTTTATACAAAATGAGACCTTTAAGTTTTACCTTAGTTTTTTTTTACCTTACCTGCAGCTTGCACATCTCCAGTACTTTATGTTATGTATATATTTTTTAAACAAATAGTTTCTATTTTACAGTATTCTGCTCTTATTGTTCTATTCAAACTGTTAATGCTTGCTGCAGTAAATTACATGATCTTAATCTTCAAGTCAGGGCTAAACGCTGGATAGATTTAGTTTAGATGCTGAGACTTTCAGACCTTCACATTGTTTCCAACAAAACAAATAATTGTTTTCAGTGTGAAGCGGGTCGGGGCCACATATATAGACATTAAGGGCCCTAGTTTGCTGGCGCAGCGCAGGTGGCGCAAGGTAGCGCAGCCGGTCTAATGCAAGTTTCGACCAGCGCAGCCTAGCGCAAAGTCAGATTGGAAGATTGGCAGATCGCGCTGCGCTGAGATAGGCGTGGCCGCGCAGCAGGGGGAGGCGTCACAGATTCAGCTTGGTGCAGTGGAAGTTTCGTCCGAAAATGTCCCGCCGAAGTTGCGCTGAAAGCTCGCCACCTCCAACCAGGTCTAGTCTCAGCGCAGCGCGGAGCGCAGCAGGTGCAGTGCAAGTTTGGCTGACTGACCTGCAGTGCACACACGTCACCAAGACCTCACAGGCAGATCTCCACAGTTCCAGACACATGTCAATGCAATAAATATCCACAATAACCACTATTTAATGCAACTAATGGAATCAACACGTGAATTTATATCTATATAGATTGTCCCGTCACATCTGACGTCAGATCAAAGCAGAGATCAAAGGCTGTCGGCACGCGTAATGGAAACTCCACCTGAATTAACACAGCAGGGACGAACTGGCACTGAAAAGCAGCTGTGGATGTCCCAAAAGCAGGACTGAGGGTGGATGACTGCATGTCACTGCCGTGTTGAGATACCACTCTGCCCTTGTGATGATCGCTTTATTTATTTACTTATTAATTTATTAACGCCAGCGACCGCATCAGGCAGCCGTAATGAAAAACAAAACACAAATCTTCATCTCTCTTAGTCCACCACCACTGCCTCGGTATCAGATAGTCAGTATATAGCCTACTACAGTATACTCTCTATCACAGAAAAAAAGAGAAAAAAAGAGACGGACAGAGAGAGAGAGAGAGAGGGAGAGAGAGAGCGTCCTTTACGCGGATTTCATCCGTTACGCATGGTGTTTGTTTATCTTTGTCTCATCATCTTGCACAGGGTTTGAATAAATGTGAGTTTCTTTATTAGTTTATTAGTTGTTGTTTCTTATACTATTGGGCAGGGGTTCTCAGTGTATCAGATCAAACCTGATTAAGGATATTTGTATTATTATTAGTAAACTCATTGTTGGTCACTCTGAGCTCGGACCTCCGGGGAAACAGCTGTTTCCTCCGGGGAGAGGTTCGGCCTCTGGCGTCGCTGTTTCCTCCGTCCATGTCCAAGTATAAAATGACAAACTTGCAGCGCGCATCGCCCTCCGCGCAGTTAAAGGTGAGGAGAGGAGCTCCTTTGATTGGTGAAGATCTGACTCGGCTGTGTCAAACCCACTCCACGCCTTTCTCTCCTCCTCCTGTCTCCCTTCCGCCCTCTCTCCTCCCTCTTTGCCGTTTGCGCCGGTGGGAGGGACGAGGGGAGGGATTGCGCTGGCGTAAGTCTGACTGCGCGGCCCACCAAACTTGCGAAATGGACCTGGGCCACACCCCGTTGGCGTGGCGAAGCTGCGCTGACGTTAGACTTCACCTGGTCGACGAAACTAGGGCCCTAAGTCTTAATGGTTTAACTGGGACCTTTAAAGTACTTCACAGTGTGGAAATCCAGATGTTTTGAACCATTTTCCAAACTTTTCCAGCCAGAGTGTGCAGGGTTTCTGTCACAGTGGTGGTCAAACGGTCTTTATCTGATCCCAGTCTACAATTGGAGACGTATTAGTTTTATACTAACATTGTTCCCTCATTAGGTTGTCATGATAAAGTCAGTAATTCTAGTCTGAAGAGAGAGAATGAGAATAAATGGATGTAGTGAAAGAATGTGTTCTTGAATGGATATTGATTTTCCTGCAGGTTTTCCAAGTCTCGTATGTTTTTTGCTTGGAGGCAGCTCTTTTGTCTCTATCAGACTTTTCTCCAAACAAATCCTCACTTTGAGTCAATTTCAAAAGAACATTAGTCTGCCTGCTGTGATTTATTACCTACATCAATTAATGAGGTTGCTATGGAAATGTGGCCAAAAGCTCGAGCCTATCAAAAGGTCTAAATCAAAACCATATCTTTCAAAAACAGCTGTGCCTAAAGTTCACTTCCTGGTTGTATGATGGTTGGCTTATTTTCATAGTGCCTCCCAACCTCCTCTAACTGTACCTTTTAAGATCGTCAGAGGAGTTAGAAATAGAAACAAAATAAACGCATCAGTTTGGTCACATCACAGGATTTTTTGGAGGCTTCAGTCGACTTCTCTCTCTGAGACAAAGGAGTCCAGACTTGACTCGCTGAGTGAAACTCTACCTGACAATATGGGATTGTCTTGGTTTCCAGTTTTCCCTAATGGAAGTCAGCTGTGGGGGTTTTTCCTGTCAGGAGCGCCATCAGAGTGTTGTCCCACCGGGACGCCGTCCAGTGAAAACAGAATGACGGAGCGAGGGATGGAAAAAGAGCAAAGGGAGGAGAAAAGAGAGGCGAGAAGGGAGTCCAACAAAAATACTTTGGACTTTCTCAGGGAGGAGAAAGAGAGAAAGAGAGAGAGAGAGGTCAGGCTGAGGACTTCTGATAAATAACAACTCTTTTTATTATTTTGCTTTGATTTGATTTTTACTTTTCTAGTTCAAATAATCATACACACTTTTCTTTTTCTTTTTAATTCATTTTTATCAGATAAAACTGTTATTTATTTCAGGATTTTTTATATATCTGACATGAGACGATTCCTTTAGATAAAAAAAAGTTAAGAAAACTACCTTTTTCAATTATCCTTTAAATTGAGTTGTACTTTATCTTGTTCGTTATAAATAAAACAGCAGCGTAATCTTGTTAGGAACTCTATTAATTCACCAGCAAGTGGGTCACATGTATAAAATATCTTATTGCACCTTAAGCTACACACCTAGGCATAATAAGCCTCAGATATACCTCCGATTCATACATCTGAACTCAAATTAAACATCAAACTTTTTTTTTATTTTAGGAGGAAAAAACGTGTCAGTGTTTCTGTGGATAAATTTACACCCTCAGATTTTATGGAGTCAGCACCTCGCCTCCGTTAGAGCATCTATATCTCAAGGCGCTTCCGCAGTGGTAGTACGTACTGTAGCTCCAGCAGTCCCCGGATCCCCGAGGAGGAAGATCAGGCCTGAGAGAAGGTGCAGTGAAGTTTCTGGATACTGTAGCACTTTGTTTACATACATACATACATTCCTTGTGGCGCACTACTTCCTTATGCCTTAGCTTGTCCCCGCTCTGCTCCGCTGCGCCACCTGATGAATCCTCGCTGCTCTGAGAACAGATGGCACGGCTGCCTGGGACGTTTGCCAGCTCTTACCTCTGCGCATTGTCAAAGAAACGGCTCCTTGAGGAGAAACTTCCACAGAGAGTCCATTCATGTTGATGGTAGGGCATGGCCTGTCTCTTTAGCAGCAGCCTCCCCCCCATCAGATGCTGTCAAAGGAACTCCATGTATCTTAAAAAAGCTTCTATTACTCAACTCACTGAACATCAAGAAGGAACTATACCGTCATGCACATGGTCCATCTCTAAAGAAGTGGATCACTGACACATCTGGAGGATTGATCTACACATACAGCTGCAGTAGCGAATCCAGATGCTGCCAGATGGCTACAGAGGCTTTTTGTCTTGAAGGGAGGTGGTCGACTTGAAGAAGTATTTTCCAGCTTTAATCCTATGTATCCACATGTTCATTGATCTCTTGAAATAAACCGAAAAGTATTATTTTTACATCAAAATCAATGTATTTTTCTTTTGATGACTCCTCCTGCACTCGTCCTAATTTTGCATCCAATTTAAATTAATTTCACAGAATGTTTACGTTCCTCCTCAAACTAATATATTCTTCCAGTCACGTTGGAAACTTTGGCAGTACAGGTCCGGCTTACTGGTTTGAGAGTTTGGGCCGATGCTTTATCTTCTGTCCCTTCATTTTTCACTGTCGACAAACTTCAACGTGAAGCTAGCATCACTGCTACAGTACCTTCAGAAACGTCTTAAAAGAATAGTTCACCCAAAAATCTAATTGCACTCATTATCTACTCACCCTCATGTCGTCAGTAATCGCACTGACAAGCTTGAAATATAGACTTATTCAATTTTTTTCGGAACAATTTCGCATTTCGGGGCTTCAATACAAGACGGACATTACACGAGCACTATGGAGGTATTTGGATGTTTTTTGGTGTGTCATTTTGTTACGAAGACAGTTGGTATCCATTTGCAACCGTTATATGGACATGCACTGCTACGCCGAGACCCCCTGTAACTCAGAGAAGCCACGGAGGTCTCTGAAACTTCTCCCAGCCTTTATTAGTCCACATGAGGGTGAGTAGATAATGAGAAAGAAAGAACAGATAAATTTCAATTTTGAGTGAACTATTCCTTTAATCATCAATATCATCATCATCTTCCTCCATTTCATCCTCAACAGACTCACCTATGAGGTTGACAGGTGGAGGAGACAGAGTGCAGCCTGTTTTCTACTGTCTAGTCCCACAGGTGGTTCATTCAACAATTATGTCAATTAATATCCATGACAATTCCCTCCCTACCTGGAAATATGTGGAACTCAGTGGCTTAGATATGATCAGATGGGAGAAGTTTGCAGGAATAGTAGTTTCAGCCCAACACAACTCATTAAATTTTTAACCAAAAGCGTTAGTAATGACAACTTGTGCCTCCTGTGGTCGCCTTCAACACAAACCCTTCCCTTGTACGACAGGGAAAATGTGAAGTCTTTATCATGTTATTAAACTTGAATTAACACTTCACCAGCAGAAATCAAACGCTCGCACACCAACTGTAACTTTGCTCTGAATAATTTGTAGCGCTGCTCTTTTGTGAAGAACAGCTTGAGTTAACAGTGGAAACAAAAGCCTCCGATGGGTGAATAAGTAATGACAATGTTCATAGAAAGCTCTTGTGCAGTGGGGGCTGTTTGAACCGGTTCTATGAGCCTTTTTAACCCTGTTGCCATTGGAGTCCATTGTCATGGCTGTGGAGTCAAGCTGGCTTCAACCGCTGCTACGTGCAAACTCTAAAACTCAGTGTTTCAGATTTAACACAGGGTTTTGTTTTAAAGGTGTTCAGAAAAGAAAATTGAATTTGATGCCAACATGGGTCTTCAAATTAGTTAAATCACTCATCTATCAGACGACGTATAGACCTGTGCAAAAATCTACTGTATTTTTGAGTAAAGTGGGGTTTATTTGAAAAGAATAGTGTGCAGAAGTTAATACGTATTTTACTTTTAACACCTACAGTAAAAGGACTCCTCTCTGCTGTTGCCAGCTATGGGCTATTGGCATTCTGTGTTGATAAAGATTTTCTATTTAGTACCTCAACAAGAAGAAGGGGACTCGCCACACTGTATGCTCCCAAAGTTTACAAAATGTATTAGAGGACTACATAAAAACGAGACGTTTCGAGCATTGGTCAATATATATTTATTAGCATATTTTTTACACATAAAATGTGAATAAAAAAACTAAAACCTAAGGAGTGCTGGTGATAAGAACAGTCTGAACAGTTAGCCTAACAGTTAGCCTTGTTAGCATCTTTTCGCCTATTTGTTTAGTTTTTATGTTGTTTGTTAGCTTAGTGACTGGCTGTGGGCGGCTGACACAGTGTTAGCGGCTGTGCTAATGCTAACTCTTCTGTTCTGCATGGACATTTCAGGTTTATTTAGTCCCGCCTTCATCCCAAAAAGCTATATATAGATTATAAAAACACCACATGTTCATGCTATCAAAGCTACATTTCTCTAGAAATATTTCTTCAGCTTGTTTTTTTCTGGTCTTTTCCCAGAAGTAGTTTTGCTAATTCAGCTGCAGCGCTACTCGTCTGTTTCCATGTGAACTCTACTGTATTTTTTTTTCTTTTTCTGATGCACAATGAATCCAAAATAAACCATTTCAGTCATCTTTCACTTGAACGGTGGAATTTCCTGTTCAGACCTTTTCTCTCTTGGCGTCTCCTCAGACTCTGCAGATCCAGATTTCTTCAGCAAATGAAGGTGTTTTCTGGCACCTGGCGGGCAAATTTAACACACACACACAGACACACACACAGGCACATGGTAGTGGCTGGACTCATGCAGCTTAACCCTAATTGTCCAACACATTAACCTGTGCAATTTGCAGCCACTTTTAGCCGCGGCTGCACCTTCCACTCTGTAATTTAACCCTGAGGCTTGTTGAGGTGATTTCACGTGCCATGCATTTTCTCCTGCTTGTGTCCCTCATGTCCTCTTTATTATCACGCTTTCTCATTAAGGACATATATGGAGTGCTTCCTGCACACATTCTCCCTATAACTAGAGTCATATAGAGCGGAGCATTGATTAGACATAGAGGTGTTTCAGAAGAGGTAATAGTCTACTGGTGAAGCAGAACAGATAATTAGACAAGACAAGTAAATATCTGTGAGGTCTGGGAACTGTTTAAAGGTGTACAGAAAAGAAAATTGAATTTGAGCCCACTTTGGGTCATAAAATTAATGTGATAACTCATCTTTCAGACGTTGTAGGCCAAACTTTGTGCAAAATTCTATTTTTGAGTAAATCCGGGATGAAAGTGTGTATTTTTTTTTTCGCATTGGATAATGCAGGCGCACGGATTATACGTCAGCCTGTACACGATTCACCAGCCACTGATATTGGATCCGTCATCCGTCATTCAAACGTCTGAGACACGCACACACACACGGAGCTCGGTCTCGCCCCAAGCTTTGAATATCCCGCCCGCTCGATAACGACCAATCAAATTCGTTTTCCTCACTCGGGTAAACTCGTGTTGCAGCTCGTGACAACTCGGCGCGACACACAGGACAAACGGCCATTTCTGTACACCTTTAATATTCAACCTATGATATGAAAATTGGCAGATATGACAAAATGGGAATTAAAATAAGTAGTAGGAGTAATTTTATTTGAACACTCATTTGGGCCGACTTGGCAACAGATGAAGATGATTTAACTCATAGATATTTGTTAAAAAAAAAAAAAAAATTGGGATTTCATCTGAGGTTGTAGTCAAAACTTTAAAATGACTTCATGAAGTGAAAAGTGGGGAAATATAGTTTGTTTTTAATCACAACTAATAGCATTTTATTTTTTAAAAGACATTAATAAACTACACATCAACTAGGCTATTATTCGATGGAACAGACAGAAAAAGGAAATTGTAAAGTATGTGGAGTGGGTCAGAAGAGATGAGGGAGGAGAGGAAGGGGTGAGGAAGGACGGATGAGAGCTGACAAGGAGAAGTAGGAGAATGGAGAGAGGTCAGGAGGAGGGGATGAAGGTGGAGAGGAAAAGTCAAGAAGCAGAGACTAAGATAAGTGGCGCAAAGAGGAGGAACAACAAGACATAGAATGAGGTGAAGATGAGAGCAGGAGGAGAAAAAAAAGAAATTAAAGAAAACTGTTGGACATCATCCAAGGAAAACGCTCCAGATCGATGGAAAAGGGAAAGGAGAGACTGCAAATGGAGGAAAGGAAGTCCAAAGAAAACAGACATGAGGATCTCAGAGAGAGAGAGAGAGAGAGAGAGGAGGAGGCCTGGGAAAAGACTGAGAGAGGAAGTGAAAGGAAAGAAGACATCGAGTGGAGACGGGGGAAAAAAAAGTAGATGAGGCAAAGTGTTGTAAAAGAGGAGACTGAGAAAGGGGAGTAATTATCCCTAGACAGAAGATCCACATTCCTCTGATAAAAAGCATCAATAAATAAACCAAAACCTACAAATCTGTCTCTTTTATTTTTCTACTGAACCTTGGTTTTTCTTCTCAAACCGGCTGAATGTTCAGGGTTGTTCTGCCAACAAGCACTAAACCTAACGCAGGTTTATTACTCCAACAAACTGCTGCAATTTGTGCACATTACTCTGTGGTTTCCTGTTATTAGTCAAATAGCAGCAGGTAACAACAACACAAACCACAGGAGCTATAAACGTCTCCTCTGAGGAGAAGAGAAAGACACTGGGTGTTTTATTTTGAAAGGATTTTATAAATAATGTATAATATCTGTGTTTTGCATTAAGAAAAGGCCGATGTTTATGTGTTTGTCTAACTTTTTGAGACATTTTGCCTTCATAATTACAAGGACAGTGGAAATATATGAACTAATATTTAAAGGGATAGTTCACCCAAAATTCAAATTGCTTCTCTGAGTTACAGGGGTCTCGGCATAGCAGTGCATGTCCATATAACGGTTGCAAATGGATACCAACTGTCTTCGTAACAAAAAGACACACCAAAAAACATCCAAATACCTCCATGATTTTTTTTTCGGAACAATTTCGCATTTTGGGGCTTCAATACAAGACGGACATTACATACGAGCAGCATGGAGGTATTTGGATGTTTTTTGGTGTGTCTTTTTGTTACGAAGAAAAGTGGTATCCATTTGCAACCGTTATATGGACATGCACTGCTACGCTGAGACCCCCTGTAACTCAGAGAAGCCGCGGAGGACTCTGAAACTTCTCCCAGCCCTTAGTCGACATGAGGGTGAGTAGATAATGAGTGCAATTAGAATTTTGGGTGAACTATCCCTTTAATATATTTAACAAGCTACATTAGAGATGAGCTATAATAAGTATTACCTGCTCCATACAGAAGCAGAAACCTCATGTACATGTGGTCAAGGTCAAGAACCAAACTAATTGTAAGTATAGCAGCAGCAGCAGCAGCAGCGGGGTTAGCAGACCCCGGAGCAGTGTGACTGCTGTGGGACTGTTTTAGTGAAAATGCACCGCAGACGGTAACAAAAGGCAATTTACAGGTAGATTAAGTTCCAGCTATAAAATGATTATTCAGTCACAGCGGTGGCCAAAGTGAAGGAGTCGCTGTTCAGAGCTGCTCTAATAAAGCATTAAAGTCTGTGACCTGTCGCACATGGAACAAATGATGTTCTGTTAGAAACACATTAACCTTGATGTGTAGCTTACTGTGTGTGTGTGTGAGTGTGTGTGTGATACTTGACTCAAACCACAGGTTACAGTGAACTTTTTCAGCCTCAGCAATTCATCTCTTTACTTTTTCATGTCTCTCTTCACACATTTTGCTCTGCATCCTTTATTTTTCATTTTTTTCGTTAAACATTTAAACATCTCTTATGAAACACATTCACACCTAGAGGCTGCAGAGAGTGTGTGTGTGTGTGTGTGTGTGTGTGTGTGTGTGTGTGTGTGTGTGTGTGTGTGTGTGTGTGTGTGTGTGTGTGTGTGTGTGTGTGTGTGTGTGTGTGTGTGTGTGTGTGTGTGTGTGTGTGTGTGTGTGTGTGTGTGTGTGTGTGTGTGTGTTGGTCAACTCCAGTGGAGCCAGAGAGAGAGAGCACTGTCATATGGCGCTTTTCCACTAGCGTGGCACGACACGACACGGCCCACTTTTTTTGCTTTTCCACTAGCCCTAGTACCTGGTGCAGACGAGTGAGTTTGGAGCTGATGAGCGGATCGAAGAAAGAAAGACGGATAATGCGGCCCCGCGATCGCCTCCGTGATCACCCCTGTGCCGACCCTGCCCCTGCTGAGGAGGAACTAGAAGAACTCAGCTGTACAGTAGTGGAAAAGCACCTTTACCGAGCCGAGCCGTGAAAGTGTAGTGGAAAAGCGCCAATAGACTGTAACTTTCTTTCCTGGCTTTTTGGGTTTTTTTGCCCGACTTTTTTTTCTTGTGCCGGATTTTTTGTTTTCTTTTGCCTGGCTTTTTTTTTCTTTTTGCCGACCTTTTTTTTTCTAGTGCCGGATTATTATTATTTTTTTGGCCCGACTTTTTTTTTTTTTCTTGTGCTGGATTTTTTTTTTTGGGGGGGGGGGTGGCTGGCCGGCCCTAAAATCCTTCGTAGACTTTCGTGTGCTGCTCTCACAATGTTCACTGTGTGTGGAGGCTTGATGGGGTGTGTGTGTGTGTGTGTTTAACTATGAGGCAGCGTCAGGGGTGTGATTTATTGAGTGCTAAAATCTGACTTAAGGGCACAAGACAAATATCACTCATATGCAAAGGTGCACACACACACACACACACACACACACACACACACACACACAC
The DNA here is from genome assembly GCF_905171665.1 of Trachurus trachurus. Taxonomy (NCBI): domain Eukaryota; kingdom Metazoa; phylum Chordata; class Actinopteri; order Carangiformes; family Carangidae; genus Trachurus; species Trachurus trachurus. The sequence continues at coordinate 4,567,013 of NC_139906.1, forward strand.
ACACACACACACACACACACACACTTAATGTCCGGATATAGTTTAGACAGAATTAGTACAAACACACACCCATGCACACACACACACACACACACAGTCCCTTGCTCTTTACAACAAGGAAACAATTAATCTCCGATTAGCCGGGCCAAGCTGCACCAGGTGCTCAATTAGTTACCTGTGTGTGTGTGTGTGACAGAGAGCGATAGGGAGGGGGAGAGAGAGAGGGAGTGAGAGGAGGGACTATCAATAAAAACTCACCTGAAACTGAATTATTGGCACACAAAGGTAACAGTGTGTGTGTGTGTGAGAAACTGTACATTAAGTGGATTGAAATTGACTCATTGGCACACGGGGCAGAGAGAGGATGGCACTGTGTGTGTGTGTGTGTGTGTGTGTGTTACAGTTAACAGGGTCTAAATTGATTCACTGGCAGCGCTGGTAACACCAGGGGCGAGTTGCACATCTACTGGGAGAGAGACAGACAGATGGAGAGAGAGAGAGAGAGAGAGAGAGAGAGAGAGAGAGAGAGAGAGAGAGAGAGAGACTAGGTGAGTCTGATCATGTGACTCTTCAGAGGAGGAGGACGTCCAATCACCACAGCTGCTGTGTGTGTGTGTGTGTGTGTGTGTGTGTGTGGTGGTGTGAGTCTTTCTGACATTTTCAACTCCTGTCAACGACTGACTTGACGTCTCGCAGCTCAGTGAAGTTTAGCTCCTGACACACACACACACACACACACACACTATGTATTCGGCCTGTCTTAAAGGCACAGCACACACAATCTTAATAAAGGCAAATAGAAGTATTTGCATGGCATCACAACAACATCCTCTGCCCTTAGACCCTCACATTGAGTCAAGGTTTATTGGCAAAGACTGAAGTGTATAATCGCTATAAAATAAAATTAGCTTGGTTTCCGTAGCCTTATAATTATTCTTTCATAGATACATTGAACAAGGGTCTTGCTTTAGAGAGTTTTGCCATCTTGTGCTGCCATGTTTGTACGGCAACATATGGTAAAATGGTTTAGATCTTCACCTCATCGCTCCATGCTTCTGAAATACTCCCAGTCGTCCGGGTCGTTTTTTTATCCTCGGAGGCCACCGTCACTTTGCCGACGAGAGGGTTGAGTGCGAGCAAGTGCTGCAATCTAGAATCCGAACGTTAGATATCACAATTTTACCCCAATTTTACAAACTGGACCTTTAACATTCAACCAAAACTCTGACTGTGCGACACTGAACCTTTCCCCTCTGTCTCTCTCTGGTTGAATATACTACTTGTATGACTTTGAGTCCTGCTGTAAACACATTATGCAGATTACTATGGTCTACATCTATAAAACTCCTACAGTGGTTTAGCAGACGGAGACCGACTCTGAGGTCGTGACCTCCAATTGAATACGAGAGATTCGCCGGTATAGAGTAGCCAGACATAATACGCCTGTAATGTTTTTACACGGTTTAGATTTCCCAATGAACTTCCATAACCCAGGCCTCACAAACACACACACACACATACACACACACACAGGACAGACGTCATGTGGTTCTGATTCAGTCGTGTGTAATGAAGTTAGCTCGGCCCTATTACATGTATTATGTGAGTGGGTGAGTGGCAGGTGGAGCTGTGGCAATAACACACACACTGACCTGATTGGGAACATGTGGATTGCATCTGCCCTTCAAAATAAAACTGCTGAACTCTTCATACTCACCTTTCAGCCCTGGGCGAACAAAGCCAGAGGATAATTATGGGGTTCACAGAGAGACAAAGGAAGAGGACAAAAGGTAGAGCAGAAGATGAAGACGCCTCATTAAGGAGGATGAATGTGAAAACACCGTGTAGATGTGGAAAAAAGATGAGACTCTTTTTTTTCTTCTTTTTTTCCCCTGCTGATTCACCAGCACAATAGAAAATCTTTTTCAACATATTATTCTGTTCTCACTCATGTTCATAAAAACCAAAAACATCCCTGATAAGTCACAGGCAAAGATAAGCTCAAGGTCCCATTTCTGCAAACCTTTATTCAAGGTCATGATGAAAATCAATGTTGCACATGCATATTTAAGTTGTGTATTTTCTCGTATCTGATTTTCATTTCATTTAGTCGCCTGTCAATAACCGTACATCCTGGAAGATCAAAACGACTTTCATCCAGTTTTAAAGGGATAGTTCACCCAAAATTGAAATTGAAATCATTATCTACTTATCTACCCTCATGTTGACTAAGGGCTGGGACATCCAAATACCTCCATGCTGCTCGTATGTAATGCCTGTCTTGTATTGAAGCCCCGGAATGCGAAATTGTCCCGAAAAAAATTAAATAAGTCTATATTTCAAGCTTGTTTGTAGCGGAAGCTTCTCAAAGCTCCTCTTCCCGGTTCATCAAATTTGGACGAACCAGGGTCTGTCCTCTTCCCAGTTCGTCCAAATTTGACGAACGGTATTTGGATGTTTTTTGGTGTGTCTTTTTGTTACGAAGACAGTTGGTATCCATTCGCAACCGTTATATGGACATGCACTGCTACGCTGAGACCCCCTGTAACTCAGAGAAGCCACGGAGGACTCTGAAACTTCTCCCAGACATGAGGGTGAGTAGATAATGCCTGAAATTTCAATTTTGGGTGAACTATCCCTTTAAGGTGGATTTTTTTTCCACTTTATGAAATATTTTTTGTAGTTATTGTACATCTTTATTTTATATGAGACAGCTTAGCTCAGTGCTCAGTCCTGTCAATCTGCTTTCTTCTGTGTTTCTACTGGTATTAATCCCCTGCTCTGTTTGTTATGGACTGGATGACATCTCTGGTGAAAACATCCTGAACCTGAGGATCAGAAGTTTATTGGAGAAACAACTGAAACAAAGGTTAGCAGCAGTTCTCAGCTCCCAGCCCTCAGGTCCTGTTTCCTGTCTTTTCTGGCAAAAAACCACTGACTTTTGTGATGTGACACCACACCGCTTTATTCAGTGTTTCCACTGCTTAAAATCATCTGCTGTGTTTATTGTGAAGAAGAGCAGGAGATCTCTGTGGAGGATAAAAAAGCCTGACACTTAAGTTGAAAGAAAATTTAGATTTTCCTCCTGAGTTGGTTCAGCATTTGAAGATTTCCAACTTTGGCGCTCCCTGGTGCTTGGAAACTCTGCAGGGAGACCTGGTGCACGACAACTTACCGGTATTAAAGCAGAAGTAAGCGGAATATTTGTGTTAATATAAGTCTTAAATAGTTATATCTTCCGACAGAAATCACTTATATAGAGTGTTTGGTCCGAAACACGGGTCTGTCAGTCACTCTGCTCTGCTGTAAGCCGAGGGGAAAACTTTCCTTATATCCTACATCCTTTATCCAATGAGGAGAGAGAACGGCATAAAGGGGCGGTCCTCTCTGTGTGTGCAGCCAAGGGATGCGCGTGAATGTGGTGACGTAGGGACGAGGGCGGGGACTGCTAACCCCATCGGCTGACAGGAAGTTAGCCAAAACGACCGGATCGCTTACTTCTGCTTTAAGTTGAAAGAAAATTTTGATTTTCCTCCTGATTTGGTTCAGAATTGGAAAATGTCCAACTTTGGCGCCCCCTGGTGTTTGGAAACTCTGCACGACAACTTACCGGTATTAAATCATGAAATCCTCTTTATCGTGCATCAATTAGAGCATCTTTAGGGTTGAATATCTAAGTGAAGAACTTGAAAGCATCAGTTTCCTGCTTCTCCACCAGTTAGGCTGTGAGCTAATCAGAGCAGCCCAGACCGCCTCCGGTTCCTGGGGGATCCTGAGGCCCTCCCAGGCCAGATGGGATTTCTAATACCTCCAAGGTGCTCTGGCCTTGCCCTGGAGGGGGGAGGTGGGGGGTGGAGGGTCTCGCTCCTCTCAGGTGCACATGCCTGGAATACATCAAGGATGCTCATCAGGTGCTGAAGCTGCAGGTTCGCTCGGCCTGTTGAATTTATTTATCCTCTTCTAACTCTGGTGAACTCTGAGTCCTTGGAAAGGTTTAACAGCCGGTGGTGACTGTTTCTATCCATCCAGACTAATTACACATCACTTCTGAAGGTTTATTGGATTTAAACGACTGCCATTAAAATCTTGCCACGACTCTACAAACTTCATGCAGATTTCCAAAAACCTTGGCCAGGATTTTTCTTTTCCTTTTTTTTTGAAGTCCCACTCCGGTGTCAGGTCGTGTGCAGCTCTCAACCTGAATTTAAACCTGGAAAAACAAAAATATTTGATCATTTGCCAGATAAAAAGAAGCCCCGTGTCCTCTCATTTCTCAAATTGCCAGGAGCTGTAAGACTCAGAGGAGCAGAGAGACTTTTAAAGTCTGTCTGTCTTCATCACATCCCCACACAGAGAAATAAAACCTCCCTCTACTGCGGGCTGTGCAGCCAGTGTACCTCACACCTTTACCTTGTTTCATCTGTCTTTTATTCCATCAGGGGTGGATGTTGTATAATAGCAGAGGTGTCCTTCCTTCCATCCATCCATCCATCCATCCATCCATCCGTCCTCTTTCCTGTAATCTCCCGGCCCAGTAGGAGCTGAACGACTCCCTCCTCCTGAGAAAACCTCCCCTCCTCCGGCTCTGCAGCAGCACCTCCATCTTTTCCATCTTTCCCCTCCCTCCTTCTCTCTTTTTGTAGTTGTAAGCTGTGATCTTCTGTCAGCTCCCATCAGACAGGTCAGCTGGAAGACAAGAGGAGGAGAGGGAACCGAGCCGCTGACCTCTTCCTCTCTCTTTCTCTCTCTTCCATAACGAAGAGAGTGCATCTTCATCTCTCAGTGTCGAGGAGCATTTTTGTGGTAATTTCTACCTTTTTTGTCCGTTTTGAAAACAACTCACAAGATTTTTTTTATTTCCTTTCACAACCAGAATTCAAAGTGATTCACTTTGTGGAGCTCTGTTCTTATTCTCCATGTAAAGATTATTTTGAAATAGAAAAATAGAAAACAGAGCTGTGTCTTTTACGCTTTGTCTCTGGGTAGAAGAATAAAGGTCAGGTCCGGTGTGCTGTAAAAGAGGCTCGTTCAGTCCAGGGACAAACATCCGGACTGTCCCAACCTCACCCCGTGGAAATGAAGTTCATACCAAGCAGCAGTCTCCTCTGATGACCTCTAGAGTGAGTCACTGACAGTGAGTCTGGCTTCATGGACTCCTGTAGTAAACATTTACAACTTCACAGCAGGAATAAACATGTTTACAACCTGAAACACAAAACACTTTTATGGTGCGTTGCATTTACATTGGAAGTCTGAAGTCGGAGCTCAGCATGACATCACCTCTGAGTCGAGCACTTTCCAGTCTCAAAACAAACACCTAAGTTGTAAAAGATGATTATTTTGATTTATTTTTATGTAATATCTCAAAAATATAACACTGTCATCCTTGTAAATGTTTAGATTTCAGTGCAAATGATTTATAATGTTTTTAAAAAGCCATATAAACTTACAACAAAAAGATGGAACCTGCACCAAAACAGACAGACACTGGTAGCTACTGTCAGCAATACTTAAACTAACAACTAACAGCATATACAGTTTTAAATATACAAAACTTTTACATAATGTCCATGGAGAAGAACTGAACAGTAAATAGTAAAAGTGTTCACCACTGTTGACACGAGTAGCGGCCATCTTGGATTCTTAAACGGACACCGAGGAGTTTTTTTTGGGGGGTTATAAAAAAGTCTCATATTAAAGCAGATATCAGTGGAATGTTTTTGTTAATATAAGTCCTAAATAGTCCTATTTTCCGTCAGCAATCACTTACATGAAGTATTTCAGCCTAAACACGAGTCTCTCCGTCACTCTGCTCTGCTGTTTTCTTGTCTGTAACAACATCTATTGCACGTCTGTCCGTCCTGGGTGAGGGATCCCTCCTCTGTTGCTCACCCTGAGGTTTCTCCTGTTTTTCCCTGTTAAAAGGGTTTTCCATGGAGTTTTTCCTCAGTCGATGTGAGGGTCTAAGGACAGAGGATGTTGCTACGATGCCATGTAAAGCCCTTTGAGACAAACTGTTTGTAAAAACGGGCTATACAAATAAAATTGCCTTGCCTTGCCTTGCCTTGCTGTAACCCGAGGAGAAAATTTTCCTTGTGGGATACAAGTGTTATCCAATGAGGAGAGAGAACGGCATGAAGGGCTGTGTGTGCAGCCAAGGGATGCGCGTGAATGTGGTGACGTAGCACGAGGACCAATTGATGCCTGACAAGGGCGGGGGCTGCTAACTCATGGTGCGTTCAAAGAAACTCGTACTTTGTGTTTTTCCTTCCTGTGAAGTCATACCAGTTCGATCTGGTACGAGTTCACGGGTCGGAAGTTACGAGTGGCCGTTATAGGGAACTTTCACAGACAACAGGATGGTAAAAACACGAGCTACGGGTTACCTGGAACGCTACCAAGTCGTAGTTGTGACTTGAAGCTGTAACTTACGGTTTCAAAAGCCTGCCTTGAACGCAGCATTAGCCGAAACGGCCGTGAAGCTGATATCTGCTTTAATGTGGATGAATCTACAGTACATTACCCACACTTGTTAATGGGTCCATTTTCGATAAATATATTGTTTTGTCATTATAGTTATTTTGTTATTATTATTAGGAGTGGTCGACTCGCCCAGCATTTCCTAATTTCAGTTTTGTGGACGCTGCCCGGCGGGTCAAGCGAATAACGGCGCCAAATCGCCATTTACAAACCTCCGACTTTCATTCTTGATCAATGAAAACATTCTTGGCAAATGTTTTCGCTTTTGTCCGTTTTGCGCCGGTCCAAGAATTTCACAGTGTGCGCGGAGGCTCATGGGAAATGTAGTGTGAAGAAACCCCGCTATCCAAAACTCCTCGTAGTCACTTTTGCCAACGTTCTTCTTTTTGGACTGCTATTGTACTAAGTCGGGGGCTTGTGGGATTTGTCGCGACTTCAGGATATTCCGACCTCTGATATCCAACCTGAAAGCAGCACAAGTCTCTGTTGGTGATGTTTTAATGTTTTTCTTGGAAATACATTCAGAGTCGTGTTTGTGATGACGGTTTTACAACAGAAGCTCTTTGGTTAAAGATAGGGAAAGCTTATGTTTTGGTGTGTGTGTGTGTGTGTGTGTGTGTGTGTGTGTGTGTGTGCTCACTGGGAGTTGATACCAAGCTGTCAAATCATATCGGAGCCTTAATAAATTGTCCCACTGAACTGAAAAAAAAAAAAAAATAGTTGATTGTGTGGACTGAGAGACTGTGTGTGTTATAATGGCTCAGACATTGTCACTAATTATCCCGTCATTAGATTCCACTCAACAACACACTATAAAACAGATACAATCTCACACACACACACACACTGGCTCAGACAGAGCTCATTAGGCACCGGTTTCAGGGTCACAGAAACACAGAGCAGGGACAGATGTGAGAAATAGGTGCAGAGAAAAGCCTGATGAGGAGATAACTAACAGGCATAATAAGACAAAGAGAAAGATTAAGAGAGTGTGAAATAAAAGATAAAGACAGAGGAGTGATGAGAGAGAGAGAAGGGATGGAGGGAGGGAGGGAGGGAGAGAGAGAGCAGCAGCGATGATGTGAACTGGAGTTTAAAGAGACAGGACTTGTGAGCTTTACAAGCAGCTTTAAGTAGACTTTTGGGATTATTAAGGGTTTTAAAAGCTTGTTGTTGGATGGTTCACCACTATTCCCATAGGTGTGAAAGCCACTCTGGGGAGGTGCAAGTTACACACCATCCCATAAAAACCCAAGGACAGCAGCTCCACAGAGGACGGGCTCTTCTCCACCAGTGTTTTCAACAGTCATTTTAATGGATCAGCCGCTCCACTCGTTAAATGTAATAACACAGATTTCAGAGCGACTTGTATAATAGACATGTTATCAGACCGTTTTTATTCTACACAGTTTAATGGCTCATCCATATTAAAGATAAAAAACAACAATATGTAAACACTTCCTATAGTTTGACAAGATACAACAACCACATGTCCAACAACAGCAACAGAATCTCAGGTTTCTTTATTTCTTTTTTTTTGTCGGCGGAGGAAAAGATGTTTACCTCGTGTCTCCTCTCGAAACTTTGAAGCTGTTTACTCAAACACACAAATGTCAGCTTTGTTCATGAGCTGTTTTGATGTCAGGAAAAAAAAACAAAAAAAACTCTGCCACCATTACTGCAGCACGGCTGAAGGTGCTCTCTCTTCAGAGGTGACGCAATTGCGTTTGGACTTGATGAAAAGAAGCGAGCAGACACTTAAAGATGCTGATTCGCTGCAGGCGGCAATAAAATGGGTCAAGGACACTTCTGTGAAAAGTGGAAACTGTTTCAACTTAACCAAGAGAAAAGAAACTAAAAAAAAATCACCAGTTCTTAACTGTGGAGGAAAATAGATAAGAACCGGAGATCCTCGACAGGTCTGAGATGAATCGGCCTCTAAAACAACTCTGTCTGGTAACGTTGTGTTATTATCTCATAGCGTGGTGAATGTGCAGGTCACAACTTGTCCACCAGAGCGTTTTGGAGTTGTTGTATTGTGTATTTGATGAGTTTGATGAGGGAAACCAAGAAATCCCATGAGCCTCCGTAGCGTAGCTCTGAGCAGCTCACGGCTCTGCTCCGCCGTTCTAAAAACAGCTTGCACCGACAATTAAAGGGAACAAACCTACTCCTAAAACTATAGGGATTATGGCAATGGGCCAGTTGGCCAAAATGTTGAACTATCCCTTTAAGGATCGTCTTGTTTGTTTGGCTCTCGAAGTTTAGGAGTCTCAGCTGGTGGGATTTTGTTTTTTAGTTGATTCATTTGAAACACACAATGAAATACTCACATACTCTGTCACTGTGTTAGTTATAGATATAAATATTGTACAAAAAAACACATCTACGTCCCCTCTAATGTGACATTTGTGCAAAAAAAATAAAAATAAAAACTCATTCTGATCTGCAAGTGACACTGAAACTGAAGTTCTTCTTTCTCTATTTGTCTGGCTTCATGTTGTTCAGTTTCTGCGACATCCTCCTCCATAAACACATCAGGGTCACTGCCCAGTCACTCCGCAGCAGGTAAATCAACCACACACACACATAGTTGCCATGGTTACTCAAAAAATGGTCACAGCTCGGTCAGATTTGGGAAAAGATGCTGATTTAGCTTAAAAAAGATGCTTCAATCACTACCTCAGCATATAAGATAGTCTTTGCTGCATTAATAACAACGTGGTGGTTAACTTCAATGATGGAACAAATACCAGCTGCTGCAGGTTTTCACGTGGGAATCGAACGGCGCTCTCCTTCACTCTGCTCCTCTCGTATAGTTTTCCTCTGTTGGTAAATAAAGGTGGCAGCAGACAACAGCAGAGCAACAGAGATAATTAGGACAAAGTCCTGTGGATCAGAAGCAGCTTTTAGTGCCGTTATCATAAGAGGTGGCGTCTGAATCCCCCCTCTGCTCGGCTCTAATAGGGGCAGATAGAGACAGTAAATGAACTGTGGCTGTATTACAAGTGCCCAGGGAGCTGGACAATTAGAGTACAGTGAGCACACACACACACACACACACACACAAAAGCACACTAGAAATTCTGTCCATTGCTTTGCGTAGAAGAACAGAAGAGAAGAGAAGAGAAGAGAAGTGTCTTGAAGCAGCCCACACCTGCAGCCTGAACAGACAGTTACAGGTGCAGGCTCACTTACACTTACACTTACAGGAGTAGTGCTTTTTTCTGCACATTGTAGCTTCAGACGCCCTAACCCTTACACACACACACACACACACTCACACACTTGTTTATGTGGAGCTCTGGACAGCGGATAGAGGCCGTTAACCGACCCCTAATGAAATCGCCCATCAGATCCCCGGCAGGCAGATGGTGTCAGCGAGTATTGAACCTGCAAACAACCTGTCAACCACCGCGGCTCAAAGTTGTCATTCACACTGATGCATTATTCCAAACTCACACTTCTTATTCTGTTGTGAATGCAGTGTGTGTGTGTTTTTTTTATTTCACTTAACCAGGACAAGTGTTCAGCACCACTGGTAACCTGCTGCACAATGAATCATAAACATAACACACAATGCCTTATAATGTAACGAGGACAGTGAATGCACCTTCACTTAGTTGACCTTAATTCCTACAGTATTTCTCATTATCCTATTTCTTAACCTCCTCTCTGGGGATGGATGTGCTTTAAAAAAGATCCTAAGTCAGTTTCTCAGACTGTTGTGTCACATCCAGTGTATTGATGTTGTTTATAGAGCTGGTTTTTATACCTAAATACTGTTGGTTAGGTTCAGGTTCAGGTTCAGGATACTACACTAAACTTGATCTGCTATGAAAGTGTAAAACGTCCACTTCAGATTGACAACACAAGACAGAAAAAAAAAAAGAAACATTCAAAAAAATTTAGATAAGTTAGAAGAGTTAATTAAAGGTCAATTCCGGGCAAATTCAACTTGGGGCTGTATTTTGCTAACATTTAGACACAAGTCTAAAAGAAGGAATCTGAAGATTTTCAGTTTAATTGCTCCTGTCAAGTCAAACAGACTTCTCGGTGCATGTTTGAGTAGCCATCTGACGCTGTCTGTGGGAAAAAAAATCTGGTTTTGAGGGATGTAAACAGCCTAAGCAGCGGAACTTATATCTGCTCCCATCGCTGCCGTGGCGATGCGGGGAAAGACACAACTACCGCAAAAAAGGAGCTGAAAATCTTCAGATTCCTTCTTTTAGACCTAAAATGTTAGGAAAATACAGCCCTGAGTTGAATTTGCCCAGAATTGTCCTTTAAGCAATTAAAATTTAAAGACTCAGGATGCTAAAATAAATACCAATAAAAAGCCTTTCAAGAAACAATAAATATATAAGCTGCCTATATACAGTAATCTATAAAAAGTTAGATGCCTTATATTCAGAACAAGGACATGTTTTTTTTTTTTTTTTTTTTTTTTTTGCATCACTTGATTAATTTCTTTGCTTTGACTGGATTTCAGTTTTTTGAGCTGCCACTGTGGTGTCCTTGCATCACCTGTTTCTAACAAACCCGCATATTTTTGCATCTTTTGATGGCATAACAACATGTAAGCAAATAGCAACTACTATAGCTTCCAACTAGCAGAGTTAAAATGCTGCACCGTAACTTTTCAGATGTGTTCATCATGACTGTGTGGATAAATGATAAATATTCCTGTGATGAAATAATGAAATAATGAAAGATGTGGAGAAAAACACAACAGCCCCTCCTGACTGTGATGTTCTCTGTGATTGACTGGGATGTCGTGTGCAGCTGCCTGTGTGAGACGCTCTGGGGTCGTCACCATACGACACAACCGACTCCGACTTGTCCAAACTGTTGTGGAAACCCAGCGGGCCGACAGATCCGGACCGACTCTACCTCCGTGTTTCCCTCCACCTGCCTGTTTCCCTCCTTTCTTCCTCTGTACCCGTCTCCTCCTGCTCCTCTTTCTTCATCTCTCTCTCTCTGTTTCTCTCACGCTGTCTCTCCCTATCCGTCTCTCGGTGGGCGGTCTCCATGAAAAGGTGGTCCACTTCTGAATCTGCTGCTTCTTTGAAGTCCAGCCATCTCTACCTCGCCTTCCTTTGCAATCTCTACCTCCATCCCTCCCTCCCTCCCTCCTACCCCCATCTCATCTGCTCACCTCCTCTCTTATCTCCTGGTCTATTTCCCCACCAACCCTCTCCTTCCATTTCCATCCTCCCTCTCGCTCTACATGTACTTCTTTTCTTCCCAAACTTCTGCTCCTTGTTTTCTGCCACTTTTTCCTCTCTCTCTCCTCCTCTCCTCCACCTTTTTCTCATCTCCTCTGTCTCTGCCTCCTGTTCCCCTTTGATCCACAAGTATTTCTCCTCTCGCTTGGAGGCATTTTCTCATTGACCTGACTTGACTGTGACAGTGGACAACATTTGTAGACTGTATTGAAGCAGCAGAGGTTCCTGCAGTAAAGGAAATGTTAAAACCCCCACCCTCCTTTCTATCTGTCGCCCAGCAGGCACATTAAAACATACTGGCACCAATCTGCCAACTATGGAGGACATTTGTAGTCATACGGCATCAGGCATGTAGGTGTAATCCACACATTGAATGTGTGTCCATGCTGCAGCTGCAGCGCATGGTAAAGACTCGTAGCACGGTGCACGTTCACTGTGGAGTTTAAGGGAATTCATATAGGACGCCTGGATTCAGATGAGGGATGCTGAGTTTATTCTGAGTTTATGATGCAGTCCCAGCTTCTCTCAGTGCAGATTCCTGAGTGATTAGTTTCACAGATTGGAGGTTGATCAATGCAGGAGGGAAGTTCTGTTTTATATTAGGTCAAGAGAAGGGCAGCGCTGAAATATAATTAAAGGGATAGATCACCCAAAAATTCAAATTTCACTCATTATCTACTCACCCTCATGTAGACTAAGAGCTGTGAGAGTTTTCAGAGTCCTCCGTCCCTTCTCTGAGTTACGGGGGGGTCCGCGCAGCAGTATTTGTCCATATAATGGTTGTCAATGGATACCAACTTTCTTCGTCCAAAAAGACACACCAAAAAACATCCAAATACCTCCATGCTGCGCGTCTGTAATGTCCCTCTTGTATTGAAGCCCCGACATGAGAAATTGTTCCGCCAGTCAGTGCAAATCTCGCAGTGAACTGAGACACTGGGAGCTTCCGCTACAAACAAGCTTAAAATATAGACTTATTTAATTTTTTTCGGAACAATTTCTCATGTCGGGGCTTCAATACAAGAGGGACATTACAGACGAGCAGTATGGAGGTATTTGATGTTTTTTGGTGTGTCTTTTTGGACGAAGAAAGTTGGTATCCATTGACAACCATTATATGGACAAATACTGCTACGCGGACCCCCCGTAACTCAGAGAAAGGACGGAGGACTCTGAAAATTCTCACAGCCATTAGTTGACATGAGGGTGAGTAGATAATGAGTGAAATTTGAAATTTGGGTGAACTATCCCTTTAATGTAAAATTTTAGAAATGCTATTTTTGCACTGATAATGGTTCAGCTGCCTTGTTAGCCACAGTGCTAATGCATTTGTACCACATGTTAAAGGCTGTTAATGTCACAAACTGACAGGTATTATTAAGGCAGCTGCTGAGCTTTAATCTGCATGTCATATCACCAATTAGATGATAGTATTAAAGAAAAAAGTTGAAGGTAATTTAGAGTTTGACATGCAAACTAGATATTTTAGTTTCAATTCAATCAAGTATTTGGGGAATGTTTTGTTTTCCCTTTACAGCAGTTATTTATCATCTAAACAAGTTCCTTAACATGAATAATTTCATTACAGAGCTTAATCTGATTTTATAGGCGTTTGAATTATTAATATCTTTTTACCTTGGGGTTTCACCACATGCTTTACTGCCAGAGATTGTGTATTTCCTTTACTGTAAGTAGTGTTACTTACATATGCAGTTTCTTCAGTTTTCCAGGGTCATGCCACCTTTCTTCCTCTTCTTCGACTACCTCTTTGTCTCTTTTATTTGAGATACTGTGATGCTGTAAACACGCTATAGGCTCTGAGCAAACTCCGAAACTGTGATAAGAGAGTTAAAACCAGGCTATGTGCTGCAGCAGCAGGTATCATGGGAGCAGATATCTGGGGAACACGCCGCCTCTGGGCCTTAAATATGTGCTTCTGAAAAGCTGCTAGGTGACTCTACTTTCTTTCATCATAACACGTGCATTAATCTGCAGCCGTAAGTGTGCATTCCTTTTCACGCCATACATCTTGTTGCTGTGAGCCGACAGTTTTCTAATTTTAATTTATTAGACTCAGCTCATTTCGCCCACAACTGAACTCCAACATTAGTCAGACAGCGCCATGTGTTAGGGAGGCTGAGAGTAACACTCAGCCGTGCTGCATCAGCATCCTGAGTTTAGAGGCTGATGGCTTGTTATAGGCTGCTCCGTGCACACAGCAGCTCAGCTGGGACAGAGCTGCAGGCTGTGGCATGGGACAGCATGCAACATATGTACATGCACATACAATCACTCATGGTGTTTTTAATTTTTAACATATCACACCAGCAATCCTGGATCTGCTTCATTATTTACACCAGCAGGTACTCAATAACACACACAAGGTAAACAATAAAGCTGATTTATGGATGACATATATTTGTATTAAAGCTCCATACAGTATAAAGGTAGATGTTTGTGTTAAAGCTCCATACAGTATAAAGGTAGATGTTTGTGTTAAAGCTCCTTCAAAATAAAGTTAGATGTTTGTGTTAAAGCTCCATACAGGTAGATGTTTGTGTTAAAGCTCCATACAGTATAAAGGTAGATGTCCATGTGTAGTGTGATTATAAAGCAGCTGTAGGTTCTATATTAATACTGTGAAAGTATCAAAGCCTCAGTCCACAGAGAAATGCACACAGCCTGTATTCAGAAACTGAGCCTTAAAACCAGCCGTCAGGACTTCCTGTCACTTTGTGATGTCACAAATATCAGGCCACCATCTTTGCTAGTTCTTTTTCTTACCCGAGAAGACTATAGAGCTCCAGAGACTATAACAGAGGTGAGATGGTCCTTTAGAACAAATCTGACATTGATAAGCCACTGGAGTTTAGCTTAGATCACAGTTTTATTTAAAGTAACAACCAACCTGACTGCAGAACTTTTCTATTTCTGATTTCCTTCTTGTGCCTTCCCCTGCAGCTCTGCCCTCCCTCCTCCCTCCTCCCTCCTCCCTGTGTATGACACAGCTCACAAAAGAGGAGTTTATATACATTTACACATGACAGAATATGCATTGAATGCGGCGCTTCTGCACACTTCATTTTCACAAAACACAGTATCTGGTCACTTCCAGCTGTTAAGAGGGGGAACAGAAGTTGTTGTGTTTTCCATTACCTACTCTTTTCTTCCTCTGCAGAGCCGTCCACTCACAGGTGAGCTCTGCTGGGAATGCTTTAACAGCAGGTGCAGGCAGGGTGACCATGATAATGCATGGGTTGCAGCGAGCTGGGTGGCTTCACGGGGTGAGGAGGAGGAAGAGGAGGAGGAGGAGGAGGCGACAAGATGAGAGTATAGCTAAAAGAGAGGCTTGAAAGAGTAGACAGGAAAGAGAGAAAGAGATGAGAGTCAAGAAAAGAGACGTGAGGATGGAGCACGGAGGAAATATGGAGGGGGAGGAACGTGGACAAGGAGGAGGGAGACGGAGGAGAAAGTTGGGCAGACTTCAAAGAAAAGCAGGGGATTAAACACAGGACCACCCCAGCATGGGGGGAGTCCCACTGGGAAAGGAGGGAGAGACGGTATAGGAAAAAAAAAAAAAAAGAAATCACAGAGGCAGTGGAGGATATGGACGAGACACGGGGTCTCATCTTTTCTTTTTCTGCGGCTTCGAAACTCGGTCGATGCTCTGATTCATCATCGCTGCCAAATGTGAGCAGTCGTCACTTCCATCTGTTCCATTGTTTCTCCGTCAACCACTGTGTGTTATCTATCTCCTACTGCATGTTTGCTCCTTATCTTAATGAAGCATCATGGTTCCAAGTTAATTGGTGCAACATTAATAGAATATAAACAAAAGACGAATAAACAACTCGTGCTTTTTGCCAGTTGCTGTCGAATAAGTCTTTGTCAGTCATTGTTTCTGGGACGCAGAAGGCCGACAAATCATGTGTAAATAGATTTAATTATGGGGAAATAAAGAGTATAATGAAGATTGTTTCTTTTTTTTGTCAATTAAATGATCCATAAATTATTTAAAATGTTCAATATCTCAGTCCCACTGCACCTCAAGAGTTTACATCCATGGCTAACACAACGGTATCTAAAGAAACAGCAGGTTAAGTAAAAGTAAGTAAGTAAAATTTTATTTATATAGCACTTCTCACAGAGAAGACTCACAAAGTGCTTCACAGATACATAAAAATACAAACATCATATAAAAATACAAACATCATTTAACATTTGTGTTTGTCAATATGTCTTTCATTGTCATAGTCGCCTTTTTGTTCTTTGTGTACATTATTATGTGCAATGTGTCTTTTTTGCAGACTTTCAGGTTTGCCATTTGCTCCACTAAAACGGTCTGAAAACATAACTTCCTGGCCCTTTTTCATCTGGAAAAAATATATATCTATTTATAATAGATTAGTAAAGTTTATTTTTTAATAGTTCCATGCAATTTATTTACTTATTAAATAAAGGAAACTTGTTAAAATGCACCTGTTGCCCGAAAGCAACAGCGTACCATTATAGAAAATTGCAATGTTGCCTTGAGGCAACAGTGGACCATTATGGAATCAAAATTGCATTATGAGACTATGGTAGTGTGTGTTTAGGTGTAAATATAATTTCAAAAACATATAATTCATCATAATTTTGTTTTTATCCTTAATGAATTTGATTTTGGATGCAGTAAAGTAAACATCAGGCTATTATGTTGATGATGAGGAAGATGAGAATGAGAATTCGGATGAGGATGAGGCCAGTGGAGGTGAAAGTCTACAGAGACTGGTGTTTCTAATACAGTATGAACCGTAATGGTACAATGTTGCCGACAGGCAAAAAATCTTCCAAAAATAAATAATTTAAAAAAAATTTCTTTAGATTATGTTTATTAACTCATTGAGTGCCAACCACGTAATTTCTCGTTTTTCGTTCCCATGCGTTGAGTGCCAACAACGTAATTTTACGTTTTTTGCTTTTTTTTTTAAATTATGAAAATAGACACTTTAATACACATTATATGTAAATTTGGGGACTCTACGACGAGGAGAACTGAAATAGATGACGATCAAAGTCACATGACAGCTCATGATCTGGAAGTTTTTATCATAACTCAGCTTCTGCAAACGAGTTCTGCATGCAGATGCAGCGCAGCTGCTCTGCTCTCACCAGCGCTGCTGCTCCAGCTGCTCGAGCTGCTCGGAGCTGAACCAGGAAGCTCTCAGCCGACAGTCCGCCCGGTCTTCAGCTGGAGCAACACCGTGTCCTCCCCAAAGTCCTCCCGCGGTAAAATCTGATGGTCTCTGGGCCAAAGCAGACCGGCATCACCGACCCGTACCACAGAAGGACCGCGACCACCGGCGGGACCGGTCTTCCCGAGCCGCGGTGGCCGACAGACCCTCACGTTCCGCGGGGAGAAGCTGTGACACGGCACGGTGCGTCTGTGTTATTGTTGTTTAGTGGCGCCCCCCCCCGCCCCCGATGGTGGTTTTGTGAATAGAACAACAACTGTTGTATATATTTATCTTATACGAGCCCTTTGATCCAGAAATGCGAGTGTCAGAAGAGCGACAGACACAAACAGCGCACCTTTCATAAAAGACGCTCTATCTCCTTTTCTAGAAAAAAAGGAGGGATTTTGGTGAAACCCAGCCATGTTTAGCTTGACTTTTCTCAGGAACGGAGGCACGTAGAAACAAACGGTTTGTGGCCACTTGAAGCATTAAGTTAAACCTTTCAATTGAGCCACAGTATGTGTTGGTGGCAATAATATAGAATACACTGTGGCTCTACATAAAAAGTCAAAAATGGTCTAAATTGCCGGTACACTTGACTAAAACTTTGGAAAGGAGCGCGGCACTCAATGAGTTAAGTCTATTTTGAGACATAAAAACACTCCAAACATTTTTTTCCCCACTGGCATCATAATGCGTACCATAGAGGGTTAAGTAAAGTAAAAGTAAAGTTAAGTAAAAAATTAACGTGCAAAAACAAAGATAATCAAGTCTACATAATTTTTTAATTCATGTGTTTTTGCTATTATTATGTGAACATGAAGTTTTAGTTTTAGTTTTAACAGTGAAGTGAAGTGCACTTGATTTTACAGTTAAGGAGATGAAACACTCATTAAAAAAAACACTTACATGGTCCTTTAACACCTGGATTTCTCCACTTATACAACAATAGAGCTCCGGCATGCACACAAAACATCAGCCTGCTGTCACACTTAAGCTACTGTACCACACATGAATATCTGCATGCAAACCGCACACAAAACCACAGACACACACACACACACAAGCAGGACTTTGACTTCATTACTACGACGAGTCGACGCAGCCTCTCACTGAAGACCATAATCAGGTTTCGGCCCTAGCTGCTCGCTGTCTCTCCGCGCGCCTCCCGGCCGCTGTGACATCCATCATGACGGGCAGATTGAGCGACTCAGTGATGAAGAAGCACAAATCTGATCTGCTGCATTGATTCACGCCATTATGAGATTACTGGCAGGCTTCAATCCAGTAATGCAGGCGTTCATATTCTGTCAGCGGTGACAGGGTGTTATAGAATATGGCTGCTCACCTTCATACAGTCCTTTATTGAATCGATACCTGGAAACATAGTCTGAATCTTTCATTGAGTCTCAGCTCTCATCAATAATTTGCTAAGAAGGATGTAAACTCAGGGACGGATCGATGACGAGTCATTTAATGAGATAAGTAGCTTCTGCAGGAGAGCCAGTGTGGGATTTGAATTTTTGATACGCAGCGATAAAGTGAACAAACAACAGTCAGGAAGGATTTGACATCAACTTTTAGTTGTTTAAAGGGATAGTTCACCCAAAATTGAAATTCCACTCATTATCTACTCACCCTCATGTGGACTAAGGGCTGGGAGAAGTTTCAGAGTCCTCTGTGGCTTCTCTGAGTTACAGGGGGTCTCGGCATACGTAGCAGTGCATGTCCATTATAACGGTTGCAAATGGATACCAACTGTCTTTGTAACAAAAAGACACACCAAAAAACACCCAAAGACCTCCATGCTGCTCGTATGTAATGTCCGTCTTGTATTGAAGCCCCGAAATGCCAAATTGTCCCAAAAAAAATGAAATAAGTCTATATTTCAAGCTTGTTTTGTAGTGGAAGCTTCTCGAAGCTCCTCTTCCCGGTTCGTCCAAATTTGACGAACTGGGAAGAGGAGCTTCCGCTACAAAACAAGCTTGAAACATAGACTTATTTAATTTTTTTCAGGACAATTTCGCATTTCGGGGCTTCAATACAAGACGGACATTACATACGAGCAGCATGGAGGTATTTGGATGTTTTTTGGTGTGTCTTTTTGTTACGAAGACAGTTGGTATCCATTTGCAACCATTATATGGACATGCACTGCTACGCCAAGACCCCCTGTAACTCAGAGAAGCCACGGAGGACTCTGAAACTTCTCCCAGCCCTTAGTCCACATGAGGGGGAGTAGATAATGAGTGAAATTTCAATTTTGGGTGAACTACAGTATCCCTTTAACTTGACGCTCTGTTGGGAGCCAGGTCACTGAGAGTATAACAAGACCTTTTCTTTTTTCTTTTTTGTCATCCACCCTCGTCTCACTTTATTATTTCATTCCCCCGGAGTCGTCAGAAAACTCGGAGTCACCTCTAATTTAGAGCGGCTGTAAGGGCCCTGCTGAGGGGCCGGTTTCTGTAGAGCCGCTGCAAGCCACTTGTGCAAAGATACTGCTGATGTCCTGCTAGAGCTGCACCTATTATTCCATAATGTGAGTGTGAAAACAGCCTATTAGCCGGTGAGGCTGCACTCTGGAAGGCTGATGTGGCCCTAATGGTCCCTGTGGGTGCACTGGAGAAATCCCAATATATCAGTGCTGCTCCCTCCTCGGCCGTCTGTCTTCATTTTCAGGGGCTTTTTTTTCTTCCAGTTTGTGAGGATGGCAACGACTGACAGCCCCCCCCTCACCCCATCCCATCCCACCCCCCACTCCCACCTATACTGCTGCAAAGATCATCTGGTTAGAGAAAAGGTGCCTTCAATTTACCAGAATATTGCTCTAGGTCAGGGAGGATTTGAAAACTTTTGCTCGCAAACAAGCTCCTCACCGTTTAAAGGCTGCAGCTTTTCTTAGAAAAAAAAAAAAAAATCCTCCACCAGCATCGACTGAAGACGGATTTCAACACCTTTAATGTCTCAGGAACAGTGAGAAATAATCTATTTGTCTGATAAACAATGCCTACAAATTACATGTTATTCTTTTACAAAAGAGGAAATCATTTTTTACACAGATAAATTCCGCAAACAGTGACATTTCAAACAAATTAATTACTAAGCAAACAAGTTAAAAGGTTTTCTGAACAATATGATCCTTTTTGTTTGTTGTTTTGGATCTATCGCTCTTATTTACTTCCTTTCAGTTTGGTATTTGCCACAGAAAGGTGCAGAGAAGAGCAGGAGGAGTAAAGCAGACCGTGGTCAACAGCTTCATGCTAGATGTAATTCACAGTCAGCTCAGATATTGTAAAGCTGCATGTGTTGATCAGAGGAGGATCTGCCTGTTGAAAGTCAGATGATTAAGGATCCAGTCTACCTGCTGGAGCGGCTACATGGCCACTCACACAGTCCATGCATCTGAAATAAAGGTAAACGGGCGTTTTTCCCAAAAAAAAGCACAGTTTTATTGATTAAGAATCTCCAAAGCAACAAACATGAAAACAAACAACTCTGACCTGAATCTCATGAATAAAGATCTCACTGATGTTGCTGCCTCCAAAAGCAGCCATTGATCTTTGGAAAATGTTTTTTTTTTTTTTTTTTTTTAACTTCCATAATTAACATTTTGAATATTGAGATTGAATTCACACCATATTTCACAGTGAACTTCTCTCTGTTAGACAGTCCCTCTGCTGTGCTGCAAGTACATAGTGTAATGTGTAGTTGGTTGCGCACTATTTCTGCACTGTGACATCCAACATCAGCCTATAGTTTAGCCTCATTTAAAGGGATAGTTCAACATTTTGGCAAATTGGCCCTCCGGAGCGTTTTGAAGTTGTCAGATTGTGTATTTGATGAGTTTGATGAGGGAAAACAAGAAATCCCATTAGCCTCCGTAGCGTAGCTCTGAGCAGCTCACGGCTCTGCCCCACCGTTCTAAAAATAATTTGCACCGACAATTAAAGGTAACGAACCTACTGCTATGACTATAGGGATGGGCCAATTTGCCAAAATGTTGAACTATCCCTTTAACCAAGAGCAGCCGCTGCTTCTGGTCTGATATCAGACGTTACTGTACATGCTATAACATTCATGTTCAGTGAGGGTACATTAAGTCATTATGAAAATGAACAACACTTCTTGTGTTGTCAGATTAGTTTTATTTCCTTGTACTTAACTTCCTCCAAACCTGGCAACATCTGTTTTCATTCACTTCTGTTGTGTGGCTTTTGCCGTTGTGTTTTGGCTTTTGCATTCATTTTTTCCATTTATGTGCTTGTCCTTGCCTGTTTTAAAATATTCAATTATAAAACTAATACACCCACTTACATTAGCTTTCTGAGATACAAGCATAAGGTATGTGTAGGAGCAGAAATATTTGCAAACATCCCCTTGACAATGTTCGTCTTATGTCTAGACTCTGAACTGCTGCTGTTGCAGATTAGAAGATATCAAAGGTCCAAGCTCTCAGACTGAGAAATAAGGAATATATAGTTCAGTCACAACACAACACAACACAGTGATGTTGTCGTCTCCGTCTTTTCATTTATGGTCAAATCTGCATCTCCTCTGTGGCTCATGTTAATTTCATAGTGATTCTTAGTCCCTGAAGCTGGAGCAGCAGAAGTTAAGTGACAGTGTGTAAACATTTCTGGCCCACTTTTGGGAGAAATAAAAATGCAGAAGTAGCCTTACGTGTCACTGTTTATAACAGGGGGTGTTTATCCTTTACTGGACTGGGGGGGAGTGGGGGGCTGGAGCAGAAGTTAAGAGGATAGCCATTTCTCCAGGCGCGGCTGCACCAGTGGATCGAATTTATATCGACGCTTTATAAGCTTTTATTAAAGGGGCCCTACCATCAGGTTCTCCAGTGCAAAAATGAAATGGCATATTATTACCCTTATGGATAAACTGCCTAATAAACAGAAAGTCATGCAAGAAAAGTGCTGCAACAAGCTGAACCACAACTTTCCTCTCACTCTCTCTCTCTCAATTCAATTCAATTCAATTCAAATTTGCTTTATTGGCATGAATGTCACAAAGACTATGTTGCCAAAGAATAAAGACTCAATGAAACAAAACAACAATAAACTTGTTGGGATAGTTCACCCAAAATTCAAATTTCACTCATTATCTACTCACCCTCATGTCGACTAAGGGCTGGGAGAAGTTTCAGAGTCCTCCGTGCTCTCTGAGTTACAGCGGGGCTCCGTGCAGCACTGCATGTCCATATGACGGTTGCGAACGGGGCTCTCACTTTTCGTCGTCCAAAAAGACACACCAAAAAACATCCAAATACCTCCATAGTGCTCGTCTGTAATGTCCCTCTTGTATTGAAGCCCCAACATGAGAAATTGTTCTGAAAAAATTAAATAAATCTATATTTTAAGCTTGTTTGTAGCGGAAGCTCCCAGTGTCTCAGTTTCCGCTACAAACAAGCTTAAAATATAGACTCATTTAATTTTTTTCGGAACAATTTCTCATGTTGGGGCTTCAATACAAGAGGGACATTACAGACGAGCACTATGGAGGTATTTGGATGTTTTTTGGTGTGTCTTTTTGGACGACGAAAAGTGAGCTCCGTTCGCCACCGTCATATGGACATGCACTGCTGCACGGAGCCCCGCTGTAACTCAGAGAAGGCACGGAGGACTCTGAAACTTCTCCCAGCCCTTAGTCGACATGAGGATGAGTAGATAATGAAATTTGAATTTTGGGTGAACTATCCCTTCAAGAGAAAAAATAAAAATAATAAAAAAAGGTGTGATTTTGAGGAAATCAGGCATTTTTGTTAAAATTTGGGAAATGCAGTAGCCTAATTCTTGTCTAATTTCTTTCTATTTGGGACGATATGTGAGAAAGTGAGTTTCTGTCTCTTCTCTCTGCAGCTTTGTGATTTAATTTGCAGCTCAGCGTGAGCCACGATCGATCACTTCTGTATCGGATAGAGAGGAGTTTTTTTCTGGAACCTGCATCAGGTGTCGATACCAGCTGCTTTCACACATTTCAACACTGTATCCTAGCAACGCCACACATGCACTGATGTTCCAGCGCTGCCGATGTTTTAAATGAAAGCTGTTTAATGTGTTGAACGGTCTTTTTCTTACATTTGCAAATTTTTTTCGAGTGTTCATGGTGTTAATTTCTAATTTCAACCAAAACACAAAAGCAGCTGAGTGGCCACTTGTGAAGGCAGTGTGTGAGAGGCCACTCCACACACTGTCTGTCTGTGTGTGTGTCTGTGTGTGTCTGGACAGGACGTTAGCTTTAGTGTGTGGCTGCACAGACCTGGACTCACTCTTCACAGCATCACAAGCTCCCACCTTTGTGCTTCTGAATTATTCAGTGAGAAATTTATGCAAATGAAGTTGTAGTATCTCCTTGCCAAAAAAGATTCCCACAAGTATATTTTAGTGATTTTAAAAAGAACGGGAGAAAAAAAAAGAGATGAGCGTCGTTGATGCCAAGAAATGAAAGTTGTTTAGCTGTAACAATTTACATGTTGGCATGTGATCAACCAAAAGACATTTCCACGCTGCTGTTAATGGAGTCTCATCGCCATCGCCATCATTGTCGTCAGCTCCACTTCTGATGCCTGAGAGAGAGAAAAAAAAAACATCCAAACACTCGGTCTGTTAACTACCTGACGTGTCGGCCGTGAACTGTTAGCAGCTTTTCTGATCAGCCGTCTTCACTTGCCAAAATATTTCACAGGATGAGCTGCGCCGGCTGCTCTCAGCGCTGCGCCACGCTGGGCAACGGCAACAACATCGCTGTTGAGCCACGTCCCACATGCTGTCAGCTTACGCTCACACATATTGAAGATTTTTTTTTTTTTTTAAGAAATCTGAGATTGATTTTAAATGGTTTGAACTGCATTTCCATTTCAATCCCATCTCCATTTTCAAAATGACTTCATAAATTACATGATTTCAAACCTTGATCACTCCATTAGTCCATTTTTGCAGGAACGTTATAAAACAGCAGATGATGTGTTTTGAATTTTTTTAAATCTGCTTATGAAGCCTAGAATCTGGCAGCAACATCAAACCACTGCATGGTTTCTCTAATACTGTAAATTCTCAAATAAAAGCCGAGTCTCAAACAGACTGGACCGGATCTGGCTGCAGGTTTGAGCAAATAAAACGCCAAGTCTCAATTAGAAGCCACAGGTCTGTTTCTATTTTCTGCAGATTCTTGTGAATATACAAAACCTCCCAAAGCTCACGCTCGCCTGTTTGAGCCGTTTCCAAGCTGCTTCATTTGTGCTAGAGTTCTCAACAGGCCTGAAAATTAAAGGGATAGTTCACCCAAAATTGAAATTTCACTCATTATCTACTCACCCTCATGTGGACTAAGGGCTGGGAGAAGTTTCAGAGTCCTCCGTGGCTTCTCTGAGTTACAGGGGGTCTCGGCGTAGCACTGCATGTCCATATAACGGTTGCAAATGGATACCAACTGTCTTCGTAACAAAAAGGCACACCAAAAAACATCCAAATACCTCCATGCTGCTCGTATGTCTAGTTTTCAAGCTTGTTTGTAGCGGAAGCTCCTCTTCCTGGTTCGTCAAATTTGGACAAACCAGGGTCTGTCCTCTTTCCAGTTCGTCCAAATTTGACGGACCAGGAAGAGGAGCTTCGAGAAGCTTCCGCTACAAAACAAGCTTGAAATATAGACTTATTTAATTGTGATGTTTTTTGGTGTGTCTTTTTGTTACGAAGACAGTTGGTAGCCATCTGCAACCGTTATATGGACATGCACTGCTACGCCGAGACCCCCTGTAACTCAGAGAGTTAGCCCTTAGTCCACATGAGGGTGAGTAGATAATGAGTGATATTTCAATTTTGGGTGAACTATCCCTTTAAAACTCGACCCTGTCTGACCCACAGGTGTTGATGACCAGACCTCATGCGGCTGTACTCACAGGCATTAATTCTCGGCCCGAAAGCAGCCAAAAAAGGAATCCAGTGATCCAACCCGTCCTGAATTATATATATTTTCGACCCAAACCCGGCGCATCCTGTCAGCCCTTCTATTCTGACTTTGTTAAAGGTACATTGTGTAGGAATTACTATCACATCTATGATATATTACATGTACATATTACATCTAGTGTTGCGGTTGTATATCGCAAGCAACTCAATCGTATTTTTCATGCTGCTTCACGTGAAATTGGGCAGACGGCAGATGGACGACGACGGGAACAGGAGAAGTTACACAATGTCCCTTTAAACAACAGAACCATTTGAAAGGATTTTTAATCTTTGCTGAGCATAAGATCTGTTATAAATTAAATAAATGCCTCTCCCATTAGGACACCTGTCTCTAATATAAGCTGGGTCAGTTCTGCAGTTGAAGCAAATAAAAGCCCAAGCTTCTTTTGGAGAATTTCGGGTATTAATGGTGATATTCAGAGAGAATGAAGACAAATGTCGAGTGTAATATGATAAACTAGAAAATTTCCTCTCGGGAAATTTTGAATGGGCCACGGGAGCTACTGCGGGTTGTGCCATCTCTGTCAACATGGGAATCAAACCCACGATCTTAAGGTCAAGACAGAGCTGATCAGACAGACACATGATCATCTTTCTATAAGCACTGATATGGAGGAGCTGTAATCACATTAGGTTGTGTGTGTGTGTGTGTGTGTGTGTGTGTGTGTGTGTGTGTGTGTGTGTGTGTGTGTGTGTGTGTGTGTGTGTGTGTGTGTGTGTGTGTGTGTAACTGTAATCACATGAAGCTGGCTCTAGAGTCTGTGTGTGTGTGTGTGTGTGACTGACTTGACACATAGTTAGTTAGTAGCTGCATCCTGTGTCAGTCTGATTTAGCTGTGTCTCTGTTTATAAACATTTAAACGAGCGCCAGGTGGATTGTTTATGAAGTTAACGAGCTCTGGCCTGGTTACCACAGCAACTCCAGGTGGTTACCACGGCGATAGGGGCCCCCGCAGGCTGAGACAGACAGAAACGTGGAGAAAAAGAGCCATTTTCTGCCTCTGCACCGCTCTCACATTTAGGCTCAGCATGACAAAACGGTAACTCCTATCAGAACAAAACACAGATCAACGTTGCTCTAAGGACTTACTGAAACTTTTGGTACGATTTGGTGTTTCTACAGTAAATATTTTGGCGACGCTGGCAGTTTTAAAACATCAGGCCGTTCTGCTTCTCTCAGAAAATATTTGTATTGGAGTCAATGAGGAGCAGAGACAGACGTGGCCGCACTTAGAGGCTCAGAGTTTAAATTCTGTAAGTCTCTCTGATATTTTGAGCAGATGATAAGAGAGATAACAAGTTTGTCTTACAAATTCTGAAAAAATTATGTGTGTAGAGTGTAAATTGTGGCCGGGCCGAGTTTGGAAAGAGAAAAAATCTGGAGTTTTTCTGGCATCTCTCCCACTCTAACCGATGATGTCACGCACTCTGACACGAACATTCCGTGCAATACACACCCATTATAATCTCATAATTTCTCCAAAAATAATCATGGTCATTGATCAGGGATTGATCAAAAACTATATGACCTATCAAAACGTGGAGTAATACGACAATACACAAGACTTGTGTCTACTGTTTAAAGTTTAAATGGAGTCTCTAGGTGAAAGTATGCCTGAGCAGTAGACGTTTGTTAAACTCCAATGATTGGTCTTTTTCGCTCTTTTTTTCCCGCCCGTCCCATTAACTTCAATGCAAAATTTTGCGCAGTTTTTCGCGACTTACGTCGCGAAAAATTCGTAGACTGTTGAGAAAACTGATAGCACACCGATCCCGATCAAGACGCACGTTTTGATATATAATTTGGCCTGCAACTTGAAGAGTTGCAGGACTAGGAGCGAACCGAAAGTTGGCCGGAAGTGGAAAAATAATAACTAGGAAAAAATCCACACAATAACAGTAGTGCCCGGGCTTTGCCCGGGCACTGGTCCCTGCAGCTATTTCATAGCTGTTGGGACCAGTGCCCGGTGCGATTGCCCGTGGCCCTAATGATCTTATGTTAATGAAGTTGTGGGTGGGTGATGATGTCATGATACGATGTGTCTAGATATGTAGAGCGGTTAATAACAGCAGTTCTGGGATCCTGTTTAAATGCACTTAGCCAGATGTGTGCACATCATTACTCAATAATACTGTGAGCTAAACACTCCTAACAAAGGCCAGGTGTAGGTGTGTGTGTGTGTGTGTGTGTGTGTGTGTGTGTGTGGACTTACAATCCCTTGAAAATCTCCTTATCTATTACACTCTATTCTTTTTTCGTGGCATTTTTCCACCGTAGGACTCTCCTCTATTACGACGTTGATTCAATTTCATCTCAGTTGGGGGGAGGGGGAGGTGGGGGGTTGAGGTCTGATGGGGCCTCGTCCCCCCGCTGTTGCGTTTACCTTTTTATGGCTATTAGGGGCCCCTCGCTTTAAAGGGCACTTAGAATCAGAGCGACCATCAGATTCTCCGAGTTATTTCTCATTTCATATTCATCAGATGCACAAGATCCTCGGTGGGGTCATACATGTCTGTTTCTCATGTCAGAGGCTGAATCTCAATAAGCACACCAATACTTGTGAGCTTTGATTGAATATGCAGAGTATTACTCACTCGTCCCCTTTTGCCCCCCCCCCCCCCCCCCCCCCCCCTCCTCTTGAAGCATTAAAGGCCTCTGTTTGAATTATTGCCTTGTTTTTGCATGTGATTATGTGGAGGAGTTTGGAGTCAAAGACGCTTCCTGTTTCTTAATCTAGATATCTAAACATCGTACAGAGCAAGTGGTGGTTGTTTGTTTGATGTAATAGATCGGCAGCACAAGCTTTTAGCTCCGGGGCGACGGGTTCAATCCCCTCCACTGTGGTCGACACAAAGGCTCAGATCCACTCAAGGTAAAACGAGGTCCTTCGGATCAACACAGCCATCCTTGATTTATATTCAGTTGATGCTTTAATGGGTCTTTAAAGTCTCTTTTCTTTTGTGCGAGGCTGAATAGTAAGTGTGACAGTGCCAGTAGTTGTGATTATCACCCATGAGCAGCCACTGAATATGGATTATGAATATTTTTCCACTGTCTTTTATTTCGACGGAGGGGCCTGAACTCTGCCGGCACCGCTGGGTTTAAAAAAAAAGAAGAAAAAAAAAAAGCACATCCACATGATTTGGCACAATGTGGACAAGAACATGTTGAGAGCACGAAATGTTCAGATCACACAGCGTAACTGTCCACACCATGAGAGAGAGGGGGAACACAGAGCGTGATGTGTTGAAATGGAAAAATAGAGATCATGGCCATGGCGGACCAGTCGATGTGTAAAGACTCAGATGTTTGAGGAAGGTTAAAGGAGGTTGGAGAGGAGGTGAAGAAGTTAAAGTATCTTGTGGTCGTGGTCGTGAATAAGTAGCCTGGCTCTCGCCAGACCCTTGTAGTTCCGCAAAGCTCCACCAGAGGCGCTACGCTCAGCTTCACACAAGGGTCTGGACTCGAGGCCAATGCAAACTTCTTCCCTGGAGCAAAAAATAATGAACCAATCAGGATCGCCGGGCGGGACTTTCTGAGGTGTGACGTAGCGCTGAAGCGACTGTTTGAGTCAAACAACAATGGCGGCTCGCAGTGAGGAGTCGTGCGTTGGCATTGATTCTGCTATTTCAACTGTTTTATCGAATCTATCGAATATTAATTCTTTGAAAGATGAACAGAGAACGGTTTTGAAGGCATTTATTGGTGGCAAGGATGTTTTCAAGATAACGGACAAGTGGTTTATCCAATCACATACAAGATTTTTTTACAAGGCCCCGCCTTCTGAAATGAATCGCCTATGGAGCAGTCCCAGACCCTTGTGTGGAGCTCAGCGTAGCTTTGCGGAACTACAAGGGTCTGGCGAGAGTCAGGCTAGTGAATAAGAGGATGGAGCAGGAGATTGTCAGGCAGCGACCGTCCTGGTGGAGGAGGAGCGAGCCGAGCCGAGCCAGTTCCCATCCCGACCTTCACCTGCAGCCATGAGCTCTGAGTAGTGACTTGTAGTATATTATACTCCTTAATGTTCTTAGTTTTAATATCTTGTTATCATCATCATGTATGGTCTTCTTTGTATGTAATATAGGCCCTTTTTGGACAGATGCTCTACTTCATGGGTTCCATAATTTGCTTAGAAGTCATCTGACCTAATGGGATATGCATGGTTCAGTATGACTGAATGATCCTGTTGTCTTCTCTAATGGGTAAGAAACATAGGATACAGGATATGGTTTTCTGTTAGCCTAAAAGTTAAAAGGTCAAGTCAGAGGTCATTGGCCATCTGGACGGGAGGTTCCTCTCTTTCTGGAGAAGGTGGAGTGTTGGAGATAAGCCAGCATATAAAAAGGAAGGTTTTTGAGTTGAGAGAGGAAGATCTCATATTGGCACCAGAGATGCTCCAGGATTCGACATTTTTGTACACTGTTCTTCTTTTTGTCAATAAACTCCTTTTTTGAATACAAGCGAAGACGTGTCAGCGGTGATCCCTTCTTTTCCTCAACACATCAATATACCACAGACTGAAACAAGCAGCTGAGATGAGATGAGTCTCCTCTGCAGGGAAGCCGGCTCGTCCTCAGAGAGACAGGAGAGAGGAGCTCTGTCGTCCAGAGGGAGCTCCTGAGTGGAACCTCTGCTCCTTTGTGTCAAAAGGAGGTTCAGGTTTCTGGCTCTGACGACTCCTGGGTGTCTCTCTTGGATCCAGAACGTTGCTCCAGAGATTAAACATCTCATTTAGTGTCACCCTGAGCTTCTTATCCCTCATGCACCATCTTGCAACTTGAGGTCTGCAGACAAGGCCCTCTGAGCTGCTCCGGGTCCAGGCTGGTAACTAAGGGCAACAGGGATTTTGGTGTCAACGGCCCCAGACTCTGGAGCAGCCCACCTGTCAGTTTAGCTGGATCTTTTACAAAAAGGCATAGTTTTAAAGGGATAGTTCAACATTTTGGCAAATTGGCCCATTACCATAATCCCTATAGTCATAGCAGTAGGTTTGTTACCTTTAATTGTTGGTGCAAGCTATTTTTAGAACGGCGGAGCAGAGCCGTGAGCTGCTCAGAGCTACGCTACGGAGGCTAATGGGATTTCTTGGTTTCCCTCATTAAACTCATCAAATACACAATCCAACAACTCCACAACGCTCTGGTGGACAAGTTGTGACCTGCACATTCACCACGCTATGAGATAATAACAGAAGTTGTTTTTGGGGCACATGCAGAGACTGCTCGGTGAAAAACTGCTCCCGACAGGAATGCACATCAGCGGTTTTGCATGAATTTACCTCTAAAACAACTCTGTCTGGTAACGTTCTGTCAGCAGTCTCTGTACTTACCTCTAAAACAACCCGTAACGTTCCATTATTTTCTCATAGCGTGGTGAATGTGCAGGTGGTTATGGCAACGGGCCAATTTGCCAAAATGTTGAACTATCCCTTTAAATAATCTCAATCTGGACAGCACCTGGTAACTTTGTTAAGAAAGGCGCTATAAATAAAGTTTAATATAATATTATAGCGTGCAAATGCCTTAGGATCCCATAGGAAGAGCTTGAATAGAGTAGTGAGTCTGGTTGATTTAACTGGAGCTGCTGCTTCTGCAAGTCAAGGAGAAGGAAATAAATGGAAAGATGGATGGATAGATGGAAGACAATAGATAACGTGAAGCAACGCTGTGTTGAATTGACAGTAACGACACACCAGCCAACCCAATCTGAACGTGTGTGTGGATTGACTCGTGTTACTGAGGCTCCACCCTCAACCATCACTCGGGTCCTTTAATTAGGCTAAAGCATAATTCCCACGTTTTCTTATCTGAGGATCCCAATGTGAGGTGTTTGATTGAAATGTGCATACAGGAAATGTGCTAACGACACACACCTAGGGTATTAACACTGTCAAGCTGTCAATCAAAATGTCAATGTGCGTGCTGTTACTCGATGTATGAGTTTCTCCTATTGTTGATTGATTATCTATTCCCCTCCAGTTCGTTTTAAGAGTTAAGGATTAAGGAACAAGTAGCATTTATGTTAATTTATCTCCTTTGTTACACATGATTACACAGATTAAATAAAAGTAGGTATAATTCATCACATGCATACTAATCAATTCCCCTTTTTACAAATATATAGGCTACATTAATATTGATTAGGGATACAGATCAACACATGTAGGTCTTCTTACTAATGACTGCTGAGCCTGTTGTAAAGATCTGCAGCCTGTTAATAACCTTCGACAGCTCCTGTAGTTGCACCTGCTGGATCAGATCTTATTGGATCACTACAGGTGAAGAAACATCTACAGAGAGTCTAAGACAACAAAGATTTACAGATACAACAACACAAAGCAGAACTAATAATGGAGCTGGACACTTTAATCGCAGCGTCCAAGATCAGATCAGTCAATGAGAGAAGACTTGGACCGACAGGGAGAGAGAGAGAGAGAGAGAAAGTCTTTTAATATTCGAGTCCGGCTTCTCCTCTTCAGACGCTCCGCTCTCTAAAAGTCAAGTGTGAGCGTACGAAGCCAGTTCCCAGAGTTAATGTGTTTTCTGATGGACTCTGTGAAGAAAACAATGAGTGGGCGGGTGGAAGCTGCATCCATGAGATCTTCAGAGTGACTCCAAGATACACACTCACACATGCCTTCACATGTACTATGCCTAACACTCCAGTTATAGCGTGTGTGTGCTGTGCTCACACTGCCACAGGTTTGATGTCTCCTTCCTGCTTCTGTGACTAAATTAACTGCAGCAAATCAGCATCATACCCTCCTCCTCCTCCTCCTCCTCCTCCTCCTCCTCCTCTTCGTCTCCTCATCTGCCCTCCTCGCTGATGTTCCTAAATGAGCGGGCCATTGCAGCAGCAGCAAATCATTAAGACAGAGCAGTGAAGGTCAAGTGCTTTATAAAGACGAGGGACAATTAAAAATCTGCCGTGACAATGTAGCTCTGAAAAGGTTAGTGTACCCTTCTAGCACACACACACACACACTAAAACACACAGTAAAACACACACAGTAAAACACATACACACACACACATGCATATACGCGGGGGAGGCATTCATAGGCAGGCTCTAATGCACAGATGCCGACAAAAGCATCAGTGGGCGAGAAAACACACATAAAAAGTGCAGATAAACAGACTGAACCGTGCACACACGGCTGACAGACACACACACACACACACACACATACACACAACACAAGTGCAACAAGAGTGACAACCACATTCACTCACCCACAAACCCAGGACGGGCTTATGAGCATGCATGTGTTCATTACCACTTAGTTTATGTTTCTTTGATACCAAGCCAGCACACACACATACACACACACCTACACACACACATACACACACACAAATCACACAATATCCGTAACAGTGTGAAGCTTCTTTAAAGCATCACAAAATATGATCTTAATGAGCTCAGAGGACGATGTTCCCATCTTGCCAATTTGCTAAATGGCTGCGATGTTACAAACAATTTCCCCAACAGCAATTTTCTATCTGTTGTTTTTATGACGACCACTAAGTACGGGTTATTGAGTTGTGGCACTTATCCCCGACCGACTCCTCGTGTCCTCTCTGCGCCGCTGATGGTGACACAGTCCACTTAAGGACGGGACTGAGCAGCTGAGCCACTGTAGCTGACAACTTAAAGGACAGAAGCCCAAGCTAGCTGCAAACCGTTACTCAGCTCCACATGTTTCCTGTAAAAACACTTGATTGACATCTACAGCAGCCAAAAACGTTGAAAGAAGACGATTCTTCAGTGAGAGCATATTTGTTTGAGCCGATAGCTAAAGGCAGTGATGCTTGCTGGGGAGAGGGACACAGGCCCAAACTCTCAAACTATAGCTGACTGGATTAATTTAAAGGAGACACATGATGCCCCTTTTCCACAAAGTAAAATAGTTCCCAGGTGTCTTAAAGACATGTCTGTAACATACTTTGGTCAAAATCCCCCAAGGATCAAACATCACAGCTCTTTTCATCCTCTATAAACTGCCCTGTTCACAATGGCTGGTTTCAGTGCCTGTCCCTTTAAATGCAAATGAGCCACTGCTTGCCCCGCCCCTTCTACTGGTACCAGGTAGAGGTGGGGTTATGCAAATTTGAAAACTAGTTACATCATTTTCAGACAACTGGGGGAACATTGCGTAAAACCACATGGATTTCAACCAGGGAGCCTGCACACTACAGATTGTTTTGTAAATTCTCACATTTTGGGGCTGAAGGGCATGACAAACACCCAAATATATGTTAAAGAGCCTTCAAAAAGTGATATTGTCCCCTTTTATGCTTGATGGGGGACGTAAACATTTGAGGAATTGATTTTAATCAGATGCAAAATCAGGACGAGTGCAGGATGAGTCATCCTATGTCGAAGAGAAAATACAAAATACATCAAATTTGAGGTATAAATGCTAAAAAGATTATTTTTTGTCTTGAATTTGGAGAGATACATGAACATTTTGAAAGTTCATTGGATGTTTTGTTCCTGCTGGTCAGGTAAACTGTCCACAGTCTTCAAACCTTGTCTCTTCAAGGCAGAGCAGGTTCAAAGTGGATGATGCAGCACAGCTAACAGGAACTATACCTGTAGGAGTTGGACTGTGTTTCTCTCTAAACTATTTTCACCCATGTTTTCATTGTTTCAGGATATTCTGCATCAACTTTGTTTATGTTACATTTCATTTAAGCTTAAGAAGTTTAAATCTTGTGTACAATTTTATCTTTAACTCTAATCCGAGCTCTGGATGCACGACACCCTGAGCTTTGCTTTCTTTTAATTTGTTCATAATATGGATTCTGGGGGAGCTTCGCTCTTCACTGGTGAGCTCAGAAAGCCGTGCAGCAGCATCCAAATGCCAATATTCATAGACAGAAATGTCAAAGTTATACAAGCTGCACCATTGAAATGGCAGAAAATTAATAGGAGGGAGTGTACGCTCAGCAGAGGTCTCATCGCTCGGCTGGAACGGCCACGATTGTCTCTAACTCTTTATGTTTAAAAGCAACTAACTGTAACTGTGAAAGTAGTCAAGTCTGTAAACTAATGAAGCTTAGAAGGTGAAATATTAGTCATTTTAATAAACAGAGCTACAGCACTTCCAGGAAGAATAACAAGTTGTCCACGTCCGTGTTGTCAAACTTTAATTCTTCCTCTTGAGGAAGTTTAATGGGGCGGTTACATAATGATTATCTCCATCACACACAGCGCCTGCAGCTATTTGGAGAGGAGCGTCTCCCAGACACACAAAAGAACCTGCATTCACATTGTGCTACAAAGGGAACAAGCATATGTGATGCACTGAGAGCTCGGCGCTGAATGAGGCCTCTGCAGGGAGCGATGCAGAGCCACATGTAGCTGCCTACACTGAAATAAACCAGCCAAGAAATATTTGCTTCAAAGGCCAATAAGAGGGAAAGCTGCTTTGTGGAGGCAAACATCTACAGCAGGTAAATATTGACTGATGTTTTGTTCCCTCTGTGTGAAAGAGAAAGTAGGTATGAGGAAAATGTCCCCGTGGCAACAAGAACGTCAGTGTAAACAATTACATCTGCACCTTCAGACACTATACCTTTATTATCACAAATTAATACCAATATAACATGTATCATAATAGTAATATATCTTTTATATAAGATACAAGCCATGAGGTACACTGTAAAAAAAAAAGAGCTGCTCCAATGTAAAATCTTTCAGTACCTAATTCCCTAGCTATTGTTAATTTACTCAATTTATCTGTTCAAGTAATTCTCTCAATTAAAAAATCTTAGTTGGCTCAATTTGCTTTGTTTGTTTGCCCAACCATCAGAAGAATTCACTCAATTAAAGTTTATCCATTATCTTATCATGCTGTCAATTAGAAATTATTCATTGGACATCCCAATGAAAAATAGCTAGGGAATTAGTTTCTATACAATTGTTCATTAAAGCAATCAACATACAATTCTTAATTGGATGTAAAACTAGAAATACTGAATCAACAGAATGAAAGCAGCAATGTTTTTTTTAACACAACTTTATTAAAAATGCAAATAGTGCAACTTTGCAGGAGCTGGCACCACTTCCAGGATGGCGACCTGAACTCCGTCAGTCGCAGTCTCCACACTAAGGTTCAGTCAGTTGATACCACACCAAGAAATTGATTCATCAATATATTTTTGGTTAGCCCAAAATGTCATTCATTGGGTTTTTTACTGTATCAGCGATCACTCTGATAATCATCGACAGGTACAACACAGTACATGGACACAGCAGATAATGAAAACTGCATTCATAGACAGAGCTATAACTACATATTTAAGTTTATTTTTGTCTTTTTTGGGCTTCCATACTCTCATTTTTTGGTATTAAATACCCTGGGTGGCAAGATTTGACTTTTATTTTTATCTTTCATTGCTTGTGGTGACTGTTTGTCACAGTTCTCTCTTTAGTTTTAATGTCATTTAAAGTGGTTTTATCTGTAATAGCACCTTGATACTACGTTAAGAAAGGTGCTATAAACAGGGTTTACTTTTACTCTTCTTCTTCTTCTTATAACCATTCAGAATCAGAATCAGACTTTCTCAAACTTTATTGATCCCCGGAGGGTAATTCTTTTGATGCAAACAAGCTCCCTGGAAAAAACATAATATGCGTAAGAGTTGAAATAGAAGAAGAAAGGCATAGGTAGATACAATTTTTTAAAATGAATATGATCAAATAAGATTTTACTACCCAACGGCAGAATAAATAGACTAAATATTTGCAGATTCCCGTCCCGTTCCAGTCCTGTGAACTGTACAACTGACTCCCGTCCCAGATGCATCCTGGGAAATCCTCAGCCTCTGTTGTGCAGTATAGTTAAAACATGGTTTAGGGATCAGAGGATCTTGTACTGCCATGTTAATAAAACATTAAGCTTGATACGACGAGAGCAGATGATCTGATCACCTGCAGTCTGACGTGGAGAAAACAACAGAAGAGTCTTCCTTCATATTTCCTTTGACAGTTTAGTAGTTGTTGTTGTGTGATGATGTGGGACTGAAGACGTAGTTGTCTCCGCTGTCTCTCTGCTGTTAAAGACTCGTATTCCATCGATTTAGTCATTTAGTTTTTTTCTCCGAGCTGCATGAATCAATAACTTTAATCAGACCACTAAAAGGAGGTCAGTTCAAGAGATTTATTATCCAACTTCGCTCTCGTGGCGTCTTTAAACTCACCGTTTCTGGTTTTAGGGCACATCACGGACATCATGGATCAGTCTCACCGATCCCATCAAACTATTTTCAGCTTTGAACCCGCCGCACACGAGTCGGACGGCACCGAACAGTAGAAAAACTGCGTAGTGAAGATGAAAGTAGAACTAGTAGAGGCAGATACATTTGCTCAGATTTTGTAAAGACCAAAACCTGCAGAGGAGGAGGAGGAAGAGGAGGAAAGGGAGGAGGGGGAGGATGAAGATGAAGGTGTACTTCCATTCATCAGGCCTGACAGGAAATCCAGCTCTAATGGGACGAGAACATTTTGCAGCACAACAACTGGAGGCCTGAGTCATGTTATGTATCTGAGGGTGAGATCAGGTTATATCTGTGTGGTTTCATATTCAGACAGAAAATATAATCCAGTCAATAAGAGAGAAAGACTGTACTCACACATACTGTACACACACACACACACACACACACACACACACACACAAACAGCTCCGGCCCCTCCAGGCTGCATGTTCATAATGTTTACAACGCGCCGTTACTCATGGATGAAATGTAAAATCATTTATCAGATCTTGGAATCTGCTCCCCGTCTCATTTTCTCCTCTCTGGTTTCTCTCTCCTCTCTCCTCTCTCCTCTCCTCTCCTCTCCTCTCCTCTCCTCTCCTCTCCTCTCCTCTCCTCTCCTCTCCTCTCCTCTCTCTCCGTCTCTCCTCAGCTCTTAGTTTCCCCCTCACGCCTCTTCACCTTTTTTCCACTTCTGATTGTTCCATCTCTGTCAGTCTCCCTCTCTCTCCCTCTCTCTCTGCTCTCTGTCTGTCTTCCAGGGTCACGGTATATTTCCCTGGGTGTTTGCTCACAAGATTATCTCATGTTGGCGAGCTGGCCCTGCGGTAGAATTAATTGCATCAAACACTGATAACGCAGACAAGAGGAAGGGGAGGGAAAGCACCGATTACATTTGGCTTGAGTCAGATAAACAGCCTCGACTAACAACAAACACCAGCCGCTAATATCCTTCCAGCTCACTTCCCTTTCTACCTCTTTCTTCCCTTTTTGCTCGGCTGTGAAGAAACGTCAGTCATCACTTCTTTCTCTTAACCTTGAAACAATGAAGCTGTTTGCCGAGCGTCATCATGTGTCAACATCCGGTCCGACTGTATCTCAGGCTGGCAAACAGATGTGCACATAAAACCCAAATTCATATTCACATACTGTCACTGTCTTTCTTTCTGCAGAGATGTGTGTGTACACACCACACAGTCATGCATGTGTTTTTCCCAGAAATACATTTATCTCTGCAGTGTTAACCACACTAATGCCACGGATGCCTGTGTTTTGCAAACCACAGTTGCACATTCACGGTCACACGGACGCCGAGCAGTGTCACATTGTGCTTTAACGCCGCGACTTTGTGTCAGAGGAAGGCAAAGACTGAGATCTTGAAATGAATTAAAATGCCTTTCGGAGCAACTCGCCCGCCGAAGAACAGCACTAAAGCTGCAGCGAGAAGCGCAGAGACGTCGTTGTCTCTCTCTGGCAGAATGAATTGATCTTCTTCACACTGCTGCGGTGGTGTGAACGTGAAAGGACAGATTTCAGGGCCTGGTGGAAGTGTTTTATCAGAGTTTATTTACTCCGGGTGATGAGGGATCGCGGCTGCAGAGCGGTTTAAATAGGTATGACTGACTGAGCTGCTTGTTCAGCCTTCTGAAGGCCTCATTTACACACCTTTCATCTCATATAGGATTTATACTTCACAGTCGGATATTTACACTTAGATATTCATACTTTACTGTTTTATTTTGTTTCATTTGAAGTGTTGATCCAAAAGAAGATGGATTTTAAGGATTTTATGAACCAAAAACTGTTGTTAACATCTCGTCTCTTGAGCTGCTATCAAGCTCTATCAACATGTTGCCTTTCTTCTGATTGGCTGATTGAATTATTGGGAAGAACCAAATAATTGATCCTTATTTAACCTCATTGTTTTAGTTTTGGTTCTGGTACTGGTACTGGTACTGGTACTGGTACTGGTACTGGTACTGGTTTGTCATAAACCGGGGGGTATGACAAGTTTCCCAGAATGCATCTTGCGACAACCGGCAGCTGTTTTATTTCTATTTCTAGTTATTATGTCACTTTGTTAAGTTTTAATATTTTTTCATGCGAGAAAGTAGCTGTTTAGATCCCCAATGTGAGGTCGGTTTATCGAGATGACGGCTGTTTAGACGTTTGCTCCGATGTTTTTTGGAGAAGTGAAGCTCCACCTGTGGAGCAGATCAACGTCTCGTCAAAGAGACACCACCCGTCTGGAGAGCTCGTCAGCCGGCCAACCTCCGTCGTCATCCCGGAGAAAAGACGATCGCTAATTAACTTACCCGCAGGTTTTTAGAGGTTTACCGCCGGCTGGTAACATCATTCTTTTTAGGAGATAAATGCTGGTCTCATTGATGAAATGTAACAATTGTGGCAGTTGCATTAGTTTGTTTGAATTAAAAGTGAAGGTTCATGTGTGTATTGGACAGAGGAGCAGCGGGGTTAAGGGCTAGGGCTAGGGGTAGGGATGAAAATTAGAATTGGAATTGGGCAGTACTGGTACTGGTTCTGGTTCTGGTTCTGGTACTTGTACTGGTTCTGGTACTGGTAGCTCCATATTTTACACTTTCCCTGTATTTTATTCCAAGTAATGATGCATGAGATGAACCAAAAACCATCTCAGTGTAGTTTTCCATCTTCCTCTCTCTGGAGCTCTTGTCACAGGTCGGTATCAGCCAATCAGAGGAGAGGAGGCTCTGAGCCTCTCTTCTGATTGGCTGACTGTTTTCTGAGCGATACAATAAAAAGTAGAGCAGATTTTTAGAATAATACACTCAGAAACCAAATGTTGCAAGTTGTTGGATGGTGTCATGGTGGGCGGGTCTTGGTGACTGCTTTGTTGTGACATCACAAAGTGACAGGAAGTCCTGACGGCTGGTTTTAAGGCTCAGTTTCTGAATACAGGCTGTGTGCATTTCTCTGTGGACTGAGGCTTTGATGCTTTCACAGTATTAAAGCAGAAGTGAGTGGTCCGGTCGTTTTCGCTAATGCTGCGTTCCAGGCAGGATTTTGAAATCGTAAATTACAGCTTCAAGTCACAACTTACGACTTTGTAGCGTTTCAGGCAACCCACTCGTGTTTTTCCGACCTGTTTTACCGGTGAAAGTCACTATAACGGCCACTCGTAACTTCCGACCGGTGAACTCGTACCAGATCGAACTGGTACCACTTCACGGTCGGAAAAATACGAGTTTCCTTGAACGCACCATAACAGTCCTCGTCGCTACGTCACCACATTCACGGCGTTCCTTGGCTGCACACACAGCCCTGCATGCCGTTCTCTCTCCTCATTGGATAAAAACTGTAGGATACGATAAATGTTTTCTCTTCGGCTCAGAGCAGAGCAGAGGGACTGACAGACCCGTGTTTCAGTCCAAACACTCTATGTGATTGCTGTCGGAAGATATAACTATTTAAGACTTATATTAACACAAATATATCACTCACTTCTGCTTTAATATAGAACCTAGAGCTGCTTTATAATCACACTACACATGGACATCTCCATTTACATAATGTGGGACCTTTAACCTCCTGAAGAGGGTTAATGCACCAAAGCTGTAGCTCTGAGTCCCCCAGACCTTAATGACACTCCAGCTTCAGATGCTGTTTCTTACAGAGAGGCTGCTACTCCACTCCGCCAGAGCGTAAAAATGAAAACATCCCAGGAGGAGAAGTTTTTGTGGGTTTTTCTATTCAAATTTACAGCCCAATCTCCCCCAGCATCACATAATACAGGACTGACATCACTCAGGTAATTTCCTCAGACTCTCCACGGTTCCCTCTGGAGCCGTACAACGCTTGATGGAAACGCCGCTTCCTAATCCCCACGATAAGAAAACAAGTTCTGATGTCTAAAATCAGTGCAGTTTAAACACTGTTTTCATCATGTAGCACATAATCTGCTATCACTGATTTGGCTTGGTGAGACGTTTCCTCTCCATGGGGCGAATCGTCTGATAATTATACATCCTATCATGTCTGACCAGTAAACAGGTTTTTGAAGTGCTGTAGCTTCTTTATGAAGCCGTCTTTGTGCCCCAGCAGACAGATAGACAGTAATTACTTGATATTAAACCCATCTCATAAGCTGCAGTGATTACAGTTGCAGATCTGGAAAAGTGCTGCAGCCATATTGTTGGAGAAAGTTGAGTTTTTAAATCTGTAAACAGACTTGAGTGCACGCCGCAGTATGTTATTACTATAATAAAGTGATATAAACAGGAAGTAAGTGAAGGAATTTTTGCTTGCATATGCTGCATGTTGGCCCCACTTTGACTTTTCTAAGGTGTGATAGGCTTTTTATCCAGCTGCTTCTTTCAACTCATTCATGTCCTTGACTCTCTGATGTCTGTAAGGAAGGGTCCTCACATCCTCTTTAAAACTAGACCATAATACTCACCATGTAGAGCGCAAACCAGCAAGACTCTACTTTATAATGATGTCTGCTTGTCTGTTCCAGTCACCGTCCACACTTTTATCTCCCAGATCATGTTTTCACCAGGTCTTCTTTAATAAGCTCTTCTTGTTGGGTGAAGTGAGAAATAACAACATGTAGGATGACCTGAGTGGTTAGAGCGCACACCACATGGGATAAAAAATACACAGAGCAGTGATGGTGCATTGCAGTTGTAGTCGGAAGTGGGAATTTCCAAGCTCCGAGTTGTAATTTTAATCTTGAACGAAGTCAGATCTCTGAATGAACCCCACAAGCCCCGACATACTGTAAGAATTCAACATGACTGCTACTTGCATCAACAGTAGTAAATTGTTTGTGTACTTTATTTCTCTTGTAATCATTTTACGGTTGAGTTCATAGTACTGTTCAGTTCTTATCCTTGGACATTTTGCTTTTGTGTAAAAACCATCTACATGAAAATAGTGTTGCTAGCAGTATTTTTTATTTTATTTATTTATTTATTCGCACCAATACAGAATAACAAGAATAGGACACATTAAAATACACTGACAAAAAAAATAATAGGTGCAAGCCGAGACAAGAGACCCAAAGGGCCTATACAAGGCCTCAGCTCAAGAAAAACAAGAAACAAATCTAATGGCAAACAGCCTGTTTTGTTTGATTTTTGGTGTTTGATGTATGTTAAATGTTTTTGTATGACTTTTTTTTCTTTTTTTTAAAGTTTATACGTAGTTTGCATTGAAATCTAAACATTTACAAATCATTATAGTTTTGTTATATTAATCATATTTTTTTTTTTTAACTTTTTCCACTGAAAAGTGCTCAACTAGAAGATGACATCATTCTGAGCTCTGACTTCAGACGTAAATTGAACGCACCATGAGTCCCTGGTTTCTTGGGCGGCCGGTCTGCTGCATCTTTCCTCTTCTCTCTGACATCCAAA
The DNA here is from genome assembly GCF_905171665.1 of Trachurus trachurus. Classification (NCBI taxonomy): domain Eukaryota; kingdom Metazoa; phylum Chordata; class Actinopteri; order Carangiformes; family Carangidae; genus Trachurus; species Trachurus trachurus. Next base: position 4,608,577 of record NC_139906.1, read on the forward strand.
CTACATCTCAAACTATCTAACTAACTATCTCACAACATCAAACAAAGCCAAAAAAAAGAGCAAAACTAAATCTAATCTAAAAAAAAATCTAATGATGATAACAACAATTACAGTCATTTTCATGTATAGGGCACTTTTCACAAACTTAACAAAGGCAGAAACATGACTGCAGCTCTTTCACTGCAGCTCTTTGGCTGCTTGTTAATTGTGCAGAATAACTGACCGGTGAATGATGCTGCTGCTGCAGTCCTGTTAGTTTACTCATCTCTCTCTCTCTTCTTGGTCTAATTATCCGCGGGTCTCTTCAGGTGGAGTCTGGCTGTGTTCAGGTTCCCCTCGGATCAGCTCTCTTATTTCTGAAAATGAAACTATGCTCATGAGGCGGAGAGAAGGTGTTCCTCCTCCTCGACTGAGGCTGAGCTGCAACCAGCTCCTTCATATCATTGTTGCTTATTTTATTTTATTTTGAAAGGAAAGAGTCATTTTCACTCATGTGCATCTCCATCAACACAACAATGGAGTCCATGAACGCCACCGCAAAATGATGTATGCATGCTCTCAGGTCATGAAAACTGAATTTTCTTGTTCTTCCAAGCATGGCATGAATGCATGCATGAGTTGCACATCAAGTGTATGTTCGTATATGTTTGTGTGTGTATGTGTGTGTGCGCCGTCTTCACTGCAACAACATTTCAGAGTGCAGATATATTTAATGTGGTATCGACAGAAACAGGAAGACTCAGCATTGAACACGGAGGGAAATCAAACATGACCCTCGGTATTGTTCTCTTCAGTTACAGATGAGAAGAATGGCTGGGGGAAAGAAATCCATGTGAATGCATTGATATTGACTAAAGGCATGCTGGGATACATAGCAAGAGCATGTCTGACCTGCAGTGAGACTGTAGTAGTAGCTTCACCGCTGATGATCAAACGTATGGATTTTCATTTTTACAAGCCAAAATTATTTCATATGTTTCCACTCCTCCAGCTGGAACTCGTTCTTCAACAACAAAATGATGGAAATTTCACTGAATCTCATATTGATGCATTCAAACGTTCATATTCTTAACTTTGAAACACTGTCTGTCTTTAAAAAATCTCTCCCGATGCTTAAACAACAAGTTTTGAATATATTCATCCCTGATAGTGTGTTCCTTTCTATTTTGCCATGCTGATTAAAATTCAGTGTTTTACATAAGAAAAAACACTTGAGCAGCCTATTGCAGCATCTCAACCAGCTGATGAATATTAAAAATCTGTATTCTGTTTTTTTTTTTTTTTTTTTGACAGATTCCTTGATCCACAGTTTCTTTGCTGTAAAATTGAGTTTATGCATGCTTCCCCACTGGCAGCTAAAAGGCTTCACATCCCTGAACCTGGCACCACGACTGTTGTTTAGTTTCCAACTAAAGCTGCACCGGGGAGAGCCGTGTTTAAACCTAACATCTGAACTGTGGACAATTAATTATGTGGGCTGAGTATAACTACAGAGACAGAGGGAGAGTGAGTTATCAAACTGACAGCCGGCCCTTTTTTTGAGAACTTGACACAGTTAAACACACATTCACACACATATATTTATCCTGGCATCGTTTTTTTTTTTGCTTGTCTCTACAATAGTATAGCTGCCAGATTCTACTGAGTTATAATGATATTAATCAAATCTACACGAACTGATGTTTGGTGTGTAGGAAGAGAAACAGCTGATTATACACGGTTATGTAACGTTTTATCAGTCACATACTGTCGAAGCAAATATCTTACATCAGAAAAAAAAGATTGTCAGGGAGTTACTTTTTTGCATCGGCAGCATTTGTGTTGTTCTCTGCATGCATGTCCTGCTGCAGAAACCTCTGCTGGAGCTCACAGCCACAGACGACGAGCTGTGGATGTGGATGTGCATCATGTAGTTTATGTGTGAAGTGAGAAGAATAATCTGCTGAGGATTGATTTCAACACAGTTTTGGGTTTGGATGTTGTTTAGCTACAGTTCTGCTGCAGTTTACGTGCAGCTCATGGTACTCGACATATCTGAGCCCCCGACAAAACAGCTCAGCTCCTCCAGTTGCTGCAACACAAGCACAGCAGCAGCAGCAGCACTGGGGATGGGCGTGTGTGTGTGTGTCGTTTCATGGCACCAGGTTGTGATTTCTAAAAAAAACAACAACAAAAAAACAAGACAACAACAACTTTCACATCAGCAAAACAAGAGGCTGCCATTTCAGGCTTTTCTTAAGTTGAATCTCCCATGAGACACTGGGAATGTGTCAGCTCTGCTTCCTATAGAAAAACGACTGCGACCTCATTTTTAATTCCCTGCCATTGTATTTCTGTCACAAGTTAAATTACAGCCACTGGAGACTTTCTGACTCATGTGTGCTGCATTTATAGCAAATTATTCTTTACTAGAACTGGAACATCCCTAGAATTTGATGATAGTTGTTGAGTATTTAGTCTGGATATTCTTTTATTCATATATAATGAGTCTGTTGTAATGTCGTTCGTTCCCTCTCGTGGGTCTAAAAACCTCCGCTGTCTGACATGAGATGGGATTTTAATAAAAATCTGAAAAGTGTGTGATAAAAATTGTAACAACCTCACAAACTAATCACAGCTCCAGAGGTCTCAGGTTTTTTTTTTAAATTTTTTACTTTGTCCATTATTTTTCCTCTTTAGTTTTTTCCCAGAGTTACATGAGAAACAGAGGGCTGAAGGAGAGCGGCGCTGACTTGATGATGCCGAGCACCAATAAATCAGCACAACCAGGCGCCGCTGTAAAGAATCGCTTCTGACAACAGCGAACGGGAGTCCAGGAGAGTGAGTCATAATTATTTGTCAAAATCTTATTCAGGGTTTTTTTATCCATTCATCCCAGAAACCCAAATGGGAGAGTTTAGTTTTGTATCCTGGGAGCCAACCTTATTAAAACACACAAGTATTCTTCCGGGGACCCACTAGCCAAAGGCCTGACACCCATTATAAATCTCATTTCAGCTTTCTTAAAAGGCCTGTGTTTAATGTTGCACCTGAGGGGGAAGGTTTTTGTAATGATAATATAGGTACAATGGTGATTTAATAACCAGAGGCGGAGCGTCTTTGGCTTTTATTACCATGTCATCAAAATATAACAACATACTCAGCTGTTTGCTACTAGTGGCAACCACCAGATACAGCACATGTATTGTACAATCTGTCAGTTTCTCACAACAGAAGATGAAAACGGCTTTTTTTTTTTTTTTCCTGGGTGAGGAGGAAGGTCTGATGGATCCACCGCATGTCTATAGTGAAAATAATATGGCAGCAAACGACACTGAGAGCCCGAGGATTTCACTTTTATATCTTTGTATTGGTAGTTCAGCTCCAGTTCAGCAGCCAGTGGGACAAGTTTTACAACTGAAACCTCAAGTTTTATGTCAAAGTTGGAGGAGCAGCACTTTGTGACGCAACGATAAACCCTCTACAGGTCACATTCGCCTCGCTCGACATGGTAACATACAGTATATTTATGTAACGACACATGAAGCACATATAGAACTACTTGCTTTTGAAATCCCTCCGCCCGCAGCAGCCGCGTCTGAAACATGTAGTTCTGGCTACACATTTGCCATGAAAACAACTCCATCTCTTAATGTTGCTTGATTATTTCATAGCGTGGTGAATGTGCAGGTCACAACTTGTCCACCAGAGCGTTTTGGAGTTGTTGGATTGTGAAATTGATGAATTGGATGAGGCAAAGCCGGAAATACCATTAGCCTCCGTAGCGTAGCTCTGAGCAGCTCATATCTCTGCCCCACTGATCGAAAAACAGCTTGCAGCGACAATTAAAAGGTAACAATTTATTTATTTTATTTTTTTTTAACCTTTATTTAACCAGGCAGAATCAATTAAGAACAAGTTCTTATTTACAATGATGGCCTGACAAGAGGCATAAGCTTCTTGAGGGGAGGGGGAGGGGGGCTGTGAGGGAGAAAAGATAGGTTAAAAAGACAATAGCAAATATGCACAACTATACAAACATTCAGCAGAAAACAAGGCATAAAAGTTAATAACAAGGATAAACCTATAGGGATTATGCCAAAATGTTGAAATATCCCTTTAAACGAGCACTTCCTTAAGATTTAAGGACATCTGTTGCCATGCTTACAATTTGGACTTTATCACTCTCTTCATAGCTACTCCATCACCTGACTTCCTGCTTTGCTCCTGTTAAATTCCCACAGCCAATAAGAGACTAATTTCACAATCCAACAACTAGTGAGATGTGAGAAGCCGACACACTCTTATTTTGTAAAGATACAAAAGTGTAAAAAAAAAAAAAAAGAAGAAAGAAGAAAAAAATGCATCTGCACCTGTAACCATTAAAAACCATACTTTATTATTATACAGTCACATGTTCCATACGTTCTCTGTGACCGTGACCTACCTACTGAAAACACTGACTGCTGCCAGCTATCAGAGCGGTGACTCTCTGCAAATCCCCAGACTCCGCCTGTATTAGCATTAAGTTGAAAATGAATTTTTAATGTTTTTAATATATGTTCATGTTCATTAAATGTGTATCTCAGCAGGTTCTGCCAGGAGAGGCAGAGGGAGGAGGAGGAGGAGGAGGAGGAGGAGGAGGAGGGAGAGTCAAGAGGTCAAGGCCACGTCTTTAGATTTGATCTACAGCTTCACAACGACACATTAATGTATTTACTGAAACAACAAATAGTTAAAAACTAAAACAAAAAAGTGTGAATTCCAGTTAATGATCTCATTTAGACGCAGGGAGAGATAAGAAATGAAAAGAGCGACAGTCTACAGCTGCTCATTATCTTAAAGGCTATTAGCCTAATTGAGAAACAGCTTGTAAAAAAGCCTGATAACTATTATAGAGGTACAATGTTCGCTTCGCTTCTCTAAAGTGAAACGCAGATACCACAGGTAAAGCTGAGTCACTGTGGCCCTCAGAGGAGATGTGCATGTGTGGGCGTGTGTCGAGTTTACAGCATTATTTGCTCACTAAACAGCTGTAAAGTGTTGAAGAGGAGGCATCGGGAACATCTGTAGCTCTAATGCAGATTAACCGAGGACTCCACGGCTCTGTAGATGCGTAATGGTTTGACTCGTGTGTTCGAACTGGAGGAAAAGGAAAGTGAAGGAACTCATTATCATACATCTGCACTCCTCTGTTTAAATCTGCATTTTTCATGGCAAAGAACTAAAGAGCAGATGGAAGTGACCTATAAGAAAGAGCTTTTAAGTGAAGCAGCATTGGCCTTGAGAAGGTTAAAAATCCACTTGTTTTAAATTGTTGCTGTTTTTAAAATGTTAAAAGCTGGTTCTACACCACTCAAGGTCAAACTGAGGTCGGTGGTTTCTCTACAAATTAACATCAGTTTTATGTTTTTATTTATTTTAAATGTTTCATATTTGACTCTTACCTGAAGTGTTGACCCACAAGAAGATGTTTGTTGTTTTTGGAACCAAAAGCCCACTCAGTGTAGTTTTCTCTGGAGCTCTACGTAGTGACAACAGGTCAGTGCCAGCCAATCAGAAGAGAGGAGGCTCTGCTCCTCTCTTCCGATTGGCTGACTGTTTTCTGGTTGGTTAATTTGGAAAAGATTTCAGAATAAAACACTTAGAGAAACCCTGCAAGCATTGGATGTCCAAGTGGTGGGCGGGGCTTGGTGACTCTTTTTTCTGTGACATCACAAAGTGACAGGAAGTCCTGACGGCTGGTTTTATATTATATTTATTAAGGCTCAGTTTCTGAATACAGGCTGTGTGCATTTCTCTGTGGACTGAGGCTTTGATACTTTCACAGTATTAATATAGAACCTAGAGCTGCTTTATAATCACACTACACATGGACATCTACCTTTATACTGTATGGAGCTTTAATACAAACATCTACCTTTATACTGTATGGAGCTTTAATACAAACATCTACCTTTATACTGTATCTTTAATACAAACTTGGAGCTTTACAAAGGAAAAGGTTGCATTCACTCTCATTCTTTTCAGCTCCATTTTAACACAGAACTGCTTTTTTACAATCTCAAACTTGGAGTTGGCTCTCCACCACTGTACTGCACATTCCTCTCATGAAGCCACCACACTTTAATGGCCTGACAGCAGGAATTTGTGCTGCAGTTCTCTGCTCAGTTACTGTAGAAATGCTGGAAAACTCTTGCTCTTTTTTGTGATACTGCGTGCCTTTTGTTCTGCGGTCATGTCGTCCACTGAATTCAGCTTTATTGCTTCACATTTCTGTGAATTGTCCACTTTTTATTATTTATTGTCACTGTGCATTGTCACCACACCACATATTCCTCTGTGACCACCCATGCACTCACACATACAGTACCCACACACACACACATGTCCCCACTGCCTCACTTTTGCTTAATTAGCCACTCGGAGAGTAGTAAACGAGCGGGGACACACCGTTGATTAAAGTGTTATTTTGATGATGAGAGCATCTTCAAAGGGAGCTGTACTTTAAGCATTAGCAGAATAATTAACACCCTGCTGGAGTAATAGGCCCCGTGGACCGACACAGACAGGACACACACACACAAACACACACACTCACACACGACGAGGAATGGGAACATGGACGTATATTGTATATAAATATAGAAAAGTACGGAGCAGCAGATTTCTCAGGTGATCTCAGTGGACAAACTCGTCTTTCTTCTGTAGCTTCAAATGTGAGTTGACATTTTGAACAAAGTGAGATTTTTCATCCACAGCAGCATCATGCAGGTCCACACACACACATATACACACACACAAACACAGTCTGTAAACACACACTAACTCACTGCAGAGAAGATGTTGGTGGGAGACTGGAGTGTAATAAAGACATAACTTCTTTATTTGGTGCCTGCGGGGACGCCCGTCTCTCCCCTCCGCTCGTCTCTCTTTTCATTTCATCCATCATTCGTCACTGTTTGTCAAACAATAGAAAAACAACTGAGAGCCCTAAAAGGTCTCATTCATCTTCCTCTGCTCCGTCTTTGATCTGTTTGTCTTTTTCCTCTTCGCTGTCCGTCCACTCTGAATCTGCCTCTCACCATCACATTTTCTTTCTCATCCTTGTTTGTTTGCACCTTTTTTCTCCTCCTTTCTTTCTTTCTTTCTTTCTTTCTTTCTTTCTTTCTTTCTTTCTTTCTTTCTTTCTTTCTTTCTTTCTTTCTTTCTTTCTTTCTTCCTCTGTCCACTCTGCTGATACCTGATTATTTTATGTAGACAGGTGAAGAGGTTGAGTGTTAAAGCCCCAGTGTGTAACTTATTTGGCTTTTTATTAGCAAAAATCAAATATTGCTTTCATAAATATGTATTTCACTGAAGTCGAATCATACATATTATCCTGTTACATGCAGCGTCTGTTGTCTGTCTGACGTCTACCCGATTTCACGTGAATGCAACATCAAGAATACGTTTAGATATGCAACCGCACCGCTAGATGGGGGGAATTCCTACACATTATACCTTTAAAGATGAAATGTCGTCTCCTGTGGGTGCTGTGATTTGTTTTTTTGCAGCTTTTGAGTTGAGAACAGAAGAAAAAGGTCATTTTAGACACAAAATAATGAACAGCTGCCCCCGGTGACTCACCTGTGATCACGCCCTCTGCTGACCAACTTTTCTGTATCCTCCAATAACGCTCATACTGAGAAACTCTAGGGAATCTGTGCGGTCGGTGTCTCTGCAGAGTTTCAAATATAGATTTCTGCAGATCCATAACAGAGAGCAGAAGAGAAATAATCAGAGGTCGTTTTGGTTCAGTGTTTGGGTTTATTAACTGCATCCTGGAGGAAGTGGCCATGCATTCGGACACAGAGTCACTTCTTTCTATTATGTTTTAATTTTTGTTAGCAAAGGCTGTGGAGAGATAAAACATGTCATCAGCTGCTGCTAATTAAAATGTATTCAGTTAAGCAATATTAGTACTAATATTATTTCTGTTGTATGATCTGACTACTCTCTGACAAGACTTACGTTTGATACTAGGAGTAAATTTGCGACTGGATTCAAATTTGATCAAAGGCTGAATCTCAGCTCTGCCTCGTGAGCGTAAACAGACGTCTCATTAATCAGAAGATGTTTTTATTCTTACAGTTTCCAGAGAGTGGACGTTGGTTTGTCACACGGAGCAGCTTTGACCCGGAGACGAGTCGCCGGCGGTGGCTGAGTGACGAGCAGCTGAGGAGACGGCTTCACAGGCGTCTACCTGTCAGTCCCCGTGTCAGGACGGGCCAGATAAGGTCAAAGCTGTGAAGATCAAAGCCGCCGTCATGGCACCGAGAGGCTGCCCACTTCAAACACACACCGCCGCCACCGTGCTGCACACAGGTGACTGACACCGCATCACACACGGCCAGAATCTACTGGCGCTTTTCTCAGGTGGCATTCCTCTGTAAGTAAGTAAGATTTTTGTCTTTCAGTGCAGACTCTGGTCGTATTCTTTCTAAATTATAAGTGGTTTCTGCTCCATGTGACACTTCAGTACACATTCACTACACCACATGTTCAGAATCGTTCTGTCTTTGAGTTGAGTCTCAATTTAAATCATGCAAAATATTGATTATTGTGCAGTTTTCCAATGCTTACTTGAATTTTAACCTTCATCTTGTGTCAGCTTTCTGCTACCATCTATGGTGTTTTAAATCAGCTGTAAAATACACTAAAAACATTTTTTTTTTTCATCCAATGTGTTTTTCTTCTCTTGGTTACGTTGTTAGGCTTCATTATCCATGAAAAGGTTTTGCACTTATGATTTCAGTTTTAAAGCAGAAGTAAGTGATCCGGTCGTTTGGGCTAATGCTGCGTTCCAGCAACCGTAAGTTACATTTCCATATTCCGCACATTCTGTGACAAACTGTAAACTGTTTCTTGTCTGTAACAACATCTATTGCACGTCTGTCCGTCCTGGGTGAGGGATCCCTCCTCTGTTGCTCACCCTGAGGTTTCTCCTGTTTTTCCCTGTTAAAAGGGTTTTCCATGGAGTTTTTCCTCAGTCGATGTGAGGGTCTAAGGACAGAGGATGTTGCTACGATGCCATGTAAAGCCCTTTGAGACAAACTGTTTGTAAAAACGGGCTATACAAATAAAATTGCCTTGCCTTGCCTTGCCTTCAAGTCACAACTTACGACTTTGTAGCGTTCCAGGCAACCAGTAACTTGTGTTTTTCCGACCTGTTGCCTGCATGTGAAAGTCACTATAACGGCCACTCGTGTTTTTCCGACCCGTGAACTCGTACCAGATCGAACTGGTACGACTTCACAGGTCGGAAATACACGAGTTACGGGTTGTCTTGAACGCACCATAACTTCTTGTCAGCCGATGGAGTTAGCAGCCCCCGCCCTCGTCATGGATCTATTGGTCCTCGTACCTACGTCACCACATTCACGCGCATCCCTTGGCTGCACACACAGCCCTTCATGCCGTTCTCTCTCCTCATTGGATAAAGGTTGTAGGATACAAGGAAAGTTTTCTCCTCGGCTTACAGCAGAGCAGAGTGACTGACAGACCCGTGTTTCAGACCAAACACTCTATGTAAGTGATTGCTGTCGGAAGATATTTTGTTTGTTTGTTTTGTTTAAATAGAGGTTCCTGACAAAGTAAAAAAGCCTTGATGCTATAAACAAATTTCTGTGGTACTTTTATGCATTTAAAACCTGGAAACGGGTCAGTGGTGACCCGAACAAAAGAGGAAGGATAATGTCAGTTGACTTTGGCATTCAAGCTTAGTGTTTAATTTTATAAATTAATAAATTAATGAATTAAAAAAAAAACATCCTCATTTGGTATGCACATTCAGGACAGCTGCCAGATTTACCAAACCAAATTTGGTGCATACGGGACCGCTGGTGCCGCTCGTATGACATTTGCTACTCACTCACAAATATCTTGGCTAAATGTCACCTGATTTGCGATGCTAATCCGGTTCATGCTGCAACTTTTTCTGCTAAATTTGCTGCGAAACACAACAGCAGGTTTGTGCAAATTGTGTTTTGCACCTGCACTTTCTGTGTTGGATGTTTGGATGCTTTTTTTTACTTTTTAAAGCTGACTTTATCCAGAGAAGTTCCAACACCTGTCTCACCTGTGGAGAGCAGCCTTCCTCTGTCGAGCCTCCTCTCTCTCAGGCTGCTTCAAAAACACTCGTGTTACATAACGAGGATGATGTAACAAGCCTCGCACCGGTTGAGCTTCTGTCCCTCTTGTTTATAGTGACAGTCAGAGCTTCACTTTTTGTGTTTGAGCAGGAGGAGAAAAAGAAAAAAGAAAAAGAAAAGAAAGGGATCCTGTCTGATCACAGGATTACCTGTCTGCAGCTCCGGAGCTCCGGTCTCATCCTCGGGCTTTAACGCCAGCTGGAACAAGACGACGTAGACAAAGGGAGGTAAACGGGAATCAGATGCCACTCGTCTCATAAGGCGGCTCCTTTACCTCGCCTCGTGCTCGGGCCGGCTCTACTCCGGCTATCATATGGCTATTTCAGACTTTTTTTTTACCATGTTATTTAAGAGTGACAGCAAAGGAGAGCAAAGAAGACAAGCAAGGTCGTCAGAGCTCCAACCTTTTTCTCGTGAAGTGTGCGTTTGTGTGTGTGTTAGTGTGTGTCTGAAGCCGGTGAGAAGCGCCGGGGAGCCTGGAGGTAGATAAACAGATTTGTGTGGCTGCTGAAGGAACATGGTTTGTACTGGAGTCATCTGGGGTTAGAGTTGACTCACTGGGAGTCTGATGAAAACATCACTGCCTCCCACACTGTCTTCCACAACATGCTCCACTGTCAGCCCTCTCTCTCTCTCTCTCTCTCTCTCTCTCTCTCTCTCTCTCTCTCTCTCTCTCTCTCTCTCTCTCTCTCTCTCTCCCTCTCTCTCTCTGTGCTGTAGTGTTGTTGTTGTTTTTTTTGGATGAACAGAGATCAGCTCACTTTCAGCTGCACAACAGGCTGCAGTGATTGAATTAGCAATGTGTTTTCTGGGACTGCCCTGTCATGAGGGACTGTTGGAGAGAGATACTGTACACAATGCCCTACAGGATATCTTCAAATATGAAATACATACCTCAGGAATGGCCGAAAAGAGATAAACATTTAATAAGTATCTTGCTGGTGGCCTGTAAAAAGAGTATTACCAGGAAATGGTTATCACAGGAGAGCCCAACCTTAAATATATGGATGGATATCACAATGGACATGTATTTAATGGAGAAGATAACAGCATTTGGAGAAATTCACCTCATACTGGGAAAACGGGGTCAAATTTGTCACGCCCCATAGGCCAGATTTTATTTTCACAAACCAGTGGTTGTGACGCATTATAACTATACTTATAATGAGTTATAATGCAGTTATAGCACTGTATAACTGTAGTTATAAAGACTCATAAATGATCATAATGCTTTATAACAATAATCATAACACACTATAAAGCATTTTATCATGACTTATAAGGTCAGGTATTATAATACGTTATAATTGCCCACATCGATAATGCATTATAAATATTGTTATAATGTGTTATAATTGGCTTATAGACATATATACATGTTTTGTTTTGTATCTATACTTTTATAATTGTATATTGTACTTGTTTTTACAAGACCAAAATAAACACACTAAACTAAACTGTAACTATCATTATAAACACTTATAAATTACCATAAGGCTTATAACAATAAGCATAACACATCATAGAACATTTTATATAAGGTCAAATATTATAATAGAGTTAGAATTGCTCTATGATACTAATTGTAATAAAGCCTTATGGTAATTTATGAGTGTTTATAATGATAGTTCTATATTCATAATGCATTATCGATGTGGGCATTGTCAGAGAGGCAGTGCTATAACTGCATTATAACTCATTATAAGTATAGTTATAATGTGTTATAGAGATAGGCGTCAAGTACACTACCTAGTTTTTTTTAGAATTAGCAATGTGTGCTTGTACACAGCTGATATGAAGTTACACTTTTTTTTCTCTCCAGTCCAGAAATAGACGGCACCCATTTGACCTTCATCCTCCTTCCCAAAGGACTCCCCATGTTCTCCTCCACAACTTACCCAGCTGTCATTTCATTGTCACTTTGTTTGCTGACACTGACCCTGTGTCCGTCAGCCTCTGTCAAACCACATAAACCAAAACAGTGTAGAGCAGAATTCACTCAGCGGACAGATAAAACCTCAGTGACGGGAATGACAAAGAGTCCTTAAACTTTCTCTTTTTTTTTTTTTTCCGGCTCAAATTTAAGCTGCCAGCGTTAAAGTAACAATGAATTAATAAACATTTATATTTATACGAGTCAGCGTCTGTGTGTGTGATCCTGCTGTGGCTTTGAAGGTGACGTTCGCCGCCACACATTAGCGTTATTAACATCACCGTGGAGAGCAGCAGCCAGCTACAAGTGAAACCAAATTTAGAGCAGAAAATCCACTTAAAACAGCATTTGAAGTGTTAGATAACAACCTCAGTGTGGCATTATTTATATTAGGGGTGTTTTCTGTCAACACTTTGCACTTGTGAACTTGGTCGACTGAGGAAGAGGAACAGCAGGAGGAGGAGGAGGAGGGAGGTTAACCCGACAACTTATATAAGTTAGGAGCAATTAAAATACCATCAGGAGTAACGGCAATGATAAAATACAAGGTGATATCAAGTGAGCGCAAAATGTAAAATAGAAAAACGGATCAATGTAATAAATATCTAGTTTATAATGAGCACAAAACACAACTAAGAGCAGTTAAAGGCCAAAGGGCCCATGTTTAACATTTTTCCAGAAATGTATTTGAATCCATGAGAAGATACATTAGTGTTTTTAAAGTGATAGTTCAACATTTTGACACATTTGCCCATTGCCATAATACTAGCTATAGTCATAGCAGTAGGTTTGTTACCTTTAATTGTCGCTGCAAGCTATTTTTATTCACCACGCTATGAGATAATAACAGAAAGTTACCAGACAGACTTGTTTTAGAGGTAAATTCATGCAACACCAGTGATGTGCGTTGCCTTCAGGGACAGTTTTTCATCAAGCAGTCTCTGCATTTCCCTCTAAAACAACTCTGTCTTGTAACGTTGTGTTATTATCTCATAGCGTGGTGAATGTGCAGGTCACAACTTGTCCACCAGAGCGTTGTGGAGTTGTTGGATTGTGTATTTGATGAGTTTGATGAGGGAGACCAAGAAGCTCTGAGCAGCTCGCAGCTCTGCTCCGCCGTTCTAAAAATAGCTTGCACCGACAATTAAAGGTAACAAACCTACTGCTATGACTATAGGGATTATGGCAATGGGCCAATTTGCCAAAATGTTGAACTATCCCTTTAAGAACCACCTAACTGCCACAGTGCTGCAGGTTTCTAACTGGATGTCACATCGGTGAAACGCAGTTTGTTATCTTGAGTTTAAGTGGACGAATGGACAAACTGACTGGAGCGACGCCAGAGCGACACACAGCCGTCTGAATCTGTCTGATGGTTTTGAACTTCAGGCAGTAAAAAATTATTGATTCTGTCCACAAAGTAACAGACTCGTTGGCAGGAGGAAAAAGGTCTTGTAAGGTGTTGAAAAACTGCCAAGAAAGGTAAAAGTATATATATATGAGCTCAGGGACATTTCATCTTACATAAGTTATCAATGATTTTGCATAAATTACAGTGTGTTGAAGTGGCCGGTATCTGCGGTGCGTGATAAAATGAGAAAAGGTCTCACTTTCAAAGGAAGCGGCCGATGTCAGAGATGAATATCCAAAAGCTGAAAAAAAAAAAAAAAAAAAAGCCACAGACTGGATTCCAACGGTCCTCCTCCGCCGTTCATCTTAAAGAGCGCCGGCGCCTCGGCTCTGAAGCTGCTGATGTACGGTGAATGTCTGGTGCAGTTAGAGGCCCGTTTGATCGCGCTCACATCCTTGTCAGGCCGCTGCTCATTGTTCCCGTGTCCTCAGCAGAGCTTGAAAGACATTTCAGTGAACTGAGACAACCCTCAGCAGCCACAGATCAGGTGTTCAAAAGCCAGAAACCCAGTGGCCACAGGCTTTACATATATATAGATGTTATACCCTACAGTATGGTTCGAATGCACAGAGCTGAGCTGCATGTCCCATGTTCCCATTGCTAATATTTCACAGGAAACACCGGTGCGGGCTGTGCTTGGCTCTGTGCGGATGCAGGGGAGCTCATCCAGGCTGCATTAGGCTACAGTACAATTACCTAATCACCTTGGGACTGAGCACCAGTCTGCATTCCCCCACCTGCTCATTAAAGCTTCTGCTGGACCAGTTGCACCATCTGGTCATGTCCACTCTTGTATACCGGCCTCTCTTCGGCCTTTAAGACAGTTTTTTTTTTTCAGTTTTTTTTCATCTACATTTTAAACATTTAGCTCCTCGGGGGCGCAGAGGAACACAGCAATGACATGTCATACTGTATCACCTGTGCATGTCCAGTTGACAAAGAGAAACATTGGTATTCAAGTCTTAGTCCAGTATTCACGCATTTTCAGCTCTGTTTTTTTTTTGTTTCCTGCAGCTCCTGTGGGAAATATCTAGCTCTTCGGCTGCTACATGTTCCCTGATGTTCAGCAGCTAGTTGCTAACTGCATCTGTCTGCTGTGAGATTACACACCGAGCTCCTGCAGGTTTCTTTTTTTGGGGGGGTTTCTTTTTTGCTGAAAACAACTGAGGGAATGAAAACCTGGAGACCAAAATAATGAGCTGAAACGTTAGAATACAGAGGATCTGAGATAATTCATACTGTAGGTTTGTCACCATGAGCATCCCACTGATTACTGCAGCTTTAATATTTAAATGTAAAATACTACATGCACCTTCATGTTTGAGACATGAATTCCACACAGCTTGAGCTCAAACCGCATAAAATGTTCATAAATCTGTTCTTCAGTGTCTTGTTCATGGACACGTCAAGGAGAGAATTTTCCGATGCCTCGTCTTGGTCTCCAGGTTTCACCTAATTAAAGGGATAGTTCACCCAAAATTGAAATTTCACTCATTATCTACTCACCCTCATGTGGACTAAGGGCTGGGAGAAGTTTCAGAGTCCTCCGTGGCTTCTCTGAGTTACAGGGGGTCTCGGCGTAGCAGTGCATGTCCATATAACGGTTGCAAATGGATACCAACTGTCTTCATAACAAAAAGACACACCAAAAAACATCCAAATACCTCCATGCTGCTCGTATGTAATGTCCGTCTTGTATTGAAGCCCAAAAATGCAAAATTGTCCCCAAAAAAATTAAATAAGTCTATTTTTCAAGCTTGTTTGTAGCGGAAGCTCCTCTTCCCGGTTCGTCAAATTTGTACGAACCGGGAAGAAGAGCTTCGAGAATCTTCCGCTACAAAACAAGCTTGAATTTCTTTTTTTTTTCCGGGACAATTTCGCATTTCGGGGCTTCACATTACATACGAGCAGCATGGAGGTATTTGGATGTTTTTTGGTGTGTCTTTTTGTTATGAAGACAGTTGGTATCCATTTGCAACCGTTATATGGACATGCACTGCTACGCCGAGACCCCCTGTAACTCAGAGAAGCCACGGAGGACTCTGAAACTTCTCCCAGCCCTTAGTCCACATGAGGGGGAGTAGATAATGAGTGACATTTCAATTTTGGGTGAACTATCCCTTTAACAACAAACAACTCAAATACTATTTGAAAGAATCTATATTAACTTGGCCTTGAAAAACATCTCGTTTAACGTGTTTGCCGTCACTCTCCTTCCTCTTGTTAATCTGAAATCTTTCAACCTCGGATGCATTTGCATCTGATTCAAACTGACATTTCATCCTCATTTGTGTCGTCTGTTATCAGACGCTCAGAGGGAGATGCATGTCGCGTCGTCGACTCTGTTACACACGGGAGATTGTCCTCGCTTATAAAAAATGACGACGCACAACACACTCACACAGACGGACTTTAAAACACAGGTGTGTAATACTGTACACACATGCACACGTGGCTCCGAGGCGTGTGCACTCAGACATATGCACACGCCCCACGCAGAGAGCAGTGTTTTATAATTCCATTACTGACCCTGGGAGTTGCAATTATAAAACTCTTGTGTGTTGATGCTGGTGCATGCACGCACACACACTCACACACACACACTCACAGAAGGACGCCATATTCCAATTTAGTCTTTCTCAATAGCGCACTTTAACTTCAATTGACTTCTATTATAAAGCTCGGGCTAGCGTGCTAACTCTCACCCCACGATCCTGCAGTCAATCCTATTTCCATAACCAGCGTGGAGCCACATTGCTAATAAAGTTAGCATGCTGACATTCAGTATTCACTGTGTGTGTTAATGCCCCATTCTGAGCCGCGCTATGGAAGTGCTAGGCCGGCCCATATTGGTTTTCCCCATTAGAGGCTAATAGTTTTAGTTGGGTTAGTGCAGTCCATTCAGATCCTGCTGTGAGCATTGATTTCACTGTTTGTTATTCTGCCTATGTGTGTGTGTGTGTGTGTGTGTTCACCTCCTAAAGTGCATCACACAGCGAAGCAGCCAAGACTGACCACAAAGAAAAATTATGTCATAAGTTAATTGTTATAATACCAAACAAATTGATTTTGGATTTTGCTTCCAGCATTTTTTTTTTGACAGACAGAATAATACAGATGAGATGTTTCTCTTTTCTATGAATACAAATCAGTGCATGTTCAGGAAATTACCATAGAATATAAATATAAATCTTTAATCTTTGAATTCTTGTTTTAACCAGGGAACAGAAATCATGAGCGAGAATGAAATAAATTCACTTTATTTTAGGCAGAATATATAATATTGTTCTTTTTTTGAGGAAGATAATTCACAACAGAGCAGTTAAAGGCATCACACATCACTGTCTGAGGAGATCAGATGGATAAAAAGGTGTAATCAGTTTCCTTTTGAGAGAATAACAAGACAAAAAGAGGAGCGGTCGCTGCACTAATGAGGACATCATGAACAAGTGGATTTCTTTTCATAGTGTTTTAAGCGGAAGAGTCCTTCAGTCTGCAGCTGATGGTGCACAGTCTGGATTTAACACCTCAAACCTCTGACGTGTCGTTACTGTTTTAACCTATAAAAGAGAAGCA